>NW_020172672.1:290103-315128 GCF_003031525.2 Neophocaena asiaeorientalis asiaeorientalis | reverse complement strand
TTTTTGTGGTATGTGGGCCTCTCACTGTTGTGGCCTCTCCTGTTGCAGAGCACAGGCTCTGGACGCGCAGGCTCAGCGGCCATGGCTCACGGGCCCAGCCGCTCCGCGGCATGTGGGATCTTCCCAGACCGGGGCATGAACCCGTGTCCCCTGCATCGGCAGGCGGACTCTCAACGACCGTGCCACCAGGCAAGCCCTAAAGGTAACGTTTTAAAATTTTTTATTTATTTATGTATTTTTGGCTGTGTTGGGTCTTCATTGCTGCATGTGGGCTTTCTCCAGTTGCTGAGAGCTGGGGCTACTCTTCGTGGTGGTGTGCGGGCTTCTTAATGCGGTGGCTTCAGTTGTTGCAGAGCACAGGCTCTGGACGCGCAGGCTCAGCGGCCATGGCTCACGGGCCCAGCCGCTCCGCGGCATGTGGGATCTTCCCGGACCAGGGCTCGAACCTGTGTCCCCTGCATTGGCAGGTGGATTCTTAACCACTGGATCACCAGGGAAGTCCCGGTGATAAACATTCTAAGATAGCAAGCTCACCAGAATTGCTTGTCTCAGCAGACATGTCGCATATGAATTGGGTTTTCTTTTAGTTTCATGAGATAATATATACAAAGTCACCAGTGCAGTGCCTGAGGCCACTCAAATGCTAGTTCCTCTCCTTTTCTTTCTGAGCTTCCCACCCTAGCCAACAAAAAGATAAGATAAGCTCTCTTTCTCTGAAAGCTTAAGTTGGAGAAATATAAAATAATTACCTAAATCTTCAGAAAGAAAAACATCAAGGCAAGTTCCTATGGGTTAAAGTCCTGGAGTTCCGGCATTACCTATGAGTGACTTGGGATGAGTATGGGAATACAGCCTGTTTCCTTGAGAAGTAAATGAAGTAGGGATATGAACAAATATCCACACGAAAACAAGAGGCCGGCCGTTTGTACCCTGGACACTTTATCTTACTCTCCTAGTGACTCACCAGAAAGAGCAAGTTCCTGTGCTTTAGTTAGAAAAATAATCATCCTTTATCACCATATTTCCTCCTAGCAATCGATGAGTAAAGCACTTCTAATGAAAGATTAGGTAAGTGAAAAGTATTGATTATACCTATGCTGTAGAAAGTGTACACCGGACACTCGAGCTTTAAATCACAGTGGCTGGAGGAGAAAGGCTTACGCTGCCAGTGCATACCATCTTCTTTTTCTCTCCCTTCTCCCTGACAGGACAATCACCAGAAGTTCCTGTCTATTGTCTGTCCTTCCCTAAAGTGCTTGTGTGTGGAAGTGTGGATTTGAAGCTGTTAAAGGCTTCCAGATCCTGGGGTGAAAGGTGCTGTTTTAAGTCATCCCACTCATTACAGATGTAATAGGCCTGGGCCGTGGCTCTAAATATATACAACGAGGTCTGTTCAGACATGAAGGAAGGAAGAGATCCAAGGCAGTCTTTATTATTGCAGATCTAACACCCCGGGTAATAAGGGTGCCCTGTAAAAACCGCTGTTGCTGATAAAGAGGGGCTGGGGGCTCCTGGACAATTTCAGTGTCACGCTTAGTGAAAAGGTCTCTTTGCTCCAGATGTCTACATGGACGTTCTCGTGGTCAGACGGTGGCCTTCCAGGTAGACTAAGTAAAAATACGGAATGGTTGTGCACCAGAACAATGTGGCCAATGGAGCTTTCTCACATCCAGTCTGAGATCTTTCATTTTTTTACTCAGATATTGCATTGCAATTAGGGTGGCCAAATTTTCTCAACCTAAAAACCTTGTCAGTAAAGTACATTTAAGGCAAGAGTGGAACAGAATATTTGAAATGAGATTGCTGGAACATCTGATAATTATATCAGATTCTGCTGGACAAAGAGGCCTCATGTGGTTCTTTTGGCTGGTGGTGATACAAAGGAGGCTTTAGAGTCTCAGAACTGGATCAGTACCACTGGGCTGGGCTGTTGGGATGGGTGGGTGGGAGTGGGAAAGAGTGAAAGAAGAGAGAAGGCAGTGAACAAAAGAAGAGAGTGGTGAGTTGATGAAAACATATCAAAGACAGGCACCTGGGACTCAGTGGGAAAAAAAAGAAAAAGAAAAAAAAAAAAAAAGAGAAAAAAAAAAAGGACTCCAAAATATAGCTTCTTAAGGAAAAGGAGAACCTGAGTCTAGAACAGGACCACTGCTTCTTCCCTTGGAAGGTCAGTGTTTAAGTCTGTTAGGGCTGCTGTAATCAGGTCCATTAACTGGGTGGCTTATAACAGAAAGTTATTTTTCACAGTTCTGGAGGCTAGGAAGTCCAAGATCAGGGTGCTATCATGGTCGGGTTCTGGTGAGGAACCTCTTCTGGAATTCAGACTGCTGCTTTCTCATCGCATCCTCAGGTGGTGGAAGGAGCAAGAGAGTTCTCTGGGGTCTCCTTAATACAGGCACTAATCCCATTCATGAGGGCGCCACAGATCATAACCAGGGAAGACAATATAATACATGATGTGGTCTAACCATGAGAATTGAGACCAAGCTGAGAGTTTCAGTGATGAGGAAGGGTTAGCATGATCTATCAGCAACATTTCCTTGTAAAAATTAATAAATTCTATTTTGTAAAAAAAAAAAAAGTTTAAAAATTTTATTTTATGTATTTTTTTATACAGCAGGTTCTCATTAGTTATTCATTTTATACACGTCAGTGTATATATGTCAATCCCAATCTCCCATTTCATTCCACCCCCCCACCCCCCCTCCACTTTCCCCGCTTGGTGTCCATACATTCGTTCTCTACATCTGTGTCTCTATTTCTGCCCTGAAAACCGGTTCATCGGTACCATTTTTCTAGGCTCCACATATATACGTTAATATACGATATTTGTTTTTCTCTTTCTGACTTACTTCACTCTGTAGGACAGTCTCTAGATTTATTAAAATCAAAACCATAATGAAATAACACTTCACACCAACTAGGATGGCTACAAGATGGACAAGAAAGGTTCATGTGGAGAAACTGGAGCCCTTATACATTGATGGTGAGGATGTAAAATGGTTCAGTTACTTTGTAAAACAATGTGGCAGTTCCTCAAAAAGTTAAAACATAGCATTAAGATAAGACCCAACATTTCCACTCCTAGGTATATTCCCAAGAGAAATTAAAACACATGTCATTGCAAAAACTTGTATACTAATGTTCATTAACACCATTATTTATAATAGCTAAAAAGTAGAACCAACCCAAAGTCATAGAGACAAAGTAGATTAGTGGTTGCCTAGGTGTAGGGGAAGGAATAGGGAGTGACTGCTAATGGGTACAGAATCTCTTTTAGGGATGAAAAAGTTCTAAAACTCGATAATGGCAATAGTTGCACAGCTACAAACCAAAAAAATACTGAACTGTGTACTTTAAATGGGTGAATCTTATGGTAAGTGAATTATATCTCAGTAAAATATTTTTGAAACATAATGCTAATTTGTAAGTTTTCTAAGTAATGTTGCTGATAGAGCCGACAAAGAAAAACCTACAGAAGTGAGGCGTGAAACATACGATTGAGGTGCATCGACTGTAACAAAAAAAGAGAGTGGTGGGAGCCTTGGCAAATGGGAGAGACATACCTGCTCTAAAGCCGGCGGCAGCTCTGCAAGTCTAACCAATCATCAACCAGCAAGAATGTAGGCCAGGGTATTCCCTGGTGGCACAGTGGTTGGGAATCTGCCTGCCAATGCAGGGGATACAGGTTCGATCCCTGGTCTGGGAAGTTCCCACATGCCGCAGAGCAACTGAGCCTGTGAGCCACAACTGCTGAGCCCGCATGCCACAACTACTGAAGCTCATGCACCTAGAGCCCGTGCTCCACAACAAGAGAAGCCCCTGCTCACCGCGACTAGAGAAAGCCTGCACACAATGAAGCCTGCAATGAAGACCCAATGCAGCCAAGAATAAAATAAATAAATTTAAAAAAAAAGAAGAATATACAGCCCAATGTTGCCAGATCTTCCAGTTTTCAAGAGAAGTCAGAAACCTGGATTTTTATATGATGATATCTCTCAACTTGTTAATACTGAAACAGAGTTCGTATTTTCTTAAAGGCATCACTGAGTTAAGTAACATGTGTCTCTGGGCCAGAGAGGATTCCATGATGGCCAGCTCGTGACCTTCGATCAACACATGCACCTTCCTTTGCTGTTAGCAAAGATGACTGCATTCAAGGAGCTCAGAAGCCTTTATATATTAAGTAACCTCCACAACTTGGGACAGTTCAACGAGTTGACAAATATTTATCATAGATCTCTTGGGTGTAAGGCACTGGAAGTTAGGGGCAGTGTGAAACAAGAGTATACACCCTGGTCAGTCGATTGTCATCGCAAACGGAAAGTGTGGCATTTGTGAGGGAGGTGGCTCCAGAAGCCTGCATGAGACAGTTACACCCATGGCACTAAAACTAGGCTCCTAAGTTCCGGTATGCTGCTGGGCCCCGTCATGTGAGCCTTAAAACTGAATTCGTTTATTTTTTCATTGCTTCAGAGAACAGGAGGAAGCAGACTCAGAGTTTCTCAATGTGCTTATGAGTTTCCATTCAAGATGCAGCTCATTCTTCCAGAGTCAGAAGGGAATAGACACTTGAATCCAGGTGCTCTGTAGGCTGGAGATTTAAATCCCTGAGTGGGCTCAAAAGCAGAAACATTTTTTCCAATAATCTTCTTCTGAAGAAATTTCCCAGGACAGGGAGCTTTGAGGAAGATACATCCCTGCTCACATAATTGAAAGAGCAGGTGAGTAAAAGGGGGAGGGGTCAGCTGATGTGATGAAGGGTCATACAGGTGTCCTTGAAAATGGGCAAGTCCTGGAGAATCAATCTGTGTGCTTTCTCAGAGACTTAAGGAACAGATTGTTACAATTAGTTCAGGGTCTGCATACAAATGACACTCCTTTTGTGTGGATGTCTGCAAATCTCTATAGGGCCAGCAGTCATTTGGAATCCAGGTCAGCCAGGGAAAGCTGAGTGGGAACATGTGTTTCTGTGTCTCCAAGAACGACTCCCCAACTCCTTCCCAAAGCGGCACATGCAGATAATGGCCTATATGGGGTCAGTGTCCTGCTAGCTTTTCACTGCGCTTCCAACCTCATTAAAAAAATTTATTAGTCATGCATAAGAAAATAATAGAATCCAAAATGTGTTCTGCCATAGAAACAACCAACATGGTTAAAACACCCAGCTAGTGATTCCAAAAACTCTCCCTATACCGCATGAATAGATTCCTGATCCATAATCTAGACAGAATGCATGCTCTACTGTTCTCAGCCCCCTTCCTCTTCGGCTTCATTGATCTAATCAGCTTTAAGTACTTCACCTCTCACTAGCACCTTAATTTCAACTCAAAGTGGCACAAAGGAACCTCATCACTCCCCAAGGCTGGTTCCTCCTAATTTTTCATTAAAAGCATCATGATCCACCCAGAGACCTGAGGCCCTAATCTGGGGCATCATCCAAACATCAACCTCCGTATCCAACCTGGCATCACAGTCTGCCCGTTTGACTCCCACGATGCATCTCAAATCTATCCCCTCACCTTTGCCCCTACTGCTACCGAGTCCAAGCTCCCTCTGCCCACCGCATGACAGGCCAATAAATCAGGAGACAAGGAGTTGAGGCAAGGACTCTGATTTACTATTCGGAAACCCGCAGACTGAGAAGACAGTGCACTAATGTCTCCAAAAAAACATCAGGGTTTGGATGCCAGTTTCTTTTATAGAACAGAGACGGGGGAAGAGGTGGGGAAGTAGAGTAAAAAGGCCATAAGTTTTGCAAATATCTCCTGGAATAGCCAGCCTCAGGGAGGGGTTGTGTTAATTTCTTCTTTCTTGCAGCCATTCACAGGTGGACAGGGTCAGGATGTTTCCCTGAACAAAGGCACTTTGGTTTAACATTCAGGCAGAAGGGCAGGGTTCCCTGAGGCAGGCCATTATGTATAGAGAGAGTATCCTTGTAGTACACAAAAGCAACAGGAAGCAAAGGTTAAAGTAAAAGAAAAAGATCCAACGTGGGGTCAGAGTTGGCTCTTTCCTGTTACACTACTGCTACCATTTCTAGACCATGCAACAGCTTTCTAACTGGTCCCTATTTATTACCCTTTTTTCCCATCCCACACTATCATCAGAATTTTGTTACTGAAACATAATCAGATAAAGTTACTCTTTCTTGAAAACCTCCATATGCCCCTCCAGTGCTTAGGAGAGAATGCCTTAGGATGTTACACAAGGTCCATCGGAATCTTATCCCAGCTTAACCTATTTAGGCTCATTTTTTGCCACAATCCCATGTTTAAAATGTCTTCTTCTACCCCAAACATGCTGTGCTCTTTCATCCATGCTGTTCCCTCTATTGATGACGCTCCTCCTACCTCTGTCAGTCTGAAAAGTTTCTATACATTCTTGAAGTTTCAACTCTTAACGTTTCCTTTGCAGAAATATTTGCTGCTGCTTCTGCGCTTTCCCAAGTATTTTGCCCATACCGATCACAAAGCACTAACACAATGTTGAACTTCAGGTCTGAGGTGACGTCTTATTCACAACTTTATTTCCAATGACCAGTACACTCAGGTACTTAATAAATGTCCATGAACTGAATGACTAAACCAGGAGATTAAAGCATTCCAAAAGCAAGAGAAGTGGACCTTCCAGTATAACTAAGTACAACCATGAATCTAAAAATGAACATTTCTTCTAAAATGAACTTCACGATCAGTAATATTAACCAGACAAAATAATGTAATCAGTATACGTGGCCTTAGCTTAGACACCTAGAACTGACATTTCAGTCCTGTGAATATGGTCTCTTAGGGAAAACAATTAGTATAATGCCCCACAAATAATAAGCACTATATGTGTGCTTGCTGTTGTTATTAGGGGGTTATGTTCTGACCCAGAGTCCATCTAAATAAATATAAAAATAAGCTATCATAATGGAATTCTACTGTCTAAGTAAGTGGCCTACAATACTTAATCTTACATTAAGAAACTAAGATCCCCACACGTACCCAAGTTTCCCAGTGCAAATGAAAATACCCTGCTTCAAACACATGTATGAGCCAGTGGCCTCTGGCCATAGCCCACATACTAGCATCTGAGGACAGATACTTAAATGTTTTTGGCACTATCTCCTAGGTTTTTCTATAGACCAACATCATGCCAACTGATCTACACAGCCCCTCCAGTACCTACAGCTATTTTCTAGAGGCTTGAGTGAGTCAGGAGAAGAAAATGATTAATCAACTTGGAGAGATTTGAAAGCTGGAAGAGAGCCATCCTGTGAGTAAAACCTCGGAGCTATGGGGCTGCAGCCATTGGAAAGTTAGGGGATTTCCATGGTTGAAAACATTTGGCCACCTTGCTATGGTCCTCTGACCTTGCAACAAAGACAGAACAGACTTAGCTGGGTGATTTACCTCTGACAATATCCTATGTCTGCTGCCTTTGGCTGTTCACTCTGACTTGACAAAACCAAAGTTATTCCCCCAGAGGCTTATGACTTTGGAACTGGCTCAGAAAATTCCCTCTGCTTTTTCCTCCCAATGGATATCATTTTCAGTCCTTGGCTTCAGTTTTATGTACAGTGAGGCTTAAATGAAAGGTGTAGGTAAAGCATCTAGCTCAATACTTGGCAAACATTAGGTGGGTCTACTCTTTTTTAGGCCACGTTGGTCTCCCAACACTCGGGGCAGATAGGACCGCAGTGCTTTTCTTTTTTGAAAACCTTGCAATACCATTTAAAATCACTTTTCCTGCTTAAGATCTGTATCACTTGCCAGTGTTCCTCATTTCATCTATTCGAATTCTTCCAATGCTTTTATAGGGACTTGCTTTCCGAAGTTACATGTTTTTTAAGATGCTACTCTAATATTATCCAGCTTTTATTTCCCTAAAGCACTAGAGACATTGCATCTGAGTAGTATAATTGCATGTTCCCTGTTTGTTGTTTACATGTAAGGTTTTATTGATACAAGAAGAGCTTCTTGAATTTCTGATCTCTTTGTCTCCCCTAGTATGTCTCTACTTCCATTTTCTTGCCCTTTCACATTATGTACACTGCCCTCTTTCTTTCTTTCATTTAAACATATGATCACTTGGATTTTGTTACCATTTACTGCCATCTCTTTCTTGGTTCTGCTTTCTGTTCTATCACCGCGTTCATAACACATTCTTTGTGTTGGCTATCAAAAATGTGTCAGCAGGATCTACTAATGCCTGATTGTTTACCAGTCTCTTATGTTTCTCTCTTTACCATCATCTATTTTCCTTACATAACTTCTCAGAACCACATCCATTAACTTAATAAAGAAAGAAATTTTGGCAAAGCTTTCTGCTTAATTCTCTTCCCTGCCAGGAATATATCCAAATACCTCTCCATTCAACAAACTAACTGCTTGAGCATCGTCATACATCTCATATATACGTACAAACATATACATGCAAACTTTCACTGACAGGGTTCTCATCCATTGATTCATGGCTCACAAGGCACTTGTTGAGCAATGCTAGCTGCTGCTTTTCACTGCGTTGCACTGGAGAGAGGGCCCTGGGGATTTTGTCTCTTGGCCCACAGATCAGTAAACACATTCGGGATTAACACTGAAGAGATAAGAAATTCGGGAGTAGGGCCCTAGAACATTGATTTTGGAGGAGAACAGAAGGGAATTTCAGGAAAAGGAATAGAAGTTTGGAGCTGTCAGGCCAAATAAGTTAAAGAAAGGGAGAGATGAAATAGGGTTAGAGAAAGGAAGATTCAGATAGAAAACACAAGATTAGAGGAAGGAAAGTGGAGTGGCTAAGGAAAAGAAAGAAATAAGGAACAGAGGCAATGAGAGAAGAAAAAGGTGGCATGCAGCTGGCCATTCACTTGAAAAAGAAAGCATGAAGGAAAATATTTAGGGATAAGTAAATACAGATGAGAAAACATTCCAAGTCAATGTGTCATCCTCACTTTAAAATCCCCTTTGTTATTATAATCTACTACCCACAATACAGCTTCAGGTTAGAAATCCCTCAGCCTATAGAAACAGAAATATCTGTGCTGCTTATTCGTTTGAAGTCAGTTACTCTCATCAAATCCTGCGAAGACTCAAATCCTGTCAATCGACACAACTCAAAAATGAGAAAATAACTAACTGGGATGTTCTTCTGACAGTTTACTTCTAATAACTGGCCTTAATTTTGGCCTTCCATATGTGATAATGACGATGATGGTGATTTTTATCACAAAGAATTTTTAAAATTCATTTTGCTCCAGGCAACTACAATGACCAAAGACGCCTCTTGCTAATTACTGATTTAAATCCTAAAAGTATATTGGAGACAAAAGGGCATGAAAATTACAGCCAAGCACTCCTAAACTGGGTAGGTATCTATATGGCAACTCCTAAGAAAAAGAAATACCTGCATAGCATCCCATTTCTTTGGCTCTAAGGCTGAATCTATTCCTACTCTGTACAGATTTGTAGAAGATATCTGTTTCTTTGAACCTCCCTTTCTTTTGGTGGGAACACTGTGGTTTGGGGAACTATCCTGACCTTCACTGGAGGTGGTGCTGGTGGGACTGTCATTCCAGGTGCAGGTGATTACCCTAGCCAAGGGGTGGGCTTATAACACAAGCCAGCCAATCAGACTCTCTCCTGGGAATCTGAATAATTAGCTGAACAATAAAGATCAGAAAATATCTGGAATGGATTCATCCCAGAAGTGGTACTATGATGTGTCTACTGGTTCCTGTTTCCTATATTACTAGAGCTGTCCTGCTCTACTTTTCCTTCAATTCTATGACCTACTCCATATCCATTCAAAATTTGTTTTTTTCCTTTAAATTAGCCAGAGTTAGCTTCTGTTGCTTATAATCAAAAACTCTTAAATAATACAATCCACATTACATTGAATCAGAAAGTCATCTGGGGCTTCCCTGGTGGCACAGTGGTTAAGAATCCGCCTGCCAATGCAGGGGACATGGGTTCGAGCCCTGGTCTGGGAAGATCCCACATGCCGCGGAGCAACTAAGCCCGTGCACCACAACTACTGAGCCTGTGCTCTAGAGCCTGCAAGCCACAACTACTGAGTCCACGTGCCATAACTACTGAAGCCCATGCGCCTAAAGCCCATGCTCCGCGGCAAGAGAAGCCACTGCAATGAGAACCCGGTGCACGACAATGAAAAGTAGCCCCCGCTCGCTAAAACTAGAGAAAGCCCGCACGCAGCAACAAAGACCCAACCCAGTCCAAAAAAAAAAAAAAAAAAGTCATCTGTGTAAGACTGTCCTACAGTTTGATGTCTTTTGTAAACTCTCAACTGGCTACAGGCCTGTTCTCTGTGCCTTCTCAGTCCTAGAAACCCAGCTGAAAGAGTTTAACTTGTTCTGAGGAGCAGGGGATATGCTAGAAATGAGTCACTTCAGCCTAGTCAAAAGTTGAAATGTTAATATGAGATGAAGCTGTAGCCTGGCTTATGATGGCACCAGAAACTGGTCACGACCATTCTGTCAAACCCTTAGCCATTCATTTAGAGATGAGGCAATCTAGAGAGCTGCAGCGGGGTGGACAGAGGCGGGTGTTGTTACAAAGATACAGATCTACAACACAGCTCTGATCCTGGCCCCAGATTGAAGGCTTGTCTAACCAAGAAGGCATGGCAAGCCCCACATTGGAGCTGGGATACTTGCCCTGTGGGTTACAGCTTTCAGGGCCAGCCTCTTTGGAGACAGGGTGACTGACCAGCTGAAAAGGGAGCACTGCCCAGCATATGCCAAGGACCTTGTAAGAACGTAAGTGAGCCTAGGACTAGAGACTGGGGCCTAGTTACTGCCAACACCCTGGAGACTGCTCTACTCTGAAGCTGACTGTGAGCAGATTAACCCAGATTTTATTGCAGCTGTCTACTCCATGGGGTCATTTCTTTCTGAGCCTGCAACACATAAGACCTTGAAAACGGTAATTCCTGCCAGAAGTGGAGATGAGGAAGCCAGAGGCATCTTACATAATGTCATGCTCTTACCTACAATGAGAATTGTCCAGAAGTCTCAAACATTATTTCATCATCTTGGTTCTTATCGCATACTGTTCTAAAATGCAATGCACTGCTCATCTTATCCACAAAGGCCCCTCCAGGGAAGAGTTTTATAAGAAACCCGAAATGCAGGGGGCTTCCCTGGTGGCACAGTGGTTAAGAATCCTCCTGCCAATGCAGGAGACACGGGTTCGAGCCCTGGTCCGGGAAGATCCCACATGCCGCAGAGCAGCTAAGCCCGTGCACCACAACTACTGAGCCTGCGCTCTAGAGCCCACGCGCCACAACTACTGAAGCCTGCGCACCTAGAGCCCGTGCTCCACAACCAGAGAAGCCACCGCAATGAGAAGCCCGTGCACTGCAATGAAGAGTAGCTCCCACTCACCGCAACTAGAGAAAGCCCGTGCAGCAATGAAGACCCAACACAGTCAAATTAATTAATTAATTGATTGATTAATTAATTAATTAAAAAAGAAACCCTAAATGCCAGTAGTTCCATAGGTGGGCCAACAATACAATTAGGCCAATAGTGACTAGGTCTGCAGCTCCTAGCCATTAAAACATGTTAACTTGACCAGCATGACAACTATAAGTTGATATAAAAGATTTAAATATAATTCAACTTAATGTAAGGGAAAATAGTTACTTCTCAGAAGTCTATAGGCATTTACTTACAAGAGATCTTTCCACTTATAAACTTTCCAAAATATAAAGCTATGTCTCAGTCAATTTAGCTCATCAGCAAAAGATGTTGCTAGCTGTTGCACGAATAGTATCTTTTGGGGCCTCAGAACAAGTAGGCTTTTGGAACTTATCTGTTTGTAAGTTAAGAATTTCTGTAGTATTTTCAGAGAACATTAGGTTTTCTTTCCAAATCTACTAGTTTCTGGGATTCCGGATGAGTCGCTGAAAAAAAAATCGTACTTTATTCCCACGTTCACAGCCTACAGAAAGCTACAAAAGCTGAGACTCGGAAGGGACTTTAGCAATCATTTAGATTAAATTCCATCATTTTGTAAAGGTCAAACTGCATGTGTGGGCCAGTCAAGAAGTAGTTACTTGACATAAGTCACACGGCTGGTCAGTGGCTGGGCTAAACTGTGAGCACAGATTATCTGACTTAAGTCCGGAGCTTGTTTCACTATATCAAGTGCTTTAAAACAAAGCTACTAGATTCTCATTCATTCATCCTATTCAACACCAATTTATGAAACACACCTGATATGCCAGGAGCTGTTATATGTAGGCACAAAATGATAGAATTAAATTCCTTAAAAAAAAATCCAAAAAAGTCACTTTCTAAAGGTGCTCCTCGGTGTTCTAGTACATTTTCACACTGTGGTAAAAGCAAGAGAATTGAGACAAAAGATGAAAGAAGGCTGTACAGTCCCGACAACAATAATGATTCAACATCAATTAACCAGAGTGTGAATTATCTCGCCAGCAATAGGTGCCATTAAGTAAGGCCTTGAAACCATTACGACCTCTACTCCTGCCCCAAGGTGACACCTCCAGTCCTGCCTAGGATGGCAAGAAGGGAGCTATGGTGAAAAATATCATGGACTTTGGGCTTTGGAACTAGAGGGGCCTAGGTTTCAAAATTCTGGCTCTGCCAATTAATAGTTTGTGACCTTGGATAAGTTACCCTCCCCTAGTCTCAATTTTTTCATCTCTAAAATGGGGATAAAACCACTTACTCTAGATGGTTACCATAAAAATTGTTGTATGCAAATCATTTAGCTCAGTGCTGCCATAGAATGAGCCCTTACCACATAATACTATGATTATTATCACTAGTAATTAATAATAATATGATCTGTGGAACAATTCTACAGAAATGAAACTAAATATGTGAATGGGGCACAATAAACATTTCTGAAAGGAAAAAGGGAAGTGAAGGTTAAGAAAAACTAGAAAGGATTCTCAAACACTTTAACAGAGCACGGTTATCAGAGGCCTAGCTCAGTAAAAGAACACTGGCCTGGGAGTCAGGAGATTTGGGTCCTACCCAGCTCTAAAACCAGATGTATGAAACTGCTTACTCTCTCTGGCCCTCAGTTGGCTCATCTATAAAATGGGTTGCATAAGATGATCTATGAAGGAGATAATATGTAAAGGAGTCTTGTTCAATGGCTGGCCCAGAAGAGGCTTTTAACTTAGGTTTACTGATATGATGCTTTCCATCTTTTAAACTCCATTCTGTCATTTAACTTGGCTCCCTCATCTTACATGTGAGGAAACAAAAGCACGGAGAAGTTAAGTGGCAGTACAAGGTTACCCAACTAACTTAAATAACCCAAGACAACAATCAAGTTCCCTCGAGTCTCAGCTTGGTACCCTTTCTTCTACTCACACTGCACACTGCTTCCTGACTTGATTGGTATACTTGTTTCTCTCCTGCTATCCATGAAGCTATTGAAAATAATGCTACATGATTGATGGTGTCCAAGGAAGCCATCAAATCCATACCATTGTCTTTGAGCAAGACGCATTTTAAAATGCCTAAAGAGAACAGTATATACATACATACATATATATGTATATATATATATTTTAACCCTCAGAGATGGAAATTCTAGTACATTTCTCAGGAGTCTACTCCAATTTTGCTTGTTAGTAAATACTTCCTTTTGTCTATCCCCAGTCCTTCCTGCTGCAGTTCAAGCTTCTTGTGTTATCCTCAGGTGAGATGGAAAACACGGGTCATTATGTTCTGCTAAGCATGTTTATGGACATAAAGACTGCTATTAAATCGCCCTTCATCCTCCTTTCTTTCCAAGCTGACTAATCCCAGTTTCTTTAAATTCTCTCACTTCTTCTTTCCCAATCCTTTAATCACCTTTGTGGCTGAATTCTCAGCCACCTTGAGACTCAACCCCTCCCCGTTAATTACAAATCACAGAACTGGGCACAATTTCCTACTAGGGTTCTGAATATTAACTAGTAAGCTGATTGTGTCATAGTTCCTACCAGCAGGTTCTCTAAATTCGCATTCCAAGATCATGCTTCGGTTTTAAAAACTACGGCACCCTAATTTAGGCTGAAAGTAGATTATTCGCAGCTTCTTCATAGCAAACTTAAACTTGAATTGCCCAACTCTCAACACATTCCCATCTACTTTCCTCCAAGGCAGTTAGGGAGAACTACTTTAAGAAGAATCCAGGTAAATCATAAGTAAGGAAGTAAATGAGCTGAACGGGAATCCTAAAATGTGTATCGAATGTCAATACAAGCAGATTTGGGTTTTGTGCATCACTGTTTCTACGTGAATACAGATAGTTCAGTGGCATCTAAGAAGTAATGACTTGCCAAAGCACAATTTACTTACCATGTATTGTTCCTACAGTGTTTTCTGTTTCTTTGCACAATTTTTCTAAATTCACAATATTTTAGAACAAATTTTGTTTCTAAATTGAACAATGGCACGTCTAAATGTTTTTTCTTTAACAAACATACTTATCTCCTATGTGTTTTCTATCTGTGCCATTGAGGCTCAAAAAAAATAACTTTTTAAGATGTCTTTTGTTGTTTACATTAAGACTTAAGATCATGGTAGTATGAACTTAGCAATCTGCTGAGCCATATATTAACATCAACTGAGTGAGTATTTTTCAGATACCCACTATGCATACACTCGGTACTTAGAGAGTGGAACAGAATATGAACAAAGCATAATATAAACCTGGAAGGTTTTCCAGAGGAGATGACATTTAAGTTGAACACTGAGGAATGAGCAGGATTTTGACACAACACTCAAGCTGAAGGAACGTCTGCCAAGCAAAGGAAGGCAGAATGGCATCACTGATACAGCTAATGAGACACTGGCCAAGGAAGTCACTGGGAAAGAACAGAATTGGATTCTGGAGAGACGCTATTTTTACAATAATTTTTCCAACTAAAAGTCATCCAAGTGACGTTCACACGGTCATGCCACTTTAGCATGATCTCAGTTAGTTAGTAAATAACTAATTGACACAACGGGCTTCGTGCAGGATGGAGACTGTGTAAAAGGAGGCAGTTTAAAAGGCCAGGCGATCCAGGGAAACAAAGCCATTTGCTTTTTATGGTTTAAATAATTTCACCCGCTACAGTTTCACAATCTTTCTTCATTCCACACTGGGATCAGTTTGGTCCCACTTGGCAAGCATGGGACTTCTTTGTCTGTGCATGTGTGCTTCTCAGCAAGAAGAAGAACAACAAAAAAATGTGGCTGAGGTTGATCTGTAATTTTTCAGTGCGGCTTTGAATCATGGATGATATCAGCACAGCTCCAGAAATTGGGTTTGTCAGTTAAGCCTCCCTCCCTGCCGGCTAAGCCCCAGAGCATGAAACATAAACCATAAAGAAACAATGGCAGGGCTCATGGGTTATTTATTGTTGTTCTCCAAATACATCTCGGTAATAGAATGGAAAATGGTCAACTGGGAATCCAAACTATATTCTCATCGAGGCCAAGATAATTTCTTAGGGTAGGCTTTTCTTTTCTTTCTTTCCTTCCTTTTTTTCTTTCATTTTTGAAAATTTGTTAACAAAGGAGAAGGAAAATCGTTGAGAAATATCTGAGAATGGTTTGGCAGGATGGAGTGTGTGGCTTAACTAGCCAGAAGGAAGGAATTTTGAGTGTATCAAGGCAGAATTCTCAATCCATATCCGCTTTACAATTACACATGCCTGTGGGTTTGCGCTAATCTCATCAATAAGTTGAGGGAGTTATAGCCCTGGACGGGAGTTGGTGAACTTGGAGGACGTGTACGGATACTATGTGTATGTGATCGTAGGCACACGTGTTTGTGTGTGTCCTTTCAATAAAAATGAAAAGCTATAGAAAAAAATACCAAGTCATTAGACATTTATTAAAAACATGTATATCCTGGATCAGACCTTGGGCTAGGAGGGCTAATAGTAGTGAGAAAATGACCCTGTCTTGGAGGGGATCCTGAACCAGAAGGAGAAAGAGGAAAGTAAACATATTCAGTTGGATGGGGGGAGAGGGGGAGTTCCTATGCCCCCAAATCGTGACTCAGGCAACTATGTGGACAATGATTTTCCACTAACAAAAATAGGAAAAACGTGAGAGATGGTCATTTTGGAAAGAAAGACTAACAGTCCAGACCTGGGCATTCTGAGCTACAGGCAGCTACACGACATCTAGTAGATTTCCAGCAAACACGTGGACACGTGAGCCTGGAGCTTAGGAGGGAAGTCTGGTCTAGAGGTAGTGATCTGATACTGGTGCAACAATTGTTGCAATAGATGCAACAATTAGGATACAACTGCTGGCAAACAGCATAACCAAGACACAAAGCCAAATGTACCTCACGTTCACAGGAGTAAATCCATGCTCTTTTAAAAGTCCTCATGCTGGGACTTCTCTTGTGGCGCCGTGGTTAAGAATCCACCTGCCAAGGCAGGGGACATGGGTTCGAGCCCTGGTCCGGGAAGATCCCACATGTCACGGAGCAACTAAGCCCGTGAGCCACAACTACTGAGCTTGTGCTCTAGAGCCTGCGAGCCACAACTACGGAAGCCCACGCACCTAGAGCCCGTGCTCTGCAACAAGAGCAGCCACCGCAATGAGAAGCCCATGCGATGCAATGAAGAGTAGCCCCCGCTCGCCGCAACTGGAGAAAGCCTGCGCGCAGCAACGAAGACCCAACGCAGCCAAAAATAAATAAATGTAAAAAAAATAGAAGTCCTCATGCTGTCTCTATATGTCCAGTCCTCATGAAGAGGGAACAAATGATACCATCAGTGAAAGGAGGTAGGTTTTGTAATAACTGAGGATCTGCCATCAAACACCCTCATCCACGCCTACCTACTCCCAGGACGAGTGAGTTAGCATGCTTTGAGAAGCACTAAGACTATTTAGTAAATGTCCAAACTTTTAAGGAATGAAAACTTGACAAATGAGAAGGTGTTGTTGTATCCATCACATAATGAACATGTCTATTTAAAAAAAAGTGAAACAAGTAATGTTTGATGCAGGTTCTGCAGGCTGGCCTTGGGTCTTTTCTTCAGTTTGTAAAGAATACTGCGTTGGGCAGTAAAATTTGGGATTCAAAAGAATCTTATAAACTTGGAGAATAAAGAATTGAAAAGCTAAATAAGATTCAAAAACTCAAATTTGACACAGTATCCTGAGGGAGGATTAGAATATTTGACATTAATATAACTGAGTTTAGCAACCAAGTGAGAACAAGCAAAATATGGTATATCCATGCAATGGAATATTATTCAGCCATAAAAGGAATGAGGTCCTGACCCATACTACAGCATGCATGAACCTTGAAACATTATGCTCAAAGAAAAAAGCCAGACACAAAAGGCAACATACATTTTTATATGAAATGTCTAGAATTTGCAAATTCACAGACACGGAAAATAGGTTAGTGATTGCCAGCAGCTTGGGGGAGGGGAATGGAGTGTGACTGCTAATGGGCACTGACTGGGTTTCATTTTTGGAGGCATGAAAACGTTCTAGAATTAGATAGTAGTGACGGTTGTTCAATCCAGTGAACATTCTAAAAAGCCACTGAATTGTATACTTTAAATGGGCGCATTTTATGGTATGTGAATTATAGCTTAATTAAAAAGTTCAAGTTAAAAAATCAAGCAAGCAGACTTCCTTGGCAGTCCAGTGGTTCAGAATCCACACTTCCACTGCAAGGGGGCAGGGGTTTGATCCCTGGTTGGGGAACTAAGATCCTGTATGCCGTGTAGTACAGCCAAAACAAAATCAAGCAAGCAATGAGACTCATAAGAAGAAGTACTCAGGAATCACAAAACAATGTTCTTTTTATTAAAGGATTGGCCAGACCCTATGGACTATAGCATCAAGTTCTGGGATCCAGATGGTTTACAGGACAGCCACAAAGTTGATTAGGCTTGAAAAATAAGACACATATGGAATACCAAAGATATGGGAGTGATTCTACCTAAAAATCCAAAGTCAAAGGGGGTGATTTAATAACAGTTTCTTCACATATAAAAGGGTTCTTAAGCAGAGAATAGTAACCCACTGCTTTCCATCTCCTCTGAAGATAGAGCAGAAGAAAGAGGGCTCAAAAGGTAATAAAGGGACTCAGGACAGACACAAGAAAGAGCCTCCTTAGAGTGAGAGTTTGACGAAGGGCAAGGTTACTAAAAGAAGCTGTGGGCTCTCTACCACCTCTGAAGATCTCTAAAATAAGGGCAGAGGCTTCAGGACTTTGAGAATGTTTTCAAAGCCACATCTGTGAATCTGTCATCATGCTACTCTAGAGGAGGACACCCTTTCTGATATAAGGTAACTGAGAGGGAAAAATGGAAAGACATGTTATGGACTAGATGAAGTCCAGCCGGGTTTATGTTAAAGTAAATTTATTTAGGATAATTCCAATTTCCTATTGTTTTCCTTTATAGGTCATCCTTATGGGAGAAAAAAAAAATCAAATCCTCCTGCTCCAAATGAACTCAGAAGCTATGATACACAAGATTCAGGTGTTCAGCCAACAACACAGCCATACTGGGAGTTTTAGCTACTTAGAAGTTCCCTTTCTCTTTAGTAATCTTTCCAGAATTTGGTAGTTTTTCCCATCTTTCCAGAATTTGGTAGTTTTTCCCTAATTCTGAAAGTATCTCTGCTATCAGCCTTTTATCCACCTAACCAGCCTGTCAGACTGTTGGAATTTTCCCATTGCCCTGTCGCCAGACTTTGTGCTTCACTGAACCCCTTCTGCTCCCCTCCATGACAACTGCGTAATCTACCATGTCTAGTAGTGCCAGGTTAGAATATCGATATTCCAAGTTCTGCCTTGATAATATATATACACCCCGTCATCTAATACATCATATTTTCATATTAAAAATTCCACGAAATCAAGCTTTTGGATTATATTAGTTATCTACTTTTTCAATACGGAACTATTTATTTTCTGAAATAATTAGGGCAACTTTTCACAGATCTTAACTGTATGACTTTTATCTCTAAAGAGAGACCGATATACTGATGTCATAATTATACACTTGAAATTTCTGCTCTTGATTAAAAGATCCCTCCACATCAATAGCGCTCATGCTCAGGTAACAGCAAAATTAAGTCATCACTTACAAACGGGCATAGCTTCCGATAAGCACATATTTCCTTAGTGTCCATCCTCAGAGTATCACAAATATTACTGGCAGCCACTATGACAAAATGTACTGCCAACTGCCAGTGATAACAAAAAGTAGACATCTCACCTTACTGTAGCCAGAATCAAAGTTAGACCAGAAATGAATCAGGAAATATTACAATCTTTTCCTTAACCCCTAGTACTAACTGGGAATTGAGATGGGGGTAGTGGGATGACATCAAATAATCTTTACAAGTCAGAACAGAACAGGTCTTAAAGTTGTTTTTGGCTCCACTGCCTCTGGGTCGGCTCCTGAGACTGAAGTCAAGCTGTGACTTACAGGGTTATATTCATTTTCCTTATGCTGCTGAATTTTAGTAGCATAGTTTCCACATACTCTAATTTCTTGTTTTCAGTGTTGTATGACATGTCTTGTAAACAGTGTGAAGTTGGTTTAACTGTACAACATTAAAGTTATATCCCCACTAGGTCTACAATCTAAAGACCTGCCACTTACAGATAAGGAGTAGTTCTGACCTCTGGGAACTACTGAGAATTATGGAGAAATCCAACAAGGCCCTCTTACTTTCTGAGACTAACCTTCAACAAGAAGTCTTTGCTAATTTCTACATAGCTGTCCTTTCAAAATTAGGTAGACAAACACTTTACAGTTCAGACCCTGAGTCTTCCATGACTTCCTCTGTTTTAGAGAAACATTCTTCTGCATAGGTGCCCAGCTCTCTGCACCACATTTTGTAGGTCCCATTCCTCCACAGAGACTATGAAAATGAGGTTTATGTCAAATGTAATTTAGCCCAGAGCCACACAGTCCCACAGGTAAAAAGTCTCGTGAATATCGCTCTAGGGCAGGGATTGTATATTTCCAGAGTTCAGAACAGATCCCAGTAGCGCTTCAGACAGTGTGTCCACCTGTTAATACAGCTGTTCTTGCGCTCTTCGTGGGTTATGGTGCCAACCCCCAATCAGTCTGATGGAAGCTGAACCCATTTCCCCTGTCTTGCACAGCCCTATTATAGAACACTGACTGACTAAAATAGCAGTTATGTTCTTGATCAAGGGACCTTTTACAAAGTATCCTCCGTAAAGGAGCCACTCTCTCTATATTAATCAACCACAAATGATATGCCTTTACACTGTGCGGAATTAAGCTCTCTGAAATCTCCACTGAGATTCAAGGCTGGAGGTTTTTAGGAAGGAGGAATGAAGAATGATCAGAAAGCAGCAATGAGGAAACAGATGATACCTACCCCACATCCAGGGCTCATGGTAGGAGACTGGAAAATAACCACCACCACTTAAGAGAGCAGCATGCTTGGATGCATGAGAAGCAAAGTTCTCCTAGAGTTAGAAGGTGAAAGGAATGTTCCAAGAAGAGGCTGAGGATATAGGATATTTTGCTGATGTCAGATTCTGAATTCTAGAGACACAGGACTTGGTGGGGGGAGAGATGTGGACGAGAAAAATCAGAGTTTGCGAGGTAAAGGGCTTCCTACAAGTTGGGCTTCTTGTGACATCTAAACAGTGATCAAAGTACAGTGAGATCAGATCTGCATTACTGGAGGCAGAGACTAATGACTAGGCTGAGAATGGGGTCAGAGAGGGGTGATTACCTGGGTTCCCCTTGACCCCTGATAATGGAGTGTGCAGTGAAGTCAAGTGAAGGAAGATCTTATCCAAGTACCTATACTCGTCTTGATTCCTGATGATGTAGGAGGTGATACATAAATCCATATGACAGAGGAATATGCTATACATTTAAAAGTTTTTCTATGCAATTTTAAATCTAATTAATTCTATGGTAACAAATTAAAAGGTGAAGAAACAGCTAGGATAATGGATGTTAGGTGGCATTCTTTAAGAAGATTCTGACAGCCTCATTTGGGAAACATTTTGGGGAGTCAAGGATTCTTCATGGCTTTTGGAAAATTGATATAGGTATGTTTGATATGATGCCCTCTTAAACTTTTCTAAGACACCACGGTACAATTCACCTCGGGAAAGTTATAAAATCTCCTTGAGATTCAGTTCCCTTATCTGTCAAGTGGTTAGAAGTGGGGAAAAAAACTAATAACACCTATCTCCTAGGGCTGTCATGAGGATTAAATGATGTAATAAATAAATAAATAATGCAAGCACAGCACCTACCACAGAGTACATGCCCAATAAACACCTAATTACCTTTTTCATTTGTTCTTTACAACAAACCCAGGAGTCAAGTGTTATCTCCATTTTAAAATGCAGAAATAGATTTGTAGTGAGATTCAGTAACTTATTTAAGGTGTCTCTTTTAGGAAGAGGCTGAGCTGGGATTTTTAACTCTGTTTACACTGATGCCAAAGGTCGGTTTGAGCTCGTTCTGCTAAACCTATTGTCTCTCCTATTTGTTTTTCTACTACAGTTAATATCAGAACTTATTTCCCCCAAATTGGTTGAAAAACATACTGCCTCTATAAATGCCAAACCCAGTAAAACAGGTGTACCTAGCGCAGGACCACATGCGAATAGCTATCAGACAAGAACCACTTGCATTAAATGATGGTGAAAAGTAATAGACGATGAAGAGACCATTAGGCACTTAAAAATCCCCTAAGAGCCTGAGATTCTCTGTGGTTCTGAGTGAGTTCCTCTATGTTATAAGGGCACAATTTGGCTCAGCTTTCATTTGTTTCCTCTTTGTATACTGAAAAGAACCAATGTTAATGAAAACCAGTGAAGAGCTGCAGTATATACATAGTAGAAAATGAGCTGAGCAGTCTAAAGACATAGATTCTGGCCTGGCCGAGGCCACTAGGCAGCCAGATGGCCTTGGGCAGGTTCATAACCTCTCTGGTGGTAATAATCTATCGATTAAGAGCCTGGATTTCAGAAGCAAAAACCCTAGGTTTGATTCTGGTTCTTCTGCTTACTACTGTGTGACCTTGAGCAAGCCACTCTCTGAGCCTCAGCTTCCCCATCTCAAAATGGAGATGATAATACCAAATTTACAGAACTATTACTACAAGAATTAAATAAACTATTGCAGGTAGTTAGCACAGAGTTGGTTTTCAGAAAATATCTAATTGTTACCACTACTAATCTCTTGGTTTCACGTTCTCTGTTTCTCGAACGGGGCAATAATACCTGTCTTGTCTCCTCTGTTCGACCTTCCAGACAGTATTATTTGTGATGATTATCATGGGTGAAATAGCATTTGGGAAAATGTAAAAGACCATGTAAGAATGTGGGGTTATTATGAGGATAACTCAAGGAGAATTGAGTATACTATCTCTGACATTTGAGGTGACAGGGATGATTAATCTTGACATTTTTGGAAAATGATAACTAAGTCCTAAAGGTCCTAAATATCTAGCTGAGAAAAATAAAATGTTCTTCAGGTTCTCAGAACTCCAAGTTCTTTCTTCCGTAATATATTTGGAACCTCTAAAGGATCATTTAATTCATTGTATAAATGCAAAACAACAACAACAAAGCTGAAATAAAGGGAAAGGTGGTTTCACAGCACACAAAACTGGGAAATTGTTACTACAGCACAATGCAACAAATTGAGTCCTGGGGGAAGGATACAAGTTATAGTTGCTGCATGTGGATATCAGAGGCCAGAAGCTGGCCTCTTCTATTCTGTGAAGTGTCATGTGCATAAATTTCTAGACGGTCATTCCCTTGAATTCAAAACTCTGGTGAACAAACAGCTGGAGCAAAGCCACATGCAAAACACGACCAGCCATAACACTCAGAACATCGGCCATCTCTCATTGCTCAAACTCAGCCCTTAAACAACTGACTTGCTTAACTCAGAGTTGTTGTTCTATGTGTGTTATAACTGAGCTCAGAGAATCTTAGGGAGGGCGTCTTAGAAGTCATCTAGCTCCCACACCTCCCCTTGCTGGCAGAGTCGTCTTCACACAAATCCATAAAGAGGCTGGACAGTTCAGGGACAAGAGTGCCCCACTAACTTGGTTGGCCCTGGAGTCACGGTCGACCAGTACTGGGGCTAACACAATTCCCTTGCCCTGAGGCTTCCCTGAGGGGCCTGCTGTTAGAGTAACATTCTGGTCTTTTTTGCAGCCCTGTTAAAGGATTCCGAGAAGGATTTTTGGGCAGATGTGAAATAGGCTTCCCTTCTCTCTCATTCAGAGTATGGAAGACATTGTTCTTTTTTTTTTTAAGCAAGTCCATGACAGTATTGACTTTCACTGAGTTACCCATCAACAAACATCCCTAAAACTTCTCCTCATTACTTGCTATCAAACCAAGCTCCCACCTTCCTTTTAGGACTTATAATATTTTGCTAACCTAAGTGTGGAACTTTACATTGACCTCTGTATTTAAAATTTAGACTAACTGGCTCTGATAGCTTATCACAGTGGTTAAGAGCATAGGCTTTGCTGTCAGACAACTGGTCCCTGTTCCAGCTGTGCCACTTTGGCTGGGGGACTTGAGTAAATAACTTAATATCTCTGTGCTTCTATACCGTCCTATCAAATGGAATACTAATAGTATAGACCTCAGAGGGTCACTGTGAGGATTAAATGAGGGAATCCACATAACACATTTAGCATTTGGCCTGGCACACAGTAAATGCTCAATAAATGTATTTGTGATTGTTATTAGCAAACCCATCCCATCGACCTACACAGATCATTTTAAATCCGGTCTCTCTTCTTGGATGTGTTAGCCTTCTCTTTCAACTTTCAGGCAACCATATATTACAGAATCACGTCTTTTCTGTTTCCATCAAAGTTCTAAGTGAGAAAATTGGACAGAATAGTATCAGCAAACATTCCTTACTGTGATGATCTCCTTCCAGATGGACATCAGTGCATCATCCATCAGCTCAAAAACCACTCGGTTACATTTGTTCAACCAGCTATGAGTCTCCTTAATTAACCCAACTAGACAACAAGAATATAATAAAAATTTCTGCCAAACTCCTCCCAGAAATAAAAGTCTACTCTGTGACATTCCCATAACTAATCAGATGGACTGTGAAAGAAGGAAATAGAAATGCTTTGCTTTAATAAGCTCACATCGTCTTTTAATAATCACCACAAGGTGTCATTTGCCTTGGTGGTGGTGATGAGAGCAGCTATATGTAAGGCTCTGAGCCAAGCATTTTACATAGACTATCTCATTTCCTCCTCAAGACAACCCTTTGAGGTTGGGATTATGATTCCCTCTCTCCCTTTTTACAGAGAAGGAAACAGACTTAGTTCATACATTTTATAAATGGCTGATCAAGCATTCAAACCCAAATCAGACTCTAGAGACCAAACTTCTATCCAAGGGCATATTATCTCTCTTTTGTACTAAATGGCACCCTAAGGCTACATGTTAACTATACAGCTAGGGTCCAGTTCCAGCCTTGCAGGCCCAGAAACTTGACATTGTCAGTATCCCAGAGTTGACGAGGCTTAAATCTCACACCTCGCCCTAACCAAGTTCATAATAAACTGGCGCAGCAAACCAGAATGCCAACTTACTGATTTACAGTAGTGATGTGTCTATCACACAGACTAGACACTCATAACATTCTGACCAGAGCATTTTCCCCTTCAGACAGTTCTACCTACAGAGGCGAATGGTAATCATGAAGTATCAGAGAGAGGAGTATGCTATAGGACTGGAATACTGAATTGAATTTCCTACAGAGAAGGACTCTTGACAGGGGAACTGAAACTTTGAAGACTCCCATTCCTATAGACATTACCGGGGGCACAGGGCACAACCAGTATTCACTTTGGGTGCTTCTGATGTTGACTAGCTTCCTTTCTGACACATCACATCTGTGTTTTACTCATGTTTATGACAGTCTTTGGCCTAGAGACTATCACTCCCTTTAGGTGACTGTCCACAACTCTGCTCTGCTCCATTCTCTGATGGATGGAGATATATACACATATATATATATATATA
>NW_020172672.1:267353-290033 GCF_003031525.2 Neophocaena asiaeorientalis asiaeorientalis | reverse complement strand
ATAAATTTACTTGCCAACCAAGTCCTTGAGTAACCCCCATATCTAGTCTATGCTCTATAATATAATTAGTTCTGGCCTAAAGCCTTTGACTCAGTTAAGAAAACTAGGCGCTCTCCTAATATCTTTTTTATTTTCATTTTTAGTACAGAAATAGGATTTGAGATGTTCTTTTTCCTATCTTCTCCAAACAGTGGTTTCACTGGGGAAAGGGTACAGAGAAAGGGCAATGTGATCAGAGAGAAGAGAAAGAAAAAGGATTACTAACTTATTCTTTATATAGCTCTGGGTTATTTTATTTGTTATAAAATGCATGTGTTACTTTCATGGTTAAAAATTCCAATGCTTTAAAAAAATAAAAGTTATGTAGTCCAATGATATTGATATAAATCTTCTCTACAGCATACCTTCACTGGTTGTCTAGTTTACTCTTAAACACCTCCAGTAATGGAAACTCACAGACTCTTGAGGCAATTCATCCCGTCTATGGACAGCTCCATTAGAACAATCTTTATATTATTAAGTTCAAAATCTGTCTCTGTGTAGCTTCTGCCCATGGCCTTGGCTCTATCTCTTGGGCCCCAAAGGACACATCTCATCCTGCTTCCCCTTAGACACTTAGAGGACTCACGCCAGCTTAGATACTAAGCAAAGCATAACCCTACTTGCTTGGCTTTTCTTCTGGGCTAAATATTTTCTAGGGTTTATGAGAAAGATGCTGAAAGATGACAGAAAGACATATGCTATGCATTTTTTCTAGACTATGATTCCTGAGATTGAGCCAGAACACCCCCTGGATCCTCAAGGGTCTGTCATGGATGGGTTTACTGCCTTGTTATAACGCTGTCACTTAGAGAAGAAAGCAGGTAGCCAGACAGTAATAAGGGCTCCAAACCACAGTACATGGAAAGGGTCCTGTGCACAGGCAGTCAGGCCCTTGAACTAAAAATGGAAGTAGCCCTACATGCAAAGAAATCAGAGTCAGTAGGCACTGGGGGAGGAGGGTAGGAGGAAAGGTCATAGAAAATGTTCTGGGTTAGGCCACTTGTTGATTTTAGACATTCCTACCTAGGAAGTGCACCATAAGCAATGCTCTCATTCTGACCACAGTGCATTAGTCAGATAAACAGACTTCTCAGAGAGAAGATCAAGGAGGACAATGCAAATTTTTAAGTGTGGGAACATCACTGACACTGAACTGAAGCTTGAGAACTTGAAAGTGAAAGTGACTGGAAATGAAGTGAAAGAGTTTGCTGGTAAAGAATGGAATGTGAAAATGAAATAACATTTTAAATGGAGCACACTTCTCATTGCCTTTCATTTTACCCTGTGACTCAAACTGGGAATTTCTGTAACACATACAGAATCCTGTCTGGTAGAGTCACCTACCTACTCTATTTTGACAACCTTATCATAAATATCTGGGGAATAACTCACTCCAGTCATTGTGATAATGATCACAAGCACATTTCTTTGCTTCTGCAGAGTGCTATGGAGATGACAAAGCACTTGCCCATTTTCTCATTTAACCCTCACACAAACTCTGTGAGGTAGAGATTATTGTCTGTTACAGGTAAGGAAACTGCTTTAAATTCAGGGTTTTTTTCTGTGATACTACAGCAGCCGGGGCTGCTACCACAATCCACCCAGACATCACCGAAGGCAACCAAGACACAAATGATGATCACCCCACTGCCTTAATTAGTCCGAGGCCTAGTCAACCAAATAAGCAAGCCCGGTTTCTGCAATGACTCGTGTCTATGTACACTACGCTGAGTTATCATCCCTAACATCTTTAAAATAAAACACACATAGACAAGATATAAGATAGTCCTATCTATTTGGCCCTGGTGTATGTGATACTGCAACACGAATACTGGTCACTTGTATTTGCTTCAGGCATGCGTCTAAAACCTGTGGTTCCACTGTTACCTGGTCTCAACTTTCTAACTAGAGACCTATTCTAAAGATATTCCTAGAGTGTGTTTCACTCAGATGAATATAGCCTGATAAAATTTCAGTGCCAAATAAGGAGAAAGACCATGTGCTACATTCCCTGGAGGTATATTACACCCTGGCAAGCAGCTTCCTGCAATACCCATTTAAAAAGATTAGCAGGAGGAAGAAAACCAAGGTTACAATAAAAGAGTCATTACTAAAAGTTCTCAGGATAATTCCTTTCTTTGAAGTCTAAACTCAGCATCTTCTAACATGATGGTAGTTAAGGCATGAGTATCCAAAGGGCAGTAGATCCCTGAGGGTATTGAACATTTTTCAATCATTTTCTCAACAGTAGATTTAAAGGGGATTTTCACATTTTTCAGACCTAAATATTCTTCTTTCTCCGGACTTCAGTTCTTTCAAATGTTGAAGACAAATGAAATGAACAAGACAACAAAGAAAAAATTTTAATTCTCTTGGAAAACCTCATCTTTTTAAAAGGAATCTTAATGGGAGGGACAACTTCCCCTGAGGGAATATCAGTGAAGCTGTGAAAATACAAGGCCCTGGGAACCAAAGAGGTCGCCCAGCAAAGGCCACTCAGAGACAGTCAGCAGTGGCTACTGCACACTTGGTCACTACCCTCAACTCAGGAGGGACACGAGCAGTTCTCAAATGCCCTTGTTCACCTCACAGTGCCTAGCATGGTGCCTGGCTCACACAGCATTCTGTAAATATCTGTTGACTAAAATCAGATAAAATGGAAACAGGCTCCCATATGTCCCAAAGTTTTAGACGTTAGCATACTAACGTAGAATTGTTCGCGATTGGAAGAAAGGAGAAAGAAATACTATTTTGAATCTAATGTCTTTGAGTCTTGTAACGTGAAGGATGAGAAAATCCTCCTGGTCCATCAGAGTCCCCATCCATCATCCATCAGGAAGGAAGAAAGGGCTTCCATGAAGCGCTAAAACCTAGAAAATATCTTCAACCACTCAACAAAACAGAACTTCACCTCATGACAAGCCTATCAAAGATCTCCACAGATTCCATTCAACTCAGAAAAGACAGTACTTTCAGATTGCCCTCAGGGTTTGCTTGTGGGTGCTGGCCACCAAACTGTTGCTAAGCACAGTATGACGGGACAGCTTGTCACCACACAGATTTGGTACACAACATCTAGAGTATAACGCACAACCCCAAAGAGGTGCTGCTGTTGAATAGCGATGCTATGATGTATGGTATAGTTGCAGACCTGGGAGGAGGGTCAACTGGCCTGAATTCAAGCTCTACCATCTTCCAGCTGTAGGGCCATGGACACATTATTTCACCTCTCTGAGCCTTGGTGTTTTCATCTGGAAAGTGAGAGGCTTAAAGCAGTTGACCTCAAAGATCCTTTCTGGCTTCTAGCACTTCTAACACTCCATGACTCTGTAAAGAAACACAACTAAAATTAAACCCTTTATTGCTTACATGCCATGGAAGAAAACAGGTTGATGCATCAACAGGTCTCAGAGACACGGGTCCCATTAGCAAAAAGCTCAGCCCTTTCTGTGGCTGAAAGGAATGAGAAGAATATTTTGGCTTTCAGAATGAGCAAAGATTTGGTTTGGACTTCTGTCTAAAAAGACAGCATGTCTCAGCAGTAGAAATGGTGCCAGTAGCCACAGGCTAGGTCACTGCCTTTGGTGAGGGAGGCCCAGCATGCAGAACACAAATTTCTTAATTACCATGACTATAACCTTTACCACACCTTGTTTTTCTTGGGGTCTCTCCTGGTCAGGTAATCTGAGTTAGATTCAACCCAATTTATAAATTTTGAGACTTTTCCCACTGTAGGTAAAATTACATGCTATTTTAAGAAACCTCTTGGGGGATGAGGAAATATGTTGTTTTTCTTTTAAATATTATACTGTATAACGATTCCAAAGGCTAACTGAGCTTTTAAAGAAAAACATGAGTTCCCTAAAAATAGGCCGTATACAATGCCTCTTAGATTTGGTCACTTTATACATACTTGCTTCGCATGTAATTAGAAACAAAATAATATTTGGTGAACATATTTAAAGGTTAAGAAAAACTAAATGTAAATGTTCCCCAAACATGAATCAAATATTAATTAGCCTGAGCTACATGGCTACTTTAAAGTTGTACTCTCAAAAAATCTCAAATGAGCTCCAGTTTTAAAACTCTTTGGTAATCAGATATCAAATCCAAAGGCCTAGGTTCAGTCTTCAATTTTCTCTGACCATTTTTAAGTAGCTGACTACTAAAAATCTTTCCAGTCCTGACCATTATGACTCTACTTAGTACTGGCTTCTCCTTCTTTTGCGACTTCATTTTCTCTATCTCCTCTCCTGACCTATTCTAATTTGGCTCCTCCTCCTACTATAACTTCTTCAATGTAACTTAAAATTCAGTGGCCATGCTCTGCTCCCTCTTTCAGTATCTTTCTCTCACAGTCTCACCTTTGGATTTGGCAAACTCTACTTATGCCTTACTCTGTGTGGATGATCGCTCCACGGCATGTGGGATCTTCCTGGACTGGGGCACGAACCCGTGTCCCCTGCATCGGCAGGTGGGCTGTCAATCACTGTGCCACCAGGGAAGCCCTGACACCCTAATCTTAATCAGTAAGCTTGACCCTTTCCTGTGAGTTTCCATTTTCTGTCTTCCCCACTGCATGTTGGACTGCTTTACCTTTTTACCTTACCATTATATCAAACTGGAAGTCACAGAAAACTGAATCAAGCAAGAAAGAACCCTGTGGAAATGAACTAAAATCAAAAGTGTCAGAATGAATTCACAATTTCTAAAATATGTATATGTGTGTATGTGTGTGTGTGTATGTATATATTTCTCAGCTCTGTCCACTAAAGGGCCAAGAATCAAAGATACCACAGTAGCAATGAGCATACCTATTCCCGGAATTTAGTCTCTAATACCATTTCCACTAAAAAAACAACTGGGGATTCTTGGAGAAATGTGCAATTTGAGGACTAGGAAGGGATAGGTACAAGAAGAGCCTAAGATAAGTTATTATGCCAAAAAGTAAGGAATTATTTTAAAAAAGAAAGGAAAAAAAGAAAAAGAATGATGGGGATGTGACACAAGAATACATTGGCTAAATCTGGGACAATTTGAGCACCAAAGTAATTCATTACAGTATTAACCACTGAAAAAAACCAGGAATCCATCAACCCAAACTGGTAAGGGATGGATGGAGGAAGGGATGGATGAATAAATAGACGAGGAAAAGATAGAGCTCTCTTGCTCACAGGAAAATGTCTAGTGATGGCTGGTAAATGTGGAGGGAATATGAGAGTTGGAAAATCTTGATTTTTCAACTACCTTAAAAAGCTTGATGGACTTCCCTGGTGGCACAGTGGTTAAGAATCCGCTTGCCAATGCAGGGGACATGGGTTCGAGCCCTGGTCCAAGAAGATCTCACATGCTGTGGAGCAACTAAGCCCATGCACCACAACTACTGAGCCTGCGAGCCGTAACTACTGAGCCCATGTGCCACAACTACTGAAGCCTGTGTGCTCTAGGGCCTGCGTGCCACAACTACTGAGCCCGTGTGCTGCAACTACTGAAGCCTGTGTGCCTAGAGCCCATGCTCCCCAGCAAGAGAAGCCACTGCAATGAGAAGCCTGCGCACCGAAACTAAGAGTAGCCCCCGCTCGCCACAACTAGAGAAAGCCCTCACGCAGCAACAAAGACCCAAAGCAGTCAAAAAAAAAAAAAGCTTGAATTATCAAGAATCATTAATGGACACTAAATCTGGGTGAACAATGAGGAGCAAGATATTTGCTTCCTACTGACTGCTTAGTGCTTACAAGGGAGAAAGAGTACCTATAGAGAGAAAAATTTAATACTACCTAGACCTGGTGATCAAAATTTACATCTCCAGTGAGGGGCAGATGGACATTATGTGTCCCCAGACATGATAACCTGAGAAGGAAAAAACACCACCCGGTTGACAAGGCATAACCCGAATCTAAGCATGAGGAAACATCAGACAATTTTTTTTTTTTTAAGTGGGGGGAGGGGGTAAGTGTAGAGGTGGACAGACCATATTCTTCAAAATGTCAGTCATAAAAGAAAAAGAAAGGCTGTGAATATGTTCCAGTTCCAGCTTAAAGGAGACTAAAGAGAAATGACAACTAACTGCAATACCTAAACCTAGACTTTTTTCCTGTGCTAGAGGGAAAAAAAAACTGCTATAAAGGACACTATTACATTACTGGGTTAAGTGACAAAAGTGAAATATGAATGATAGTGTAGATAAAAGTATATAATCAAATTTACTAAAGGAGATAACTCTCTACAATGGTTATGTAAGAGAACATCCACTTTCTTTGAAATATATACTCAAGTATTTGGGGGTAAAGGATCAAGATGAATGCATCAGAAAAATATTATGTATATGTACACAGACAATTGATAGATAAACAGAATAAATTATAAAGCAAATGTGATAAAATATTAGCAATAGATGAATCTGGGTAAACGTATTTGAGTATACTATTTTTTTTGGGGGGGGGGTACACGGGCCTCTCACTGCTGTGGCCTCTCCCGTTGCAGAGCACAGGCTCCGGACACACAGGCTCAGTGGCCATGGCTCACGCGCCCAGCCGCTCCGCGGCATGTGGAATCCTGCCGGACCGGGGCACGAACCCGTATCCCCTGCATCGGCAGGCGGATTTGAGTATACTATTTTTATTTTGCAACATTTCTGCAATTCCAAGTAAAAAGTAAAAAACCAAAACACAGGACTTCCCTGGTGGCACAGTGGTTAAGGGTCCACCTGCCAATGCAGGGGACATGGGTTCGAGCCCTGGTCTGGGAAGATCCCACATGCTGCGGCCTGCATGCCACAACTGCTGAGCCTGCATTCTGGAGCCCGTGGGCCACAACTGCTGAGCCTGCATGCCACAACTACTGAAGCCCACCCACCTGGAGCCTGTGCTCCTCAATGGGAGAGGCCACTGCAATGAGAAGCCAGCGCACTGCATCGAAGAGGGGCCCCCACTCGCCTCAACTAGAGAAAGCCCGCACGCAGCAACAAAGACCCAACACAGACAAAAATAGATTAATTAATCAATTTTTAAAAAAATACAAAAAGCAACTAATCAACCAACCTGGATTGAAAACCATTTATCCCTACTTCGAAGAGAGTAATCTCTGTCTTCTGTTGACTTTATTCCCCCAAGCAAGCTTAAAATATTGCATTTTTCCTCATACTCTTCTCTCCTCCCACCTCTCAGAGCCATGTCACCATATACTGCCTATTCACCCTTAATAATGTTTCACATCCATCCCCTTTTTTTTTTTTAACATCTTTATTGGAGTATAATTGCTTTACAATGGTGTGTTACTTCCTGTTTTATAACAAAGTGAATCAGTTATACATACACATATGTCCCCATATCTCTTCCCTCTTGCGTCTCCCTCCCTCCCTCCCACCCTCCCTATCCCACCCCTCTAGGTGGTCACAAAGCACCGAGCTGATCTCCCTGTGCTATGCGGCTGCTTCCCACTAGCTATCTATTTTACATTTGGTAGTGTATATATGTCCATTCCTCTCTCTCACTTTGTCCCAGCTTACACTTCCCCCTCCCCATACCCTCAAGTCCATTCTCTACCAGGTGTGCATCTTTATTCTCGTCTTACCCCTAGGTTTTTCTGATTTTCTTTTCTTTTGGTAGTTCTATTTTTAGTTTTCTAAGGAAACTCCATACTGTTCTCCATGGTGGCTGTATCAGTTTACATTCTCACCAACAGTGCAAGAGGGCTCCCTTTTCAACACACCCTCTCCAGCATTTATTGTTAATTTTTTGAATCTATCCTGTTCCATTGATTTATATTTCTGTTTTTGTGCCAGTACCATTCTGTCTTGACTACAGTAGCTTTGTAGTATAGTCTGAAGTCCAGCTCCTCGTAGAATGAGTTTGGGAGTGTTCCTCCCTCTGCTACATTTTGAAAGAGGTTGAGAAGGATAGGTGTTAACACTTCTCTAAGTGTTTGATAGAATTCGCCTGTGAAGCCATCTGGTCCGGGCTTTTGTTTGTTGGAAGATTTTTAATCACAATTTCAATTTCATTACTTGTGATTGGTCTGTTCATATTTTCTGTTTCCTCCTGGTTCCATCTTGGGAGGTTATATCTTTCTAAGAATTTGTCCATTTCTGCCAGGTTGTCCATTTTATTGGCATAGAGTTGCTTGTAGTAGTCTCTTAGGATGCTTTGTACTTCTGACATGTCAGTTGGTACTTCTCCTGTTTCATATCTAATTCTATTGATTTGAGTCTTCTCCCTTTTTTTCTTGATGAGTCTGGCTAATGGTTTAGCAATTTTGTTTATCTTCTCAAAGAACCAACTTTTAGTTTTATTGATCTCTGCTACATCCATGTCTGGTGGTGTGTTTTGGGGTATCTGTGGCCTTATTATGATTTTAGGCAGCCTCTTGATTATGGATGGGGTTGTGTTCCTGTCTTGCTAGTTATTTGGAATAGGATGTCCTTCACTGTAGCTTGCTGCTCGTTGAGTGGAGCTGGGTCTTGGCATTGAGATGGAGATCTCTGGGAGATTTTCGCTATTGGATATTATGTGGAGCTGAGAGGTCTTGTGGACCAGTGTCCTGAACTTGGCTGTCCCACCTCAGTGGCACAGCCCTGACGCCTGGCTGGAGCACCAAGAGCCTGTACTCCACATGGCTCAGAATAAAAGGGAGGAAAAAAAGACAGAGGAAGATAAATAAAATAAAATAAAATAATTAAATTAAAAAATAATTATTTAGAAAAAAAAATTTTAAGTAATAAAACAAAAACGGACAGACAGAACCCTAGGACAGGTGGTAAAAGCAAAGTATACAGACAAAATCACACATAGAAGCGTACACATACACACTCACAAAAAGAGAAAAATGGGAAAAATATATATATATATATCGTTGCTCCCAAAGTCCACCTCCTCAATTTGGGATGATTCATTGTCTATTCAGGTATTCCACAGATGCAGGGTACATCAAGTTGATTGTGGAGATTTAATCCGCTGCTCCTGAGGCTGCTGGGACAGATTTCTCTTTCTCTTCTTTGTTTGCACACCTCCCGGGGTTCAGCTTTGGAATTTGGCCCCACCTCTGCGTGTAGGTCGCCTGAGGGCGTCTGTTCTTCGTTCAGACAGGACGGGGTTAAAGGAGCCGCTGATTCGGGGGCTCTGGCTCACTCAGGCCAGGGGGAGGGAGAGGTAGGGATGCGGGGTGAGCCTGCGGCGGCAGAGGCCACCATGACGTTGTAGCAGCCTGAGGCGCACTGTGCGTTCTCCCGGGTAAGTTGTCCCTGGATCACGGGACCCTGGCAGTGGCGGGCTACATAGGCTCCCAGGAGGGGAGGTGTGGATAGTGATCTGTGCTTGCACACAGGCTTCTTGTGGGCGGCAGCAGCAGCCTTAGCATCTCATGCCCGTCTCTGGGGTCCGCGCTTTTAGCCGCGGCTCGCGCCCGTCTCTGGAGCTCCTTTAAGTGGAGCTCTCTTGCCTCTTCGGCAGCTCCAGACTTTTTCCCGGACTCTCTCCCAGATAACTGTGGCGCACTAGCCCCCTTCAAGCTGTGTTCACGCAGCCAACCGCAGTCCTCTCCCTGGGATCCCACCAAAGCCCGAGCCTCAGCTCCCAGCCCCGCCCGCCCGGGCGGGTGAGTGCTGGTCGGCACCGATCCTCTGTGCGGGAATCTCTGTGCTTTGCCCTCCGTACCCCTGTGACTGCACTCTCCTCTGTGGCTCCGAAGCACCCCCCCACACACACACCGTCTCCGCCCACAAAGGGGCTTCCTAGTGTGTGGAAACCTTTCCTCCTTCATGGCTCCCTCCCACTGGTGCAGGTCCCGTCCCTATTCTTTTGTCTCTGTTTTTTTCTTTTTCCCTTTCCAGGTACGTGGGGAGTTTCTTGCCTTTTGGGAGGTCTGAGGTCTTCTGCCAGCATTCAGTAGGTGTTCTGTAGGAGCTGTTCCACATGTAGATGTATTTCTGATGTATGTGTGGGGAGGAAGGTGATCTCCGCGTCTTGCTCTTCCGCCATCTTGAAGCTATTCCCACCCCTTCTTTTGAATTCTTACAACTACCTTATTTCAAACATCTATCATTTTACAATAATGTATTGCTGCAATCTGCAGATTCGTCACTCCAACCCTAGGCTCTCTACCCTGAAACATCTTATACTGGGTTGGCCAAAAAGTTCATTTGAGTTTTTCTGTAACATCTTATGAAAAAACACAAACGAACTTTTTGGGCATCCCAACAGTTATTTATCATATTTGTCTCCCAACAATATTACTTTCATGTTGTCACTCATCGACTCAAATTTTCACAGTGGACTCTACATTGCCTCATATAAATGAATAAATCAATCAAAAATAAGTGCCTAACTTCTTAGCCTAACTTAAAAAATTAATTGCATTTTGTTGGTAGAAGAGAGTTGAAAACAGCAAAGAGCACAAAGAAGAAAGTCAAAGTAACTCACAGTCTCAGAACATACACATAACTACTGCAAACAGTTTGTTGTGTATCTTCTCTGATTTTTTCCCACGTAATAAATATAAACACCTTACAAAATCTGGATCATAATGTACATTCTATTTTATAACCTAAATTTTCCACTCCTCCCTATACCATGAATAAAATATATTTTGAATAAATATTTTTTTTTAAAGATTTAATTTTATTTTTGGCTGTGTTGGGTTTTTGTTGCTGCGTACAGGCTTTCTCTAGTTATGGCAAGTGGGGGCTACCCTTCGTTGTGCTGCATGGGCTTCTCCTTGCAGTGGCTTCTCTTGTTTCAGAGCACGGGCTCTAGGCACGTGAGCTTCAGTAGTTGCGGCACGCAGGCTCAGTAGTTGTGGCACGTGAGCTGTAGAGCGCAGGCTCAGTAGTTGTGGTGCACGGAGTTACATGCTCCGTGGCATGTGGGGTCATCCTGGACCAAGGATCGAACCCATGTCCCTGCATTATCAGGCAGATTCTTATCCACTGTGCCACCGGGGAAATCCGTGAATAAATATTTTTATACAATATGATTTTAATATCTGTAGAACATTCCATTCTATACTTATAATCTTCTTTAATCAGTTCTCTGAGGCTTTTTTCCCCAATTTTTCATTCTTATAAATAGCACAAATAAAAATATTTGTATAAATATATTTGTACTCATTTCTTAATGATCTCCTTAGGATGAATGGCTGTTTTTTTACAACTTAAATTGAATCATATCGTCCACTACTTAATACAAAACACACTATGAACTTTTCGGCTCCTATGCTTTTACTCCCTTTCTCTTGTTGCCTTCATGACTCCTCTGTGCCAATCCAAACCAGAAACAGGCAACAAATCTTAAATGTCCATGTATCAAAAGTCCTCAAAAAATGGTTTTGGAATAACTAACGTCCTATTTATTCTCCCAATCCTCGCTCAAGTCTCCCGTCTTCCATAGGGCCTTCCCTATAAATACTGCAGGCCACAGTTATCACTCCTTCCTGCTAACCACTGACACAAAAAAGATGGGGTACATTTTCTCTCATTGACAAGCAGATAAAAAGTACCTGCATCTCCACTTGGCAAGTAGGAGAAACATGACATGAAAAGGTAATTTAATTGCCAACAGTCTGGTTCAGAGTCTCTGAGTCTGACTCTGTGCCCTAAGATGAGCCCCGAGAAGAGTGTTCCCTGGGAAATTTTCTGTGATACTAAATCCGCCCCTGTTAGGCCCTAAATGTCTGATGAAAGCACATGCTGACTGGGTTAGCTTAAAGTTAAAACCAAATGGCTTTTAAATTAATTACCTGCATGAGTACTTCAGGTTAATGAATTCTCTTTCCAAAACTATCACTAAGATTCAAGAACTGTCCTTTTCATTGCTTTCAGGTAGATCTGTTTTTCTAGAACTGCACTAAAAGGTCTGAGAGGGGACTTTATAGAAACTGCTTTAATAAATAGATGCAAATGATTTATATTTATAAGTTCAATACTTATATATTAATAGGAACTTCTGAAGTGTATGAAAGTGCTTGAGAAAAGATTTTTCTCTTAAATAGTTTCAATATGAAACTTCCTAATATGATTGCATTTTAAAAACAGATTCGTGAGTAAATAGAATAGCAGTGAAGATCCAATATTTAAGCAAAGCAGTCAGGACTACTTTGGAGTAAAATTTTAATCCTACCATAGCTTCTGGAAATCCAGCTACTGCCTTTATGCATTTATAGAGAAAATCAATGTTTTATTTTACCAAGTTCCTTCAAGTAAAATTTTAAGCATATATTAACTAAGTCATGGGCAAAACCATCACCAGAGCTGCCTCTGAGGCTGATAAAAGGAAGGGCCTCTGAAGATTAAGTTAGAAAACACACTTGCAAAATTTGGTTCCTCAGCCTTTTTCTTGTCAAGTTAAGAATTTTCTGTAGTAAAGCTTTATGCACATTATTTACAGTTTTAGAACAAAAAGTTAATGGGTAACACTTGAAATAAAAACAATGACATAGCACTGTCCATTGCCCTCTCCAAGACGGACAAGTTCCATCAAAGGGAGGTTAGAAGGAAGTAGTTAATATCGCTGTAGTAATCCCCAAATCAAAGCCTCCATTCTGACGGCCTGTGTTCTCAGGCTCCCTCATGCTGGACACTGAGATTGGTTTCATGGACAAGGAAGGTGCCACAAAAGAAATGATTAAAAACAACTAGAAGACGATTACTCCTTTGTGACTCCTGTCTGAGAGCCTGAAATCTGAGCAGAATTCATCTCAGCTTTTTTAATGAATTCTGCTGCTGTTATGCGGTTAATTCTCCACGTTTTCTACTACTATGATTATTGAAAAAAAAAAGAAAAAGGAAAAGGAGCCAGCCAATAGAAACATCAAAGGGTACTCCCACTTCTGTGGCCTTCAGATATTTTCCAGAGCGGGACTGTGGGGACAAAAGGGATGGTGGGGGAAGGGGAGTTGCTCTGTGTCCCTCTGGGAGAGACAATGAGCCAATCTGTTGCACGATGGCACAGAGCAAGTGGGCGGCATGTTTCACATCCCTAGGCAGCAAAGGTTCTCTCGGCAAGGCTAAGGGATGTTCCCTCGGCTGAGCCAAGACAGACCCCGGCTACCCCTGCACGGCGGTGTGTGGAGGATGAGAGCTGGGCCCTCCCTAAAGAGAGTCTAAGTGGCAGACATCCTGCACTGGGCCTCAGACCAAAACACTGAAGGGGGGGGATGGAGTGGGGGAGGGACGAGGAAGGCAAATGGAGAAACTTAAAACCAGCACAACTTTTCATTTCCTGAACCTAAAGCAAATAACTGTTTGTGGTATTCACTGGAGCTGGAGTTTTTTTTTCTTTTGCCAAGCCTGTAGACTCCACAAGCGACTGAAGGGAACGTTGGTCTGAAGTTAGTAAGATGAGACTGAATGGGAATAAACGTAAAAACCTATTACATGGATACAAGAAAGAAAACTATTACATGCTTAAGGTCAGGATGGGAGAGTGACCAGGCTGAACGAGAGTTCATGTGAAAAAGATCTAGGGGGTTTTAGTTGACTGTGAACATTATGTGAGCCAACAGTGTGACTTGGCTGCCGAAAAATCCAATGCAATTTAAGGCCAGATTAGCAGAAGTATAGTGTTCAGAGTAAGAAAAAAAATAGTCTCCCTGCACTGGTCCAGACACAGCTGGAGTGCTGTCTCCATTCTGGGTGCTGTGTTTTAAAGCATACATGGAAAAACCTAGAACATATGAGGAGTGTCACAGGAAGAGAAAGGGTATGGAAATCCTGTCACATGAGGAATAATTGGAGAAACCAAAACTGTTTCAACTGGGAAAAAAGAACATCATAGGCAGGTGAGCTATCTGCAAATAGCTGGAGAGCTGTTTTGTGAAGAAAGAGCAAACTTATCTCCATGACTCCAAAGGGCAGACAAATGGGCAGAAAAATAACTCACAATAATAAAACATTTTCTAACAATTCAAACTGTTCCAAAATGGAATAGGCTGTTTTGTGTAAGAGTTACTTCTCCACCATTGAAAGGGTTCAAGGTCTAATGAGCACCTGTCAGGGATGTTATAATTGAGTGTTTCAGCATTCAATGGGAGACTGGTCTCAATGCCTTGTTAGAGTCTTTCAGACTTTAAGATTCTGAGCCTAGGGACTTCCCTGGTGGTCCAGTGTGTAAGCCTCCGTGCTCCCAATGCAGGGGGCCTGAGTTCAATCCCTGGTCGGGAACCAGATCCCGCACGCATGCCTCAAAAGAAGTCCACACGCTGCAACTAAGAGCCCGCATGCCCCAACAAAGATCCCGCGTGCCACAACTAAGACCTGGTGCAGCCTAAATAAATAAATAAGTTTTTTTAAAAAAAAGAGATTCTGAGCCTAAGAACTACATAATGGGACATAAATAACATTCCAAAGAAAAGACACATATCATTTGCTTGTCATTCCACAATACCACTATAGTTTATTGAGTTTGTATTACGAGTAAATATGGAAAACCTTGCTCCAGTTACTCCTAAACTAAAGAAACCATTATCTGTAGGAATTCAAGCATTCTAATACCCTTCCTAATTTTTTTTTTAACCTCTTTTGCCTTCTAGATAGCTTGTCTTCAGACACACCACATGCCAAAAAAAAGCCAAATCCTTGAGGGCAGGGTCTATGACTTATTCACCTTTGCACTCCTAGGGCCAAGTACAGAGCCTGACACAAAGTAGGTGCTCAAAAATATTTGCTAACCATGCTGGGAATGTCTGAGGTGCTGTGGATGGAGCAATAAACAAAACAGGCCTGGCCTTAGCTTTCATGGAATTTACAATCTAGGAGGAGCCATCAATATTAAACAAAAAGCCATACAAAGGAACACATAATCGTAAAACTATAACAAATATAATGAATAAAAAGTAAAGAAGAAGATGAGGGATTATAAGAGGAAATCTAATTTTCATAAGGGAGTGATCTTTACACAGAGTCCTGGAGGAGAATGGGAGGAGCGGCCAGGTGAAGACCAGGGGAAGGAAGACTACTCCAGGGAGAGGAAAGAACACATGTAAAGGTGCTGAGAGATGGGGAAGCAGAGGTGGGATCATGCAGGACCGCGTGGACCACACTTTTATCTCCACGTTTCATCCTAAATACAACAGGAAGCCAATGAAAGATTTTAAGCAGGGAAATGGTATAAAATCATCACGCTGCCTACTGTGTTGAAAAGGATCAGAACAGTGTATTTCAACCCATTAGTGGATCATGAAGTGAATCTGGTTGATCGTGCCCAGCATGAAAAAAAGAAAAAAAATTTAAAAAAAATATATCAAACTGTGTCATATAGAGTATAGATTAAGTATTATTTTATGACTCTTTTGTTTCAGAGTTACTTATAAAAACACAGCACACAGACATATGTGTACTGGGGGCATCATGAATGTATTTTTTCTTGCGAGTCACAGTCAAAAAATGTTGAAAGCCTCTAATGAGAGGAAATTAAGGGCAAAAAGTGGGAGACCAGTTAGGAGGTGAATGGAGCAGTCAGGAGGGTAAAAAAGTTGAGAAGTGGACAGATTTAACACATATCCTGGAGATAGACATCAAAAAGCACTTGGGGATCATTTGTATTTCAAGGGCAAATGAAAGGTAGATGTCAAGAGTGACTCAGGTTTCTAGTATCTATTAACTTGAAAAAATGAACAAATGAGTGAAGGGGAAAATGAGTAAGTGAAGACGGCACAGTAAACCTAGCTAAAATTCACTGTTTTCTTCGTACTTACCTATAGAAAAAAGTCTATCCTAACTACTCAAAACAGTAAAAACTCCCCTGCCCACCCTCGGTTTCTTCAGTCTCTGATGAGCTTTTTAGTGACAAGGCCCATTTCTTCTTCAGCTTTATATTCCTGACAAGTAGTACATGCTCAGTAATTATACGCTGAATGAGTTAATGAATGGAGTAAAATAAAAATGAAAAAATAGTCTTATAGGAAAATGAAATGTCCTGTGTTTCTTAAAGTCAAGGAAGAGCGAATCAACTTGATAGATCTTTCTAATAAGTTGCCACTTATTAATGAAAAGTCACATTTTCCAAAACTAAAAGAAAAATCTCTTTAACTATAATCATACTAAAATCACTCTTACTCCTTTAACTGCAGAGCACTAAACAATCTTCAAGAGTCCTCTTCTACCACACTGTCAGTCATACCTCCTTCTCACTCTGCTTGCCAGTGTGTAAGAGACTCAAAGTTCTAAATTCACAGCCTCAACATTACCTTGATTACTCCCATATACTTGGTAGAGAGCAGGTGTAATCCTCAGTTTGAAAGAAAGTAAATGAGTCATGGAGAATATCCAAGAAATCTAAAGCCAACTAGCAGCAGAATCCACAGCAATCCATCCCTTGCCTTCTGGTTTGTAGTTAGCCATGTGGCGCCTTGATGACACCCTGCCTGACTAACACCGTACTTTGTTGATCTGGGTACATATGGGCTGCTTATTAAATTTCCTCTCCGTCAGGGGCAGACATGGCGTCTTCTATTTTTCGTATATTGTCCATGATGCTTAGCAGTCCCGAACATAGTAGACACAACGTTTCTTGACTGGACTACCAGTAAGATTAAAATGGAGATCTCCTGACTTAGAGGTTGTTACACTAGACCCTGCTCCCTTCATGAAGCTGTGCTGGTCTTGCATGCAAGTTTTACCTCCCAGTCTTCCATTACAAAATAGCAATTGCTCTTTCCAAAGTGAAATACATTTTCCTTTGTAAGTTACACATGCAGCTGTGCTGTTGAAACGTCCCTCAAGTAAAGATTTTGATCTGTGCTGCAAAGGCGGAAAGTGTAGCTCATAAGCTTAATTCTTTACACAAATCCAGTAACTCTGTTCCTTAGGTCCCAGACAGCCCTCTTGGCGTGTTTGTTTGTTTTAATGTCCCACATTCTTTCCCCCAAGTTCCTGTAGTAATTTGTCCAGTGCGAGTGATCACACTAAGACAGACTGTTGTTGGTGCAATGAATACAATTCCTATTATCTCTTATAGCTAACGTGCTATCCCACACAAAAAGAGCACTGAAAAGGTAGGTACAAGCAGAGAGGAAGCCCAGAGTTAAGAGGCTTGAAGGAGGCCTAAACAAACATGTTCAGTTAGAAAAGCTCATTCCTCAGCACCCTTGCCTCAACCTGATTTGGTTAAAACAGACTGGAGGCAGATATCACCTCCTGTTCTGTCCAACTATCCATCTTGATTTTTAGGTATCTTAGAAAAATGTATATCTGTTATGTCATACTCTGTCACTGAAAACTTGAGGTATTCCTTTTAAGAACAACACTGTTGTAAAGAGAATTTTGAATTTGATCGAGAGTTTTACTCTCTGTCTCTTAGCCCTTCCTCAGAGCAGTTCTGAGAAATCAGAGTATCATTGTTTCCATATGTTGATGAGAAAACAAGAGATGCACACAACTTTGTGCCAAGCCAATCATTTGGATGCTGCCTGAAGATAGAGTCTTGGTCCTCAAGAAGTTTGCCTCTCCTAGAGGAGGAAAATGTGTACAAAACTGATTAAAACACAAGGTAGAGTGAAATAAGTGCTTCAATTACAGGTCAAATAAAATGGTACAACGAGCAGCATTTAAGTCCAAGTGGAAAGCAGAGGGCAGAATTTAATGATGGAAGGAGTATTTGAGCCTTCTTGAAGGATGTCAAGTATTGTAGAAGATAAGAGAACACCAGTCGGCAGTAATGAGACAGACTGGGACCTGGACCTGGGACCCTTTGCTGCAGTACTTGCACCTGGACAAATGTCTCCTCAAGCAACAAAATACAAAGAAACTATAAGGGACTAAAATTAACTGCATACATGGGCAGCTGGAGCAAATTATGGACAACAAGATACAAAAAGACCAAAAACCCAACTGCCACTTCTGAAGAGCTGGGAGCAAAAGCAGGGTACTGCGCATGCCCCCTGCACACACCACCACCAGAGGGAGGGGCAGACCACCTAAGCCGCGCCTCCGGCCCGACCCCTGGACCCGCCCCTACCCCCACCCCATATAAGGAACCAGCTCGCCCCCCCATCAGGGAACGAGTGAGCAAGGGAACCTGTTATTTGTTCTCACTCCCTCCTGCTGCAGCAGGAGCCCCAATAAAGCTTTGCCTGAGTTTCTTGTCTGGCCTCTTATCAATTTCTATCGATTAAGGAGGCCAAGAACCCTAGTCATTAACAGTAACAGCATAATCCAAGCCACACAGGTATGTAAACGTACGCTGTACTCAGGGAACCACATGAAACCAATATGGCTGGAGCAGAGGGCTCACAAGGGAGCATCAACTGAAGAGTGAAAGCTCACATGAATGAAATCCACAAGAAGCTACCAGTAAAAAATAAATGTGACTTTAAAGTTTAGAAACATTTTGAGTACCTCGAAGAAAAAGCAGCTACACCAGCCTTAGTATTAAAAATCCAATTTAGGATGAAGCTGACAAATCAACAAATCTGAAAACATAACTTATTATTTAATTCTTAGATTTAAAAAATCCATTCACATAAATGATCGATTCCAAAATTCATTCATAAAATGATCCTATCCAAATTCCTGGATATGACCGCCTCTTTTTTTTTTTGTGGTACGTGGGCCTCTCACTGTTGTGGCCTCTCCCGTTGCGGAGCACAGGCTCCGGACGTGCAGGCTCAGCGGTCATGGCTCATGGGCCCAGCCGCTCCGCGGCACGTGGGATCTTCCTGGACCGGGGCACGAACCCGTGTCCCCTACATCGGCAGGCGGACTCTCAACCACTGCACCACCAGGGAAGCCCTGACTGCCTCTTAACAAGGGAAACTCACAAGATGAATTCTCATAAAATAAGGTAGGATATAAAAGTTTAAAAGAGAGAGCAAGAGAGAGAGGGAGAGACTGACATCTAAGTTCTCAACCACTAGGTTGGGGAGGCAGTTAAGAAGAGCTGCCTGGAGAGATCTGGTCTGTTTACATTAACATCAGCTGAAATATATGGTTAAAAACAGACCACCTGAATTCTGGATAGAAAAATCTGCTTTCAGAGAACCAATATATAATTTTGGTGGCTGACATTTAAGAACTAATCAAGTTTGGAACCAATTGAAAGGAATAGTCTGGAGAGCACTGGCTTAGTGTTCTATTGGTCATTAACTGAAACATAAAGTTTATAATATGATCATTTAAATTCAGAACAGCAAAGTCTTTTTTCCAAGAGGAAAAATATACAGTATTCAACAACTTTTGCAAGTCAACACAAAGTCCTCTTCTTTTCACAATGAAAGATGACGGAGCATCCAAAAGGAAGAACTCATGAAAGGCTCCTTTCAAACAGTGGCCCTTGCTGTGTCCTCTTGGTTCAGGGCTCATAAATAAAAGGACACAACAGCTGCAACTTATGATTAACCACGGTATAGTATTTCAAACAGTGAATAACATTATGGTTATTGTAACCAACAAAACTCCTTATATTGGTTCAACACATGACCTTGGTTTTTGTCTGGCCTGTAGGTGACCTGAATTGAAGAGAGATGTCTGGGTTGAAATTTAACTCGGTGTCTGAAAAGCTATGTCACATGGCTGGAAAGTCAGTAATGTTGCAATTTCAGGAACCCCTGCTCCTCTCAATGTGATTGGACGGTGTAAAGGTGAATCTGAGAAGAGCAGTGAAAAATAAAGGTAATTGGTCAGTCTAGGACAGCCCTTGAATAATGTCCAAACATTTGCGAACAGTCTGAGTAAACCACTCATGTTATTCTTAAACAACCAAGGTAACTTTACTGCCCGCCATGGGCAAGTGCCCTCTAGATTAACGTGGTAAACAATTCCTGAGTGATTAATGACATAAACTCTTTCTCCACCCTTTACTGAGGGCAGAACTCTTAAGGAGAGCTGGAAAAGGCTTTACCTCTTGATTTATAGGTTAAGACCAAAGCAATCTGAGTTTTCTCTGAGTATGAGAATCTATGCTTGAGTAAGACCTGGGCTCTCAAAAGAGAGACCACATAAGACAAGGAAGAAAGGATCTTCCATTATCTCATTCCCCAGAAAGTATACTCTGAGAAGCTGCTGGTGTCCCCTCAGTCTTAGATAGGTCAAGACCTGATTCTAAGAACTATTTTCCCCCTGCCCATAACAGATGATGAAAACTAAAGGAGAGCCTGACTTTTCTCATTTCAACTGGTAAGTAGTCATGCCACTTAGTTCTTAGTTTCTAATCATAGGATCAAATTACCTTTTATTGGGTTGTCCTATTAAGTGCCCCGATCACGTAATAACTTCAAACTCTGTTACACAGAAACTCAAGTTTCCATAAAGCAGATCTATGGCCTCTATGAAACCATAATCAAGGCACATATGATTAATTTTTGTCTGTTTATCATAACCAGTTCACATCTTAACACAATTTAAGATTTAAGCAATTGCATTTCTGTTCCCAACTCTGCCAACAAATCACTCAATCCCTCTAAAGATGAACAATAACATTTATCTAACACAGATACATTCTTTTTGTATATTTCAAAAAGGCTGCAGTAATATAGCATTAACTAAAAGTATCTGGACAATTAATATTGAGAACTAAGGAGATACGTATTTCCCAGGATAGAAGAGTTTGTATGAATCTTCCAATCATTATTACTAATAAAATACATGATACAAACTTATTTACAAAATGGAAACAGACTCCTAGACATAGAGAACAAGCTTATGGTTACCAAAGGGGAAAGGTGGGTGTGGGAGATAAATTAGAGAGTAACATATACACACTACTATATATAAAATAGATAAACAACAAGGACCTACTGTATATAGCACAGGGAACTCTACTCAAAATTCAGTAATAACCTATATGGGAAAAGAATGTGAAAAAGAATATATATATATGTGTGTGTGTGTATATATATATATATATCTGAAACTAACACAACATTGCTGTATACCTGAAACTAACACAACATTGTAAATCAACTATACTTCAATAAAAAAAAATTTTTAAAAAGAAATATATGACATTAACACAAAGAACTTAAAATTCATTAGTCATCATTTAAATTAATGGGATAAACTGCTAGCTTCTAGAAAGGTTATGGATTATGATCTTGAACAATACCGAGCATAGAATAGATCCTAAATGGACACTGGCTAAATTGAGCCAATTAGCCACAGGGAGTAAAAATTAATTTTTTAAGAATAGAGAGGTGAGATAAAATTTTAATCTGAACTTGTCATTTTTGTGTCCCCAGAGTACCTTGAACATAAAATAGGCATTAACAATGACAATGTGAATGAACGAGCTAACTGGTTGCTTAATTAATTAATGGAAGAAGGGCAGTCGTATAATAAAACTAAGACAGGCTGAGAAGGGAGAAAGTCATCTTGGTCCATAAGGACAGTAGAAAAAACATGCCTGTTTGGTGCTATTATTTACCTATTTCTATATATACTTTTCAAAGAAGAGTTTATAATCTAATACAATAATACAAAGTATTATTTCAGCCTGGATTTTTCTAGCACAGAAAAGGTACCTGGGCCAGCCTCATTTTAAATAGGGAAGTGTGTTTATTTCCTTGGAGAGCCTAATGTAAATTAAAGGAATTGATTTCAGGGTCATTTTCCAAGGAAGACTACTAAACCCTTTTGTTAAATCAAATTACTCTGGCAAGTTTTCTGATATTTAGCTTAAAAAAATACATAAATACCATCTCCTTTAATATGTCAGCAACTCTTAGTGGAAAAAGTAATTTTGAAATTAAACATCCATTTCCATTACTTAAGCAATCTAAACCTAGATTTAGGAATTTAAGGGAAGGGTCAGCTGCTTTTTACTACACGGAATAAATAATAAAGAAAAGGCAGTTTGAACCTAACCATATCTCTTTGCTAATACCTCAAGTCTTAAGATTTATAGTTTCTAGTAAAAGTTTATCAAATGGGTAGATAAATGGATGAAATTTGTTTTTCTTCATGGATCCATAATTGCCACTGAGGAAACCAACACTATTTTAGGTTATATCTCTTAACTTTTGAGGCTAGTGGCGAGGTAGTAAACAAATATACTTGGTTTCACAGTCTTAAAATAAAACAACCACCCTTCCCATAAAGAAATCAGCACTAGATGGACTGAGGAAATTATAGTTGTCACTAATTCACTTAAGCACTTACTGAATATCTCTGGAGATAAAGAATGAATAAAATATGGTTCCTAAATTCTGAAGGCTCACAGTCCAGGTATGAGTTCAGACAGATAAGGTAAGTTATACTCTAGCATCAGAACCACCATAATAGAAGTGGAGAAGAGAGAGGAGTTCCTTACTCTGCCTAGGAAGTCTAGCAAAGCCTCAGCAAAGAACTGATGAGCACCAAGCAAAGAAGCTAGCAAAATGCCTCCTAGCAGAGGGTTAAGTCAATGCAAAGACACAAAGGTGAGAGACAGCAAGAAATGCAGTGTGTGAAGCATACGTACATGGAATGGGATGCTGGGAGTTGAGACTGGAGAGACAGGCCAAGAAAATTTGACATATCAAGCTAATGAATCTGGATTCTATCCTGTAGAGAAGTCGAGAGATGTTTTTAAATAGGAGAGTGGCTGGATCAGATGTATTTCTCAGTGGATAACTCATTCTGTCTTTCCAGGGCAGATCAACGTCACCCTTAAATTTGATTAGTTTTCACAAGCCCCGTGCTGGAAAGAATGCCAGGATGGGGGTGGGGTGGGTGGG
>NW_020172672.1:260614-267265 GCF_003031525.2 Neophocaena asiaeorientalis asiaeorientalis | reverse complement strand
GTTCCTTTTATGAAGTCATTAATTCAAGACTCACACTATCAATACAACAGTCACAAGTAATAGTTTGGCCAATATGACTGTGGGGCCATGGCCAAACTGAAAAGGCTCTTGCTTTAAAAAAGGGTGCTTTTCTTTGTTTTTTTTTTAAATCACCCTCCAGCTCTCTTGTTTTTCACTTTGTAAGGTATTTACCATCCAAATCAGGGTCTAAAGGGCTCTGAAAGAATATGAGAAAAGTAAGGAAACTGGTATCAAAAATCCTCCTATGAAATATGTCCAAGATGTAATGATGTAATACAAGAAAAAAAAAGTGCAAAACAGTATGCAAGAGAGAAACACATTTTTGTTCCGAAAATGCATAGGAAATACATTCATATATGCATTGAAGAAATGTGAAGGACTATATACAAACCTGCTATCAGCAGTTAAGTCTAAGACAATGGGGGACTTTTTCTTTTTCTCCATAATATAATTCCTAAAGGTCCGAATTTTATGAGTATGCTTGACTTTTACAAACAGAAAAACCATTGAAGGATCAATGTGATTTAAATAGTCTTTAGCCGGTGGCCTATAATCACAAACGTTGTGGGAAGCCAGATAACTGAACTAAAGTGCTTCCAAGTGACAGTCACCTTTAACAAAGAGGTTCGCCACATTTCTATGTGGTCAGCATAACATATCAAAGGCAGGGTTTCCAGATTAGCAGGCAATCCTCATCTACCTCCACATTTTATTCAAGAACAATGGTGTAATTCCTTGCTAATTTTTTCCCTGTGGACATTAAAATGATGATTTTAATACTGATTAATTTACTGTCAGTCTGTACAAGCAGCAAATAATTTTTAGTTTTTGCGAGAAACATATATTCATGTTGGGCCTACAGAATTTCTTCCTCTTGGAGGAGCAATAAACCGAAATGGTGAATTGAAGAGATTCAAGATGTCTGCATGTGTTCCATTTACCCTGCACAGAAACTCTGAATTTTTAAGGCTAAGTCTAATGTGCCAGCAATAACCTGCCAGAAATACCTTATTATATAGTTAGTCTTCATTTTTCAAAGTGTGCTCTTACATCTTGTTTCATGCGATTCTCATAACTCTGTGAGGTAGTTGGAGCTGGAAATTATCTCCATCTTTTTTGTTCATGATTTTTACATTTGAAGAGATACTGAGCTTGGAGGGGGGCAGTAAATAGAAAAGGAATGCATTCCCAGTGCATAAAATTTGGAGGAAAAAAAAAAAAAAACAGTAAAAAACCAAAACAGAACCAAACCAAACAAAAACTCATTCATAGTCTTACCACCAGACGTAGCATTGTTACTCCTTGGTTGTACAGGTTTCCAATATTTCTTCTCTGTATTCTATTAAGCCCATTTTAAAATGCGGAAATTTTCACATGGCTAATGAGAGTCGAAGCTAGGGCTGAAACCCATGAACACTTTCCATCACAGCAGGAAGCTCCTTCCTTCCTACCAACCTTTCCCTCTTTCAAAATGCCCAAGCATTATAAAGAAGAAAGCTTCAGAAACGCAGATTCTGATATGTTCATATTTTGTTTCTATGTAGTCAGTAAACTTACCAATGGTCTTTGGAAATAAACACCTCTAGTATAAAAATGACTGTTGAACTCAATGATCTCTAAAATTCTCTTTAACTCTGAAACAGTTCTAATCTTCTCTGAATGAAAAGTGGCCAGAGGGCAGTGTCAAGAATGAGTCAGAAGGATATAAGATGAGGGCAAGTTAAGTAAGTCAAAATCCTTTAAGTAAGGTGTTAACCAAACTAGAATCAAAATCACTAATGTCATAAGTTGGAACAAGGGTCAATCGAGGAAAGAAATACAAGTCCAGAAGGATGAGGCTGAACCAACAAATACACCTGTCAGAGATGGCTGGTTGATCACAGAGCCTGTTTCCTCTTCTTCTTGGACAATAGTACGTCACATTTTCTAGTTGTCCTTACGTTCAGTACGGCCATGTTAAGTCCAAGCCAATGGAATATGGATGGTACTGATCTGAGACACTTCCAGGCTTGGCCCCTAAAATCCTCCCATTTGCAATTCTTCATATTCTTTTTTCTTCCAAAGTGACCTTGGAAGTCGTTTGTTGAAAATGGTTAAGCTACAAAGTGGAAGGACTTTCTGCTTGGAGAAGAGCCTCCCACCAATTAAAAACATCTAATTAAATTTGATGAGAGCAAGAAATAAATTTGTATTCATTCAGTCATTGAGATTTGGGGGTTTATGTATGACAACAATTAGTGTTAGGTGACAAATCAGCCAGTCCCTGTGGGCAAGGCCAGACCCTGACATAGTCATGGATCAGCCTGTCTTCCTCAATCTAGGGCCATTAACTGCTGACCAGGCTTTGATAGGCAAATGCCAACAGCATGCTGAATTACTACCTGTCAGTGAACTCTTACTCTGAATTTCACACAGGTTGAGAAAGTCAAATGACAGATGGAATCATACATGTGTTATAAGCAAATCATGAAAAGATGCAACAAAATCCAAATGTCTACTCAAGTTTTGAGAAGACTTTGATAGTATTTTATGGTGGGAAAAACATAATTAAAACAAATTATAGCATATAGATTTTCCAATCAGATATGCAAAAGGGAGAAAGGGAAGGTGTTATGAATTACATGCTTGTGTCCCCCCAAAATTCACATATTGAAACCCTAATTCCCAGTGTGATGGTATTTGAAGATGGGGCCTTTGGGAGGTAATTAGGTCATGAGGGTAGAGCCCTCATAGTGGGATTAGTGTCCTTACCAGAAGAGACACAAGAGAGCTTTCTTCTCTTCCTACTGGCCATGTAAGGATAGAGCAAGAAGGTGGTTAAGACAGAGGGAAAGTAAAACTAATATTTCTAGAAAGTCTACTATATCTTAGAAGCCTTCACGTATATATTCTTAGTTAATTCTCACAACAAATCTGTGTGGTACTTATTGTTATTCTCATTTTTACAAAAGAAGAAGCTGAGGATCATGGCAATTAAGTAATCAACCGAAAGTTATACATCCAGGAAGTGGTAGGGCCCGCATGAAGCTCTCATCTGCCTCACTGCAAAGCTCATGTTCTTTTCACTGTATTCTTGCTACCTTGATATTTGCATGCATCTCAAGGGATTTGCAAAAGTTTCCCTGACCCTAATACACTTCTTGAATGGCCCCAAAGGTGACAGCCCCGTGTCTCACCAGTCTAGGTGCAGTCAGAGAGTCAACACTCTTTAAATCTCCAAGAAACAAAGAGGCAAAGTCCTCAACATTTTCCCTGGGAGGTGGCCACTTAGAACATGCTTGGAGAAGATACTTAAAACTCTTCTCTACAGTGGATGTTTCTTCCAGCTTCTGGCAGGTAGTGAGAAGATTAACATCTCTGGCTCACTTTTACCACATGGACGTTCATGTGGGCACATGCACACGTTAGCCACCTGCACTTCAAGTCACCTGACCTTCAAGCCGGATCACCCATCATCAGAAACTGGCATACACCAAGAGGACGTATGAAAAAGAATCCAAATTAAATGGGGATATTAAAATATTTACAGAATTTACATATTCCCTGTTTAAGAAAACCCTGCTGCCCTCAAATCTACAAACACACTTGTTATAATATGTGAAAGCATTACGTTTGGAGACAAAGTTAAAACCAACATGCTGATCTGAACTAGTGGGCAACAGACTGAAATGCTTACAGCAGTCAAAACTGGAAAAAGGAAATCACAGACTTACTCGGTACCCTTCATAGCTGTTAATTTAGCTTTGGAAAAAATCTCTCCTAAAGGAGAACTTCTAAATGGAAGCCACAAGATGGCCTGAATAATGGTAGCAGTTTGTAAGGGGGGCCAACATCCCATGAGAGCACAGGGACCACACAATAGACATGCGGCTTCTCAAGTCCCTTTTCACTTCAGCCGCTATATCATCACGACAAAATACCTCAGACTGCTCTAGGGCTTGAAATTCTTCATCTATAATGCACATATAATTATATTCTTTAGGAAGGTATTGGATCTAAATGAAAAAAAGAAACGTACTGTTTAAAGTCAATTGTACTTATTAGACATATAAGATTGGAGAACTGGATGTCTGATTTTTACTCAGAGTTTTTCCAGTGACTCACTGTGTAATTCTGAGGACACAGTCCTTTGATCTTTAGTTCCTTAGCCCTTAACCAGAGAGTTTTAAATTGTGGGCCACCCCTGCCAATCCTTTTGGAGGCACCCTTTCCAGCTTCTTTTGCCCTCAGATGAAAGGATCTATAGACGTGGAAAATTGTTGTTTGGTGATTTCCTATATCCCCCTTTCTAGTGTCTCAGCCATTCTCCTTTTACATCTGAGGGACACTGCAGAGGAATCACTGCTGTGCACAATTGAAGCCACAGGCTTAAAATTTCACTGTTGGAAGGGCAGGCTGAGAAGGAACAAGTCCGGCTTTAACACCACAAATAGCTCCGATTACCAAATGTGGGCAGACAAAATACAAAAAAACAAGGAGAGATAGAAAGGCCCTTGGTATTCTTCAAAGCTTCCCTTGTGGGATGAAAGTTCTTCTTTGAGGCTTCCAAGGCAGAAAGCCTAGGCAGCCTGCACACCTGGAGTGCATTAGTGGGCCCTGGACTTGAGGTGAAACAGGCTGAATTTCATCTAGACGTTTCCCACAATCCATTCTCATAAAAGCTCCCAATAATTTACCAGCTTAGAAACAGGGCATGGTATTCATGGAGCGCTGAACCCTGGGATTACCTTCCAGAGTCTCTGGATAAATCCCACTGCTCATCTATGTAAACACACTTTCATCTTGATTACCTTTAGCTCAAGGAGAGTTTCATTTTGTTTGCTGTGGCACAGGGTCAAGACCAAAACCCACCCTCAAATCATTCTCATACCTCTCCCAGAAGCCTTTCAAAGAGCATCCAAATGTTGATGTAACTAATGAGTGAGTTTTCACCTTAGGCTGTGTGCTCACCTAAATACAAAACACCCCATGCCTGTACTGTTGCCTCCCTTTCCTCAGCAGCCGCATGGAGGTGATGCTGGCTTGTCTTGCCAGTTCCCCGTCTTAGTGCTCCAAACATATATGGACAAGAAGTCTCACTGTAGCCCCTAGGAAGGATCCAACCTCCCCATGGTGGTCGTATGGCTGCTCTTGCCCAGAAAAACCCTTTTGTCTTTCCACATTTCCCCATCTCTTTTCCTTACCTCTTGAAGTATATAATTCAGCATAAGGGCTCACCTAGCCACTATGATTACTCTATTATTCTATGCATCTGTTCCCTAAGGTAACTCTCCCCACTCCCACCTACTTAAAGAAGAAATAGAGCATAAGGCCGGGGCTCTGGAGCTAGACATTCTAGTTTTGCATTCTGGCTCTGCAATTCATGGCCTGTATATAGCCTCTCTTTGCTTCAGTTTCCTTATTTGTAAAATGATCTTTCCACATTTCCCCATCTCTTTTCCTTACCTCTTGAAGTATATAATTCAGCATAAGGGCTCACCTAGCCACTATGATTACTCTATTATTCTATGCATCTGTTCCCTAAGGTAACTCTCCCCACTCCCACCTACTTAAAGAAGAAATAGAGCATAAGGCCGGGGCTCTGGAGCTAGACATTCTAGTTTTGCATTCTGGCTCTGCAATTCATGGCCTGTATGCCCTTGGAAAAGTTACTTAGCCTCTCTTTGCTTCAGTTTCCTTATTTGTAAAATGATGGCAATGATGGCAGCTACCTCAAAGAGTTGTAAAGATCAAATATATGACACAAACAGTGATACAAACAGTTCATATGCACTCAACAACAGCAAGAAAAACAACAACCTAATCGAAAAATGGGCAGAAGGCCTAAATAGACATTTCTCCAAAGAAGACATACAGATGGCCAATAGGCACATGAAAAGATGCTCAACATCATTAATTATTAGAGAAATGCAAATCAAAACTACAATGAGGTATCACCTCACACCGGTCAGAATGGCCATCACTAAAAAGTCTACAAATAATAAATGTTGGAGAGGCTGTGAAGAAAAGGGAACCCTCTTACACTGTTGGTGCGAATGTAAATTGGTGCAGTCACTATGGAAAACAGTGTGGAGAGTTGCCATATGATCCAGCAATCCCACTCCTGGGCATATATCCAGACAAAACTCTAATTTGAAAAGATGCATGCACCCCTATGTTCATAGCAGCACTATTTACAATAGCCAAGACATGGAAACAACCTAAATGTCTATCAACAGGTGAATGGATAAACACACACACACAATGGACTATTACTCAGCCATAAAAAAGAATAAAATAATGCTATTTGCAGCAACATGGATGGACCTAGAGATTATTGTACTAAGCAAAGTAAGTCAGAAAGAGAAAGATAAATATCACATGATATCGCTCCTATGTGGCATCTAAAAAAAACACAAATGAACACATCTATGAAACAGAAACAGACTCATAGACATAGAGAACATACTTGTGGTTGCCAAGAGGGAGGAGGGATGGGGGAGGGATGGATTGGGAGTTTGGGATTAGCAGATGCAAGCTAGTATATATAGGATGGATAAACAACAAGGTCCTACTGTATAGCACAGGGAACTACATTCAATACCCTGTGACACACCATAATGGAAAAGAATAGGAAAAAGAATATAAATA
>NW_020172672.1:251109-260308 GCF_003031525.2 Neophocaena asiaeorientalis asiaeorientalis | reverse complement strand
ATATATATATATGTATAACTGAATCACTTTGCTGTACAGCAGAAATTAACACAACACTGTAAATCAACTGTACTTCAATATAATTTTATTTTTTTAAAAAAAGATCAAATAGGGCTTCCCTGGTGGCGCAGTGGTTGAGAGTCCGCCTGCCGATGCAGGGGACGCGGGTTCGTGCCCCGGTCCGGGAAGATCCCACATGCCGCGGAGTGGCTGAGCCCGTGAGCCATGGCCGCTGAGCCTGCGCGTCCGGAGCCTGTGCTCCGCAACGGGAGAGGCCACAACACTGAGAGGCCCGCGTACCGCAAAAAAAATAAATAAATAAAATAAAAAAGATCAAATATATGATCTTAGAACAGTGCCTGAAATGCTGGAAAGCATGATGATGACCATGATGATACTTCCATTACCAATACTGAGTACTTTCCTTAAAAAGAGTATTCCTCTGATTGGTCCTCTCTAACAGTACAGCCTCACTATCAGTGGGCAGGATGAGCTGCTACTCCCAGAGCACATCGAGCAAGGGCAAACGGAGGCACTTGCAAGCATGCTATAGGATAAACAAGTTTGGGCAAAATATTACTCAAGGGCAAAATAAAGATGATTGAGGTGGAGCTCTCAAAACACTCTGTACTCCATCAAACTAAATGCTCTAAAAATGTAGGTGATGGTTCAGAATCTAGCCAAAGTTGGGATATTTTAAGGTGACAGGTGCTGAAACTCCTTTCCTTGACCGTTAGGATGACTATTTGAGTCAGGCAATGCTCTGGCCTATACATGTTCTTCAGGACTGAGAAACTGTTGGTACCAAAGGCCCAGCTCTAGTCACAGAATGCCAGGGAGCAATACACACATAGACATGACACTTTCTACCATTTGCACAGGAACCAACTGTCTTGAAGTAAGACCTGAACTGGCTGGAGTCCTAGCTTTTTGTGGCTCCTTGTAAGCCATCTGTGTCTCCAGCATGATGTTGGCATAACACTCCTATGGTGTGCAGGATGTGTTGTCTGTTTACCCATGTCACAGACTAGCAGTCTAACACATGAGCCCTTTGGCAGTATTACTCCCAACACATACAATAATAATGTAGCCTAATATTTTTCAAGTTGCCCACCTCTCAAAATTGTTATCAATAGAGATGTCCTTTGAAAAAAATAATCCAGGTACCATAGAGTAAATAGTATCAATTTCTGTGTGTGCCATGGCATAGAAAGGTTGTGAAGCATTGCTCTAGACTAATATCAGAAAGAAACCTACCATTCAATAAGCTCCAAACATTTATTGAGAACCTAGTAAGTACAAGTCATGTGATACTAGGCCTTTACTATTCTGCACTTCGATTTCCTATCTGTAGGTCAGAGAAAAAATAAATATATCTAGCCCTTTGGATTGCCCTGAGGGTAATATTAGCTATAAGTGCTCTGAGCTTTTTAGGTAAAGAAAAAAAAATTGAATTTAAATATTTATTTTTAATTTGCTGAATGAAATGTGTCTTATCCCCAAACAGATTCTTGCCAAGAAAGAAAAAAGATAACAGAGCCTCATCTTAAAAACAAAGCCTGGGCTTCCCTGGTGGCGCAGTGGTTGAGAGTCCGCCTGCCAATGCAGGGGACATGGGTTCGTGCCCCGGTCCGGGAAGATCCCACATGCCATGGAGTGGCTAGGCTCGTGAGCCAGGGCCGCTGACCCTGCGTGTCCGGAGCCTGTGCTCCGCAACGGGAGAGGCCACAACGGTGAGAGGCCCGCGTACCGCAAAAAAAAAAACAAAAAAACAAACCAAAGCCTGTAATCCAGGGATTATATATGAAGAGTATCCACCACATTCTAGTATAACAAGGAAATCACATACCAATAAACAGTAAAAGGAATGCTCACACATACTGGAAGCAGCCCCTTTATATTCAAAGGAAAAATATTAATGAAAGAAGAAGGGGTTTTAGTGTACTCTGCAGGGAGGTGGCACTGATCTCTGCTTCTATGTCAAAATGCCAATATAGAAACACACTCCCACGATACTTTGACAGCTGAACACTTGGCATTCTCTGTGATTCAGAACAGAGCAACATTTTTATCTACGCATTTCATTCAAGTGTTTCCTATTTCAGCTTCTTCAACAAAACCAAATATGTTGCTTGAGTTCTGACCTCAAAGAATCCTGTCTAGAGTCTGCCTAGAAAAAGTGGGGCAAGATGATGTTTTTACAACCCAAACAACATCAATTGCCAACCACACGAAACAGGGGCAATGAAATGGATGTGTTAGTGTGGAGAGGAGGGCTTTCACGGTGCTTTACTGAGAGCTCCCTTCTCTCTTGACCCTACATCCTGCCAATTTCCAATATGCTAGTTACGGGCCAGGACTGGGAAGAAGTCACAACCTTCCAGATGCAGAGCCTAAAAGTTCCTTGGTTGACTTATAGGAATAAGAGAACATCAAAAAGCCTGACCTTCAAACTTTTAGCAAAGAAGGATTTGGGAGGGAATGTGATTCAATAGGCTGTTTACTTGGATGATCGAAATCTTAATCCAGTCTCCGATGCCAGCTCCTAATGTGATTATGGTCAAGCACTAACCCCATTTCTTCATTCATGAGACAGAGTAGAGGCAGGGAGACGATGACAGAAAAAAGACAGGATGTACAGCACACTGCAACATGGAAAGTGGTATACAACTAAACTAACACTGAAGCAGGTAAAATAATAACTGTCTCTCCTACAGCTTCAGAAAACATATTTCAATTAATTGGGTCAGCAGGAAAGAATTTTATTTAGAATTTTGATAAATGAGTCCGAGGTTAAATACTAAAAAAAGCTACTTATCAATTAATTAATTCTAGGTCTTTGCTTTGCAAAGAGATATGGGTTTCCGGTTTATACTTGCTGTTGTCAAAACAGCCTCAGGGCAGGAAAGGAGGGTGAGAAAGGAAAGAGAAGACCCTGATCACTGCAAAATGAAGAGGGCAGCACAGTCACCAGCTCAACGTTAGAAAAGGGCATTATGAATTAAAGTACTGCCGAGATGATCTGGTATTCTACCCACTTGGATGAGCTGCCTCTTTCAGGCAATGCCAAAGTCATGTGCACAGAGCTGTTAAAGATACCTGAGTAGGAAAATGTTCTCCAGCAAGGTAACTTCCTTTAAAGTATACTCAGCGCCTGGATATCTGGTTATCTCAACAGAGACTCAACAAACAATAGACAGGACAAGGTGAAAGGTTGGTCAAAGGTCAGAAGATCTGAACCTCTTGGCTGGAGAATTCAATTCTTTTAACCCTTGGGAGGTTTTCTTAAAGCAATCTTATTTATATGTGTTGCCAGGAGTTTCAGCTCATTTTTTTTTTAAAGCTTCATTGCTTTTTATTTCCATTTCTTCCCCCCACCTCTCTCTCTCTCCCCTTTTGCTTCCCCCCTCCCCCTCTCCCTCCTCCTCCTCCTTTCTCTCTTTCCTTTTCTCTCTCTCTCAAATCAATTTAGAATTGCTTGGAGAAACTTCAATGATATTGCCCAAATCAAAACGGTTTTATATATTTTCTCCTTATGAATGGACTTCAGTGCAATCCTAGTGAGAGACAAGATAACTGCTTGTGATTAACTGCATGTTTTTAAGGAAAAGTCCATTGAAGAAACCTAATTAAACTTGAAAAATGGATTTTGGTAGATGGGAATCAGTAAGGCATATGTAACTAGATTACTCTGGTACTGGCCAGCAACAAGGATCATTCTAAAAAACAAGATCATTCTGAAAAAACAAGATCATTCTCTAAAAACAAGAACCTAGGTGACTTTATGTGCACACACCCATATAAACAGAGGCAGCTGCTGTCTTTCTGGCATCCAGGAAAAGATGGTACCTTTAAAAGTTTCCAGGAGAAACATCAGTGTGTCTGTGTACAGCATTCTGTGCTGTTTGCCCTTGAAAGTAGATGTGGCAATGTACGCTCAGTGGCATTCTAGAGTCTGGAAGAAAAACCTTTCACAGAAACAAGCCTGAATGCTCAATAATATCTTTCTTGGCTCGTTCTGGTAGTTACACCTTGGGAAAATCTCCTTTGCTCATTTCGTGATGTGCCTCAATTGTGGATGGCAAACTTGATGACAATATTAGGACCAGAGTGATTCACAACAGATCTCTAGTGAAAAACAGAACTCAAGTCTTGGCACAGTGCAGTTGATTAATATGCTCCGGGCCCATGAAATACATACTCTTGCTGCTAATTGAAACAATCCAGCAGCCTTCTCTGGTAGTTACCTGGGTGTTACCGTTCTGTTAGCCTACCCTGTTTTGGCACTGTTATAACCATTTCAAGGTTGGTTACCATTTGATTCCCAGAATCTGTATATTCATGGCCCAAAGTTTGCCTTTTTGTATTTAAAATGGATGTGTTCAGAAGTCTTCAATATGAAACATTAACAAGTGTAAATTCATGCAATGTTCATCCTCTCTGGAGACCAAAGGTCTTTGTTGATGCTATTTTGTTTTAGTTTTTAATGCTTATTCTACCCCTGAATGGCAGACATTACGATCTTCACTATCCTCATGGACAAATCATCCAAGGATAATTGAGTTGCCTGAGGTAAAGGCAGTGGTGAAGCTCAGAAGTGAAATCTGAATTTCCTAATTCACTATTTCAGCACTAGATTGTATTACCTTATTTTTAGAAATGACAAAGTATTTGAGAGCTAAGAGTGCAGGTTTTGGAACTAGCTGGACCTGTGTTTGAATTACTTTTCCACTATTTACTGTTGTGGATCTTGGATAAGTGACTTAACCTCTCATGTCTCACTTTCCACCCTTTATGCAAAGCCCCAGAAAAGTAGATAAGTGTGAGTTGATGTGTTTCCCAAGATGCATACACCTAAGAGACAAAATCTGCCTCCTCCTCATCTTCTAGTGTTTAGAATTAGATAGACTGGCAAGTCGACACACACCCAGAACCCAGCTAATAGAACACAGCACCCAAATGGAGTCCCAGATCGGGAGGAGGAGCGAGCAGATTAGAGCACGTGCCTGACAATTTCCTGATGCCTGCAGTGAGCAGGCTGCTAGATCAGTTACTGCAATAGAAGAGCAAAGGAAGGAAAAAGGCAACCCCTCAATGACAGATACTGCAAATTCTTTGTAACTATTCTAAAAAGTGAATATGTAGTCGAGAAATCATGAAGCCATTGTCTTTGAACTGTCAGATTTTCAGATGAGGAAGTAGAGGCACAAAGAGGTTCACCCAAGAGAATTCATACAATAAGTAGTAGTAGAAAGATTTGAACCCAGGTCAGACTGATCCATACATTTTCTACCAATACTGTGAACTTACTAGAAGATGATGACCCAATGTGTAAATGTTAACTGAGAACTTATCTCAGCCACCTTGAATTTAAACAGACACCATAAATTCCAGAACTTGAATTTGACTTGGGAACCATAAAAGAACTCTGGTCCTACTGCCGAGGCGCTGGCACTTAGTATCATGCTCCAGTACTGATTTAGACAGAAAAGCATCCCAGAGTGAGTCAGTAATAGCTCATCCGATACAACCCAAAATAGGTGTTTCTTAGTTACTTTCCATGTAAAGATTACTGCTGTCAGCTATGTTTATAAGGTATGATGAGCTCATCACAAACACAGGCGGGAGGGCCATGAACAAGTGCACATACCAAGTCCTTATAGGCTATGCCCACAATGAAGAAAGTGGAAATAATCAGTCTGATGAATTTAATACTTAAATTACCCTGCATGACCGATGGAACTCAAATACTGTGCCTCTTGGTATGCTTTATTTCTATTCAGCAAAAGCATCTTGAAGTCTCCCTCACCGCTGACAGCAAAAGGATTAAAAAGGAGTTTGAGGTTGTGAGCCTCCATTGAGGAGGGGGGAAAAAAAAACATGGGGGAAAAAAGAAATGAAATGACAAAATACAGTAAATTAGTATACACAAAGATCATGTATTTTAAACTAAATCAGTCTGTTGCTTTGTTTCATTTTTAGTTGAATCTTTCAGGAAAATCCTGATCACCAGGATTCAAAATTTGGCTGGAGAAAGGGAGAGAACCAGTATTTGCAAGGATTATTAAACTAAAAACTGAGATGTCGATTATAATACCACTGAGCTCGCCATCTATAGCATTAAATTTTCTTGTGTAATGCAGGATTAATCAACACGAGGTTTAATTAACTCATTCTATTCACTGCAAGTTCAAATAGATGGGTCAGAACAGATGTGTAGGTCTCATTTAGAGGATGACATTTAAGTAAAGACTGGAAGCGGGTGAGGGAGTTACTTATGTGTGTATCAGGAAGAATAGCATTTTAGTCACTAACCTTGATCCAACCCAAAGCCCATAACCTTGGCCCCACTGGATGGAGTCTCACCACATGCTCTTGGCTGTACTCCAGCATTGTTCCATATTTCCAGCATAGCTTGTCTTAGGCTCGTATGCTTTATTTTATTTTATTTTTTTTTTTGCGTACGCGGGCCTCTCACTGTTGTGGCCTCTCCCTTTGCGGAGCACAGGCTCCGGACGTGCAGGCTCAGCGGCCATGGCTCACGGGCCCAGCCGCTCCGCGGCATGTGGGATCCTCCCGGACCGGGGCACGAACCCGCGTCCCCTGCATCGGCAGGCAGACTCTCAACCACTGCGCCACCAGGGAAGCCCTGCTTTATTTTTAAATAGCTTCCATTAAAAGGTTCATAACACTAAATCTAAGCTGCTCTGATCTCAGCCCAGGGTCACTGAGGCCCATCAAGATTATATATCCTTGTCTTAGTCAAACTGATGTATTTTTTCTTTCTCATTGTTGTTCTTTATTTCTTAACTATCCTGGACCCTAAAATCTATCAGAAAGTAGAACTCACCAGCACCTCCACCAGAGTCTAAATGTGCGGAGTAGCAACTAATATGGGCAGAGCAAAAACAAATAACAAAATATGTAAAGGTCATTAGGAAGATATGGGGAGGAGTAGGAATTAATAGGAGCTGCTAATCACCTGTGCAGTCAACGCTAAACTGGAAACATCATGATGAAATAATCTAAGACTTGGGCTAGTCAGTGCCATAATTACAAAGACGCCCTGCAGAGTAAGTTTCTAGTGGTTGAGGTTTCTGTGGCTAGAACATTCCCCGTCACAGACCAATATATGGCCACAGATGTCAATATGATAACGTATGTAGGAGTATTTTGTATATTTTACCCATCTTAAGACTTCACTCTTTCAATGCTATGCGTTCTTCCTTGAGTAAATATTTATCTATGTTGTCTAGTGGTTACAGCCCAAGGAAAGAAGCCAGGAAATAGGGATACCACCCCATATTCTGCTACTGCTCTTCAATAGGTCAACGTGAGAGTCATTTCTCCTCTTAGGTCCCTCTACTAAGGAACTGAGACGGTCTATGCCCCTCGACCAAGTTCTAGAGACCTTTACACAAAATTACTCATATTACACTGCTCTCCCTGCTCGCCCTGCCACAGCTGTCTACCCTCGCCGCTGTACTGCACACAATCAGGACGTTACTTAAGAGTGCTCTTAAAAGAGCACATGGTGTGTGGCTGACAGGGTCTTGGTGCTCTGGCCAGGTGTCAGGCCTGGGCCTCTGAGGTGGAAGAGCCAAGTTCAGGACATTGGTCCACCAGAGACTTCCAGCTCTATGTAACATCAAACAGCGAAAGCTCTCCCAGAGATCTCCATCCCAACACTAAGACCAGCTCCACTCAACGACCAGCAAGCTACAGTGCTGGACATCCTATGCAAAGCCAGACAGGAACAAAATCCCACCCATTAGCAGAGAGGCTGCCTAAACTCATAATAAGGTCACAGACACCCCAAAACACACCACCGGATGCGGTCCTGCCCACCAGAAAGACAAGATCCAGCCTCATGCACCAGAACACAGGCACCAGTCCCCTCCACCAGGAAGTCTACACAACCCATTGAACCAACCTTAGCCACTGGGGGCAGACACCAAAAACAATGGGAACTACGAATCTGCAGCCTGTGAAAAGGAGACCCCAAACACAGTAAGTTAAGCAAAATGAAAAGACAGAGAAACACACAGCAGATGAAGGACCAAGGTAAAAACCCACCAGACCAAACAAATGAAGAGGAAATAGGCAGTCTACCTGAAAAAGAATTCAGAGGATTGATAGTAAAGATGATCCAAAATCTTGGAAATAGAACGGAGAAAATACAAGAAACGTTTAACAAGGACCCAGAAGAACTAAAGAGCAAACAAACAATGAAGACAACACAATAAATGAAATTAAAAATTCTCTAGAAGGAATCAATAGCAGAATAACTGAGGCAGAAGAATGGATAAGTGACCAGGAAGATAAAAGAGTGGAAAAAAACTACCGCAGAGCAGAATAAAGAAAAAAGAATGAAAAGAATTGAGGACAGTCTCACAGACCTCTGGGACAACATTAAACAGACCAACATTCGAATTATAGGGGTCCCAGAAGAAGAAGAGAAAAAGAAAGGGACTGAGAAAATATTTGAAGAGATTATAGTTGAAAACTTCACTAATATGGGAAAGGAAAGAGTCAATCAAGTCCAGGCAGTGTAGAGAGTCCCATACAGGATAAATCCAAGGAGAAACATGCCAAGACACATATTAGTCAAACTATCAAAAATTAACTACAAAGAAAAAATATTAAAAGCAGCAATGGAAAAACAATAAGTAACATACAAGGGAATCCCCATAAGGTTGACAGGTGATCTTTCAGCAGAAACTCTGCAAGCCAGAAGGGAGTGGCAGGGCAAATTTAAAGTGATGAAAGGGAAAAACCTACAAACAAGAATACTCTACCCAGCAAGGATCTCATTCAGATTCGATGGATTTTTTTTCAAAAGCAGTTCTAAGAGGGAAGTTTATAGCAATACAATCCTACCTCAAGAAATAAGAAACATCTCAAATAAACAACCTAACCTCACACCTAAAGCAATCAGAGAAAGAAAGAACAAAAAAATCCCCAAAGTTAGCAGAAGGAAAGAAATCAAAATGATCAGATGAGAAATAAATGAAAAAGAAATGAAGGAAACAATAGCAAAGATCAATAAAACTAAAGGCTGGTTCGTTAAGAAGATAAACAAAACTGATAAACCATTAACCAGACTCATCAAATCAATAGAATTAGAAATGAAAAAGGAGAAGTAACAACTGATACTGCAGAAATACAAAGGATCATGAGAGATTACTACAAGCAACTC
>NW_020172672.1:0-251065 GCF_003031525.2 Neophocaena asiaeorientalis asiaeorientalis | reverse complement strand
CAACATCACTGATGAACATAGATGCAAAAATCCTCAACAAAATACTAGCAGACAGAATCCAACAGCACATTAAAAGGATTATACACCATGATCAAAAGGGGTTTATCCCAGGAATGCAAGGATTCTTCAATATACACAAATCAGTCAATGTGATATATCATATTAATAAATCAAAGGAGAAAAACCATGATTATCTCATAGATGCAGAAAAAGCTTTTGACAAAATTCAATGCCCATTTATTATAAAAACCCTCCAGAAAGTAGGCTTGGAAAGCATAAACAAGACGAAAAGACAACTCTCAGAATGGGAGAAAACATTTGCAATAAATGCAACTGACAAAGGATTAATCTCCAAATTTACAATCAGGTCATGCAGCTCAATATCAAAAAAAACAAACAACCCAATCCAAAAATGGGCAGAAGATCTAAATAGACATTTCTCCAAAGAAGATATATGGATTGACAACAAACACATGAAAGAATGCTCAACGTTAATAATCATTAGAGAAATGCAAATCAAAACTACAATGAGATATCATCTCACACCGGTCAGAATGGCCATCATCAAAAAATCTACAAACAATAAACACTGGAGAGGGTTTGGAGAAAAGGGAACCCTCTTGCACTGTTGGTGGGAATGTAAGTTGATACAGCCACCATGGAGAACAGTATGGAGGTTCCTTAAAAAACTAAACATAGAACTACATATGACCCAGCAATCCCACTACTGGGCCTATATCCTGAGAAAACCATAATTCAAAGAGAGTCATGTACCAAAATGTTCATTGCAGCTCTATTTACAACAGCCAGGACATGGAAGCAACCTAAGTGTCCATCAACAGATGAATGGATAAAGAAGATGTGGCACATATATACAATGGAATATTACTCAGCCATAAGAAGAAACGAAATTGAGTTATTTGTAGTGAGGTGGATGGACCTAGAGTCTGTCATACAGAGTGAAGTAAGTCAGAAAGCAAAAAACATACTGTATGCTAACACATATATATGGAATCTAAAACAAACAAACAAAATGGTTCCTACGAACATAGAGGCAGGACAGGAATAAAGAGATAGACATAGAGAATGGACTTGAGGGTATGGGGAGGGTGAAGGCTAAGTTGGGACGAAGTGAGAGAGTGGCATGGACATATATACACTACCAAATGTAAAATAGATAGCTAGTGGGAAGCAGCTGCATAGCACAGGGAGATGGGCTCAGTTCTTTGTGACCACCTAGAGGGGTGGGATAGGGAGGGTGGGAGGGAGACGCAAGAGGGAGGGGATATGGGGATATATGTATATGTATAGCCGATTCACTTTGTTATACAGTAGAAACTAACATAACATTGTAAAGCAATTATACTCCAGTAAAGATGTTAAAAAATAATTACTCATATTCCATGTGATTCTTATCCCACAAAAGGTGCCCAAACCCCGGAATCTATATCAGTGAGTAATCACTCTGTTCTTGTCACCTCTGGGCTCCTGATTAGGTCTTCCTATTCACAGAAGGAAAATTTACAGCCCAAAGGTTATCCCTCAGGTCTCATTGCACCTACTGACTGCGGTCAGTCGTGGAGAATAAAGTTTTGGTTCTCAGGTCGAGTTTCTCCCACAGACAGTATGACAAAATAGCAATCAGCTCTTTGCAAAGAATGCAGAGAATATAACTCTATCTTTAAGTCTGATCTGGGCTTCAGTAGCAACAGATCAAACACACAAACTTATTAAGTACAAATGATTCAAGCTAGCCCTACTTGGCTTTATAAATAAGAAACAAATACATGCCTCAATGAATTAGACACTGGGCTAAGTATATAAGGGTGTACACCCATTTGAATTCTGCCACTGACTTGTTGGGGAACTTTTTTTGGCAAGTCAAAACTTCCCTGACTTCGACTTCCTCATCTGTGAACTTTTTAAAGCGATATTTTACTATAACTGGGTTTTCACAAGCAATAAACTTAAAAATGCCTGTGAAAAATGCAAATGCCTACAGCTGTATAATCAGTCACCTCATCTTCAGAATAAAACAAAGGCCCCACTCCTGATCCAGATGGCCCTAAACTCAATAAGAGACCTTGGAGATTTGGCTCAGAAATGAGTAAACAGACTACAATACAGGAAGGGCAAGCTACTAGGGAGGGAGGCCAATGCAGGTTAATCATTAACAGGATTAAGTGTCTTATTTCTCTTTCATAACATAAGCTTGACTAGCTGGAAACATACCCAGCCAAGCACAAAAAGCCATCAGTGGCTAAAAGGAAATAATTGAATGAGAAAGGAACCATGGTTCAGGTCACATCATTTGAATTCTCTTAAATTCTTCCTTTAAGGGTCTTTCTTCACTTGAAATTTGTGAGAGATCAATTCAACCTGGATACATAGAGATTTAATTATTTTTCTTATTTATACAAACTCATATATTGTATGATTGAGCTCCCATAAGTTTATAGATTCTAGTGGAAGAGTTTGGCAACAGTTCTCAAGCCTGATCTCAGCTTCTTGCTATGTGACTTAGACAAGTCTCTTAATCTAGCTAAGCTTCTTAGTCCCCCAATTTAGAAAAAAGAAATTATGAAGTGAGTCCTGGCTAACGAAGGCACAAGCCCATTAGCCTCTTGGCTCTACTTTCCTTATAATATGTTTGTACTTTGCAGTGTGATCAGAGGTCAAGTCAGTGAGGACAGGACAAATACACATGTAATAAGTTAAGAATGTAATGACAGCAAAACATACAAGACCCACATCCTCCTCTCAACAACTGACCAAGCATTTCCTTACCCCTTCTGAATGAGAACTGGACAATTTAAGGGAAAAGGGAAGGTACAAATTGAAACTGGAGACCAAACAGAATGTAATAGAAAGAAGTATATTAAAATTGGCTGGTGGGTATACAAATTTAAATGGGGTTATAATACAGAGATGTTCAAGTTTTAAATATTTTCATCAGCCTAAGATAAGAATATGAGATATGATGAATAAGATGAAAGGTAATCACTGCCTACAACACTGCATTTAATTTTTTCTTTAGAAAATTAGAAAACAAAAATTTCCAGTGAACAAAACTTTAATCCTTTTCTCCTACTCTACTCTAGAAATGCCTTATTTCCCTTTCATACTGTCAGGCTCCAGAGTTACAAGTAACAGAAAATGATGAAGGATCAAATACGGTAGAAGCTCATAGGAAAAAGAGAACCTATTATATAAAGACATGAGCTCAGTCAGGCTGAGAACCTGTCTACCTTTTCACACAGAAAACCAAAAGACTTGTGCTACTTGCTGCAGTGTGGAAGAGGAGCTAATTTGTATGTTGACCTAAAACTCTCCCTGGGCAGGTGGGGCTTGCTCCTTTAATGACTCCTGATGAAAATTCACTTTGTCCTACCCAAAGGCTAAAACCAAGACACAAAGCTTTTATTTTGGGAAACCTTGGTCTAAAACTCAATGAAGGCATTATTCTCTACACTTTTTTTTTCTTTTACTTAAACCCTTTATGCTCAGAAATGAAAATTAAAGTTTTCATAGTCTTTCCAAAATGCAACTTTCTATTTACAATTGTGAAAAACAGACACAACCCAAATGTAAAACATCTAGAAGAACAGTTATGCAAATTATGTTACAGTGAAAGAATTTATTATGTGGCCACTAGAAGTCTGTTTACAAAAAAATTTTTAATAGGATGAGAAAATGTTCATGACAAAATGGTAAGTGGAAATACTATATAAAACTACGTAAACTATGTAAAAATTTAAATATGTAAAATAAGATGAAGCACATATAACAAAATGTTATTAACAGTAGACATTTAACGGTGGGGTTTTAGGTAATTAATATTTTATTAATTAAAAAATTATCTCAGCTTTATTGAGATATAATTCACATACCATAAAATTTACCCACTGAAAAAATTTCAATGGTTTTTAAAATATTCACTGAGTTGTACAATCATTACCACAATCAATTTTAGAACATTTTTATCACTTCAAAAAGAAATCCTGTACCCTTTAGCTATTATCCACAAGCCCACCCACTCCCATCCCTAAGCAGCCACTAATCTAATTTCTGTCTCTATAGATTTCACTGTTCTGGACATTTCACACAAATAGAATCATATAATGTGTGGTCTTTGGTCAATAGCTTCTTTCACTTAGCATAATGCTTTCAAGGTTCATCGACGTTGTAACATGTATCAGTACTTCCCTTCTCTTTATCATCAAGTAATATTCCATTGTATGGACATGCCACATTTTGTTTATTCCTTCATCCATTGATGGATATTTAAGGTATTTCCACTTTTGGGGTATTACAAATAATGATGCTATGAACATTTGTGTACAACTTATTTTCAATTATCTTAAGCATACACCTAGGAGCAGATGGGTCTATTTTTAAAACATTTTTGTGCTCCCAAATTTTATATTACAAGGTATTTATAATTCTTTTATTATTAAAGAAAAATAGTAACAAAAAGATATCCTCTTGATTTCAATTCTCTCATGGGCCAGGACTTCGCCTGCCCAATCTTTCATTCTCTCCAAAACCCAAGCCAGACGTTTTGTAGTTAATTATCTAAAATGTTTTTAATGAATGCTTGCTCTCAATTGGACCCTGTACTAGGCAAATTAGAGGATGTGAAAGAAATAGGAAATGAGGTCTTTGCTTTCAAGAAAGGAATGCTGCTAAACTCTAGAGAGAATGCTTGGGAGGGAAAATCACTAACATTAACCTAGGAAATAGAGGAATATGGCATATTCAAGTGGGGTGGGTTCCATCCTGCACTGGAGAGTGAACCATTCCATTGCTCAACAGAAAACTAAAGAGTTCTCTCATCTTCCTCTGTTTTAACAGAGAAGACTGAAAACTGAACTTCACAATCATTGTAACCCTCTGTAAGAAAGGCATTTTCTTAATGAAGAACCTAAGGCAGGGAGATAGTTAAAAGGCTCTTTTCATCACAGCTAAGTATTACCTGCTTTTTTTTATGTGCACGCACACATACATACAAACAAGATTTGTTTCCATTTAGGAAACGCTGTGTTGGCAGGGCTGTGTAAGCAAGTGGAGAAACAGCATTGCCGTAAGATGAACGGTCCACCTAGGACCACCAGTTCAACATGTGCCCATCAGTTCAAAATGTGTCCTGCCCTCGTGTATATGTGTATCACTAACTACCTCTCAGACCACCTGGGCCGCAAGAGGGAGGGGATTAACTTCTTAAAATGTAATATGTTATTTTAAATATATTTAAAAGTTCTGAAAAATAATAAACACCCATATAATCAACTTGAGATATAAAACACTGGAGGTATATTTTAAGGAATAGATAAATGGAAAAATCAAATTATGCAAAGTTAGTGACCAATAATAGAATAAGAAGGCCATACCCATCAACAAGAGGTCTAAGACTAGGGTAAAACGCTTTGAGTGCAGAAAACTGGAATCAGGCCCTAAACAATAAAATGAAACCAGGTCATTTTAAGATAATATAACTTGTCCCAAATATGACTCTGGCCTGGGGACTCCCTTGCCCTCCTTCACTGCAGCCTCCTCTGAAACCATGCTTCTCCCAGGGTACCAGATGAATCATCTATTAGAAGAATGAAGAAAACAGTCTCAGATGAAAAAGAACAGAGACCAAAATTCATGGAGCGTCCTGCGCACGCTGGAGTCTTCAGGGAACAGGGGCTGTATAAACCGCTGTGATAGTGATTAGGAAAACAAAGCAGCGAGGATAATCCCTCCTGAAAACTGAAACAAGCAACGTGCCAGGAATGAAAGGCTTTGGTGGAGGTAACGCCCATGTCCTAGGACTGGAATAAAGGCAGGTTTTAAAGGGCAAGTCTGAAATATACTCGCCGAACATGACCTGCCTTTGCTAAGCCTGGTTCTTGTCATGGCTATTATGCCCTCAATTTCATGAACATCATGTTCACTTGGAAAGAAAAAAAACTTGTTTTAGTAGTAATTGCACATCAATACGAGAGTCCTATTATTTCTATTAAGTTAATTAACCTATTTTTGAAAAGTATACAAAATAGGTCACTTAAGTGGGTGTGACCTTACCTAGTGAACTATGCTTTTAAACTGTCTCCAACTATTAAGATTTATAGTTGCCTTTATCAACATCTTAGCTGGGAAAGGCTGGCTGAGTGAAAGGCATGCAGCACCAGGCAAAAACAGTGTTGGTCCCTATCAATCAGCCTATTATAACTTAATGATATTTAGATGATATGATTAGATTTTCAAATTGAATGCTGTTTAATCTAAATTCCAGAGTGCTTGTGTAATCATGCCATATTTTTAAGGCTCAGGCAAAGTCTGAAGGAGAGAATTTGTAGCTGAGATCTATAAATATAATGTTCTTCCTAGATTGCTAAGGAAGAAAACTGCTTTACCATGGTATACATATGTGGGCAAAAACTACTTCTAAATTTTCACCGCTGTCATCATCAAAAGCATAAAGGGACTTTGCAGAACTGAACACCATGCTAGGCAATACACAACAGTTTTGCCTTGCATTTTGGTCCTGGTCAGATGGCATACCATCCTAGAAGTCCATTTCTATTAAACATTAAACTTAATTCCATTTACAAAGTGATAATGTTCTTTCGAGCCTCTTCCCATCCAAGTGTCTCTGGTTCCATGATCATGTGGCCCACCCCAAGAAGCGATACTTGTGCTGTAACTAATCACACTGACTGCCAAGATGATGAAAGACACTTCTAAGCTCTCACATTCTAACAAAATGGTCTCATTGTTGGAGAAATGCAGATTACAAAAACAATATCAAGTCTCCCAAGTGTGATAAGCTTCTTAGAATCTGTGAGTTCCAACATTATACATAAGAAATATGAAGTCTTCCCATGTTGAGACCTCAACTGAAAAACAGTGAATTGTGTCAAAGTCACACACAGCAGCAGTCCAGTCTAACTCATTTTAACCCCCCACTAGTGATCTACCAGGCCCTCAGAAACCATCTTAATAAATTAATGAATGAGTGTGCAGAAGCTGTCTCTTTAACACCTCCAGAAGAAAGTCCAGGCTTCTTAGTCTTTGAAGCTTCAGCTTCTGTTCCTACATTCATTTCTCCTCAAATACAGATTTTCTTCTGTGCTTCACTCTACGAAAAGTGAATTATTGGCTGTTTCCCACTTACTCCGTTTTTTCCTCCGAATTCATGTCTTTGTTTGTATTATTCCTTTTGCAGAAAGCTTTTCTGATCTCCTTGTGTTCAAATCCCACCCGCACTTTATGAGTTTAGCTGTGACATCCTACACATACTTCAGAGGTTTATTCCCTGTGAAATGGATGTAAAGGGGTTCTGGACTCAAAGGTAGAGGATGGGGCTGGAGGAGGTAATTGAATTGAACTGAAATGGAAGATTTAAGTAAGAGTCTACACCCTGGGAGAGACAACATCCCCACCTCTAGCCTCTTTCCCTCCTTCAGCTCCCTAAACTCTGACAACCAGCTGCTTAACCCTCAAAAAGAAAATTGCTGAAGTCCTCCCTGGACAAAAAGATGAGCTGTAGAGAAAAGACATACAGTTCCAGACTTTTGAAGGTCCACCCACAAAACAGTGGGGTCTGTGCCAAAAACCTTCTAATGAAGGCACCAATCAATAAAACTGGCCATATACCTAGAGCACCTGTGTGTGTGTGACACACACGTGAGCATGCCCACACATGTGCATGCACCTCTTACTCTTCAACATGAACGGACTGCCAAAGAACATCAGATTTTTGAAAGAAAGCCTCTGACATGAAAGACAAAGAGCAAATCATAGTCCCACCAGTGTTACCTGTGTCATAAAAGTAGTTTGTGTTTCCCAATGAAACAACTATATTAAAGATGTTTAAAGGACACTTCTGGGGATATTAAAGATATGATTTTCAATATTTAGCATCTTATACTTTGATAAGATCTGGATGATTATCAATATAATGATGACAGAAACTTCTATGTACCATTTATTAAAGTTAAAATGTAGTTTACTAAAGAAGTAGTGAACTAAGAAATATAAATTTGGTATATTTATGTTCAGATAGTGTCCATCCTAGGCCCAATGTCACATCTAACCAAACTCCCTGTGCTTGACCAAGTCTCCAAATTATCCTCCACCTTCTCTCTCCATACTACTTCTCCTTCCCAATTTAGAAATCAGAACTCTTATTTCCTCAGAATTCTGATAAGCTGGCATGGAGAAAGTGATCTGCTTGATTAATATATCCTGAGGTATTTAATGCCGAATAGATTTGTGTCTCCTTCTAAGGCAAGGGGCTAAGGAAAAGAGGATGTTAGGGTAAGCAGACCTGGGCTCAGCCCTAGCTTGTGCATGACAATGGAATGATCTTAGGCAGATGACTGAATTGCTTTGAAGTTACATTTCTTTACCTCTAAAATATATATGATAAAAATCTATCTAATAAGGTTGTTTTCAAAACTAAGTAAGACAATGCTTATGGAAGGACTTGGCAACTATGTATAAAGTTCTAAAGAGGGCAGGGAGTGTAGGTGGAATATCAGAAGACTGATAAATGAGTCTTCAAGGTGAAATTTCAGACTATGAAGTCTCTGGGTAGGTATAAGGGTTATGGGAGCATTCACGTTGGTCCTTCAATCATACAAGGAAAGAGCAAGTCTACCTATCAAATCTTAATCTGGGTACTTTTAAGGGCCATTTCCATGCAACACTGAAAAGGGAGTGGAATTTGAGCACAGAGATATGGTCACAGGACTTTACTTCATCCATCCATGCATACATTCAACCATCTATCCATCCATCCATCCATCCATCCATCCATCCATCCATCCGTCCATCAACCAGGTCCTACCTCTGTGCCATCCACTCAGCTGGACATGGAAATACAAAAGTGGACAAGATACAATCCCTCCAGTAATCAAGCAGGAAGAAAAGGAAATACACACAAGTGCCATAGGTTTCACAGGAACGATATAAAAAGTATGCACAGGGTATGATGAGACAAAAGTAATCAATTCCACTTGAGTCACAAGAGACTTTGTGCTGAAATTGGGGTTTTAAAAAATCAATAGGTATTCATCAAAGAAGTGGATGGAGAAACTGTAGAGTGTTCAACAACATGTATGTTCAGGAACCCACAAACCTTCAACGTGGCTGATGGAAGCATAGGCCAATGAGAGGATTCAAAGCCAGACACAAGGCAAAGATCATGAAGACAATGATAATCAATATAAGCAGTTTAAATCTTCTCTTGTAGGAACACAAGAAGCCACTGCCAAATTTTTTTAAGTGAGAAATTAATACTTTTATGACTTGCATTTTGGGAAGGTTAATCTGGAAATGGTATGAGAATAGACTGCAGTTGGGTAAGTCTGGTGGCAAGAAGACAACTGCAGTCATCCAGCGACAGAGGAATGGGGATGGAGGTGTGAGTAGGGGATTTTCTCTAAGGCCTTTCAGCTATTTCTTTTATGTACCATGTTCACCAAATTAAGTGGATTATTCCATAGCATGCAAAACTAAAAAAAATTGATAAAGTACTTACAATCTCAAGTATAAAGCCAATGCAAAAGACAATATATCTTGGTTAAAGAGAGTTGGGTTTGATCATTACTAAAAAAGGAAAGTTTAATGAGGGAGACAAAAATGATACAGAGAGCTGGCATGAGACTGGAGCCCTACACCACCAGGTCACCAGTACGAATCCAGTCCAGGCCTGGTGTGACTGGAAGTTACTTTGAAATAATAGTGCTTTGTTGGCTAGTGTGAAATAACTCGTCTGTTTCATGCCAGTTCTCACAAGACAAGCATCTACATCACAAAATAAATAGCACTTCTGACCCTAATAGGAATCTGTCCAAGAGAAAAATTCTGGAAGAATAAAGTCTGAATTTCTGCCTACCTACCCCTCTCCCCACCCTAAAAGCTGACCCCCTTCCCACTGTTCCATCCAAATCAATAACCTCTAGATGTCTGTTATCTCTATCTGGCAAAGCCTGCATGCCACTGTGCAGTCCTACTTTCTCTCTAAGATGAACCACAAGAGAGTTCCAGGTTTACACACGACATTAATGGGTGCAAGTTTCCCGATGCGTTACTAATGGGACAAAAGAATAAATTTCATCTTAAAGTTATTTTCAAACCTTCCTACTGAAGGACATCTGAAAGTACTTAAGAAACACACTATATCCCTAGTGGTTGAAAGAAAGAAAGGAAAAAGAAAAAAAAAAAACAACAACTCTGTCTTGCCCTATAAAGGTTATTGAAAATACCATGCGATTGATGCTATTTATATGGCACTGAGCTAAACTCGAAAGGTAACACTTAACCACTCTCTGTTTACCAAGTTAATCCACCAGATTTGTTTACTTTGTCTGATTTACTGAGACAAATACCTTGAGTGTCTGAAATGTTTTATCTGGCCCTGGGAAAGGAAAACTAAAGGAGTGTTGTGCTTTTATTAATAGATAAGTGCAAACAGGCCCTATCCTATCAAATGAACAGCTAGGACCTTTGGCCACTGTTTACTGAAAATAAAATTAGCCTTGGCTGGCAGGTACTTATCAGATCTGAGAATAATTAACTACCCACATCTGGTACATGTTACTGAAAATGCTAGTGGGAGCCATTAACTTTGGTAAGGGTTATTTTTCCTGAACAGCTAACATCCCCCTAACATACCATCGGAATGCACCCTTTTCTTCCCATACACGTTCATGGCAGCACCAAAAGCAGTTCCACCAGCTGTTTCCTCACTTCAACTCAACAGAAAAACAGTTCTAGAAATCCAGAAGAAATTACTGAGACCTGGCTGCTTCCCACCACACTCCACAGTGCTCACCAATGGGATCACCTGCTGCAGCAAAACTGGAGCTTTGCAAACACACAAGGGTCATTTTAAGTTAATCAATAATAACACTTTGTACTTTAAGCTTTCCGTTTTGTCTTGTTTTTCTCAAAGGACTTCAAGGAACATCACCAACGTAGAGTATAGCTTTCACAATTCAAAAGGAGAGCCTAGGAACCAACATCCCTTACAGCTAGTCCGTTGAAAAGGCAGTAATCAAATTCAGGTACATTGTCCCTAGTTCATTTTTTTTCTATACTAACAATCTCTTTACCAGGTAAGAGTTTTCACAATGTTATTAAAGGAAAGGAAATGCTCTAAGACATTCATATAAATAAGTAATGCAAAATAAATAATTTTACATTTATGTCACAGAAACTAGAGGCACGAAACTCAAGGTCTCTGCAATTAAGCTTGCTGTGAAATTCTAAACAAGTCAGATGACTTGTTTAGTCAAGCGATCTCTCTTCTCTGTGCTCTGTAAAACTGGGAACACCAACCTACACCTCAAAGCTGTGAGGAGGAGTAAACTTCTGACAGCACCAGGAAAACACATGTCAGTGGAGAGATAAGAAATTCCAAATCTCCAGGAACATTTCTTCTCAAGGAAAACAGCAGGACTATACTAATAAATTATAACATTTTACCCAGCACCATTTATCAAGGTAATTTCCCCAAATGTTTTGTAGACATGTAATTATGACCCCTTCTACTGTGCCAAGGGAACTTGCATTCTAGAGACTAAGACCTTGGGTGGTTTGAAGATCAGCAGTTGCCTTATTTCCAAGGAAATTGCAAATCGGATTTTATTAACAATGAATGGATGGCCTTTCTGTACACACATACCTTACTAAAATATGCTAGGTGGGTAGCCATCAGACACTTTAGTAGGTGAGGACACAAACTAAGAAATGGGGAGGTCTAGGGATATGGAGCTACTAAATAAGGCTTGGAACACAGAAGGAGGTAGGATCAATATGTGTGGAGGAAATATAATAAAGGGGAGGGAAGTAAGGCCAGTAGAAAACAGAAGAAACGAAAGCAATCGGTAGGACTAGGTAGTGTGGTCAGGTAAAGAATGAAGCCAAGCCAGTGGGGATGACAGGCATAAGCTGAAGGGACCTCAAGTGATTAAGAGAGACAGGAGGAGGATCTCCCATGTGACACATCAAGGCAAGCAGGAATTATCTGGTTGAAATCAGAGAAAACGTTGTTGATTTGGTTTGGGTCCAGTGAAGCTGAAAACAGTCAGAGAGAGAAATGGATTTGTAATTCTGTGCACACACAGAATTGGGAGGCACCTGGAACATAACACTGAAAAATTACTTGGGTAAAACTGGCAAAATTAGAAAATGTTGGGCTTCCCTGGTGGCACAGTGGTTGAGAATCTGCCTGCCAATGCAGGGGACACGGGTTCGAGCCCTGGTCTGGGAAGATCCCACATGCCGCAGAGTAACTAGGCCCGTGAGCCACAGCTACTGAGCCTGCGTGTCTGGAGCCTGTGCTCCGCAACAAGAGAGGCCGCGATAGTGAAAGGCCCGCGTACCGCAATGAAGAGTGGCCCCCGCTCGCCGCAACTAGAGAAAGCCCTCGCACAGAAACGAAGACCCAACACAGCCAAAAATAAATAAATAAGTAAATAAATAAATAAAAATTTAAAAACAAGAGAAAATATTAAGTCCAAAATCTTCCAATTCCAATAATAAATTTGATTTGCCAGATTGTGAAAGATTTCTCATGTCAATGCCTTCTGTAGTATCCCTCTAATCATTCAATTATTCTACTGGAATAACTATGTGTGGTGTGACTAGCGCAGCTTTCCCAGGATTATTCAGATTTGCACAGTCCAGAAACCACTCACAGTCTTAAGGAGGTGGACTGTTCAAACTATTTTCCTGTCATTAAACAAGCAGGTTGATTTCTCTGAAGTGTCAAACCCCAGAACTAGCAGCTATAATATATTAAATGCACTCTTCTGCCTTCATTAATCTTTCACAAAGGACAGGCTTATAGGGAAAAAAATGCTGTACATTTTCTAGTACATTAAACCTCCTATTAGCATCAGAATTTTAAAAAATGCTTTGGCTGAGTGTTTAAAAATAAGTATTTCCTCTGGTATAGAATCTTCTATTTGAAATGTTTAAAAGGCTTCCGAGATAAACTTATATATTTGTTTCAAAAGCATTCAGTATTCATGGAAGCAACTTAAGTGTCCCTCCACAGATGAATGGAAAGATGATGTGGTGTATACACACACACACACGCGCGCGCACACACAACGGACTATTACTCAGCCATAAAAAAGAATGAAATCATGCCATTTGTGACAACGTGGATGGCTCTAGAGGGTACCTACTAAATGAAATAAGTCAGATGTCTTATATGTGGAAATACAACCTCATTTACATGTGGAATCTAAAAAACAAAATGAAAATAGACTCATAGATACAGAGAAGAAACAGGTGGTTGCCAGAGGGGCGGGCGCAGGGGAGATGGGCAAAATAAGTGAAGGGATTTAAGCGGTACCAACTTCCAGGTATAAAATAAATAAGTCACAGGGATTTTTAATATACAGTACAAGGAATATCATCAATAATACTGTAAAAACTTTGTGTAAGGACAGATGGTTACTAGACTTATCGTGGTGATCATTTCATAATGTATTTAAATGTTAAATCACTATGCTGTACACCTGAAACTACAATAATATTGTATATCAACTGTATTGGAATTAAAAAAAAAGGAAACTAATAAATATACCCAACAAACCCTCTTAGAACTAATAAGTGAGTTCTAGCAAGGTCACAGGATATAAGATAAACAATCAAAAATCATTTCTATATACTAGCATGAACACAGGGACACTGAAATTAAATTAAAAAGAGACTTGCTATATGATCCAGCAATCCCACTTCTGTGTATATATCTGAAGGAAATGAAATTAGTATCAGGGCGAGATATCTGCATTCCCATTCATGGCAGCATTATTCACAACAGCCAAGATATAGAAACAACCTAAATATTGAGAATAAATAAAGAAAATTTGATACAGAAGCCATAAAAAAGGAAGAAAATCCTGCCATTTGTGACAACATGGGTGAATGTGGAAGACATTATGCTAAGTGAAATAAGGCAGACAGAGAAAGAAAAATACTGTATTATCTCACCAATATGTGGAATTTAAAAAAAGGAAATTCAAACTCAGAGAAGCAGAGAGTAGAATTGTGGTTGCCAGGCGTTGGGGTGGGGGGAAGAAGTGGGGAGATGTTGGTCAAAGGCTACAAACTTTCAGTTATAAGATGAATTAAGTTCTGGGAATCTAATGTACAGCATGGTGACTATAGTTAATAATACTGTACTGTATACTTAAAATTTGCTGAGAATAGATTTTAAGCCTTCTCACCACACACACAAAAAAGGTAACTATGTGACGTGATGGATGTGTTAATTAACTTAATTGTGGTAATCATTTCACAATGTATACATATACCAAATCATCATGTTGTATACTTTAAACACATACAATTTTACTTGTCAATTATACCTCAATAAAACTAGGAAAAATACTATTTATAACCACTAAAATAAATGAAATACTTAGGTATAAATCGAACAAAACATGACAGTACTTGTATGCTGAAAACTACTCAAAACTGATGAAAGAAATCAAATAAGATAAAATAAATGGATATATATTGTGAAAAAAATTTTTTAATAAAACCATTCAGTATTTGATTTAAAATATCCCTAGATTTATATTTTAAGGAAATTGTATATGGCTTTGGAATAAAAAAAATTATGCCTGAGAATTTAGCTAAAGCCTATACAAAACAATTTTTTTAAAAAAAGGAATGTATTAAATGTGCTATTTCAATTTACCCATTAAACAAGAGAACTCAGTATTCTAATAGTGGGTGTTATGAAAATAAATCAAAGTCTCCCTGAATTGAAAGGTTACTTAATTATACCTAGATGTTGGAATTCTTTCAATCTCGCTCTGTATTACATCTTTCTTTCAAATTTTTGTTAATAGTAATAGGCTGGAAATGGAACCTTATTATAAAGGAGGGTTTCTAAACCTTAGCACTATTGGCATTTTAGCCTGGGTAATTCTTCACGTGAGGTGTTGTCCTGTGCACTGTAGGATGTTTAACAGCATCCTTGGGTTCCACCCACTAGTACCCCTTCAACCTCTCTGCACAGTTCTGACAACCAAAAAATGTCCCCAGACATTGCCAAATTTCCTCTGGAGGCAAAATCACCTCGGCTGAAAACAACTGCTAGAAAGAAATGGCAACCACCATAGTTTCATTTAGGAGAAGGGGCGTAGTATTCCGGGGATACAACAAGGTGTGAAGTAAAAAGTATGGGCTTTAGAGTTAGGCAGATTGGAATCAAAATTAAGACTCTATCACTCATTAGAGTGTAGCCTTATGAAAATCAACTTAATTAAGCCTCAACTTCCTCATTAATGAAATGGGTATAACGACATCCTAGTAGACATTTGTCTTTGCCCTCCAGCATACGTTTTGGGGAGCAGGGGTTAAGAAGTCCTCTCTTCCTTTAGGGGAAACAGCTTTTCCACCCTCAGTCTATCTCCTGCTCCAAGGTTGAGCATATGAAGCTGGCTTAGCCAATGAAATAACTGCATGCCGGGGGCATTAATTAATAGTTCAAGGATGGGCATATGACCCATGCTGGGCCAATTATACTCAATTCTGAGGCTTTTTGCTGGAGAAGGAGGAAAGATTCATTCCCTTTCTCCTGAAGTTGTTAAGCTAGTAGGACCATAAGCCTGGAGCTTCTGTGTGGGAAAAACCAACCCAGTGGAAAACAGATTCAAGAGATGTAGAGAGACCAAGCCCTGATGAAACAATTTGTCATACCTGAAGTCAGATCTACCCCTTACGTTCTTCAGTTATGTTAGCTAATGAATTCTCTTTTAACTTAAGCCAGTGTTGAGTTGGGTTTTATCACTTGGAACTGAAAGAGTCCTAACCTGTAAGTTACCTATCTCAAACGCTTGTTGAAAAGACCAAGTAAAACGATGAACACAATAAGGCTATAAAGAGCTTCCTTCTTCTGGCTCTCAATTTATAGAAATCAATACAAACACAATTACGTAAGACCTCAAAACACAATGCAGTCAAGGATCAGACAACAGAACCCATGACTTGGCTTTGAGCTCTTTTCAGTAAACTGGTAGACATTCTAAAAGAGCTTAAATTCATGGAGCCAAAAATTACTATGCTTTAAGTTACCTACTATGATGTCAATGAATAGCACATGCAAATTCTGGTATGTTTTCTTTGTTGCCATCACTTTTAGGTGGCCAACAGTAAGGGTTTGCTTTGAGTATAAAGGTTCCATAGCTTGATTTTTTTTTTTTTTTTTAACTGCCAAGAGACTGAAAGAAGGATTAACTAGTGGATTAAATCAAAATAACAAGGCTGGGACTAGGTTGAATCTAGTGAGACACCTACCTCAGATGTAAAACTCAGTATTCAAGGTAGAAGTAAGGTAAATAATATTTTAACGCACGATTTTAAAACTCAAAATTAATGCCAAAATTCCACGATGAAGAAAACATCACAATTTTAAATAAAGGCAGGGTCAATATCACCGATTTCTCCTTTTGCCCCAGGCTCCAAAATGGCTCAGCATGGCATTCCAGAACAGTAAAATCTCTAAGCTATAAAAAGCAGAGGCGTATCTAGTGTTCACAAACAACATCAAGGACTTAAATGCACTTGAGAGGCAACCTAGTTAAGAACTCTAAATTGAAAGCTAAGAAACTCGAGTTCAAGTTCCAGCTCTGCCAGTACTAAGTTACGTAACTGAGCAAATTACTTGGCTGTTCTAATATTTAGTTTTTTCACACATAAAGTGAAAGGGCTATACCAAGTGATTATCAAGATTTTTCTTAACTCTAAAGTTCTATGATTACGTTCTAATTTAATTTCCTTTGATGTCTAAGAACAAATGAATACCGAGTATGTTGCATTTTCAGTCCAGCATTTGTGTTATCTAGGAGCTTATGAAATGACAAGCTCTAACCATTCAAGTCTACCAGTGAATATAACCCAGGTGGAGGGTGATTTTTGTTTGTTTGTTTAATGAGTGCTCTCACATGTTTCAAATGCCATTTGATTATAAGATCCTACAATGGGGAGGTCAGCAGCTTTCCATTGCGGGTATGGGGTAGCAAGGTTGATCTGTGTCTCTAAAAGCCGAAATAATTCACATGGCCGCCCACTGACAAGTCTACTGAAGCATAAAGTAATTGGGTTAATAAGTGACTGCTTATAATTCCCAACAATTTCCAGAAATAGGAAAATGAAAATTTTAAATCAACAACAACAAAGAGAAGGTGACGAGTATCTGGAACAGGAGTGAGAAAAAACAAGTAATCTATTAATTCTTAAAAAATAGTATATTACATTAAAAGTAATAAAAGTAGCAAGTGACTCAGAAAGCACTGGAAATAGAATATAAACACCAAATATGAAAAACTAAAATGCCTGTGCTCTAGTCCATGCATGTAAGATTTTTTCCAATTTTTTGCTGAACCCTAAGAAATAAAGAATTCTCCATGCCTATGAGATAAACGGACTCAGAAGCTTTTGAAAAGGACTTTGTAAATAAAAACAGGGGCTATTCTTTTTTTTTAAATCAATCTTAAACTTTTTATCATGCAAAATTTCAAACACAGGCAAGGTATACAGGATAGTATAATGACCCCCATATACCCATTAACAGCTTCAATAATTATCAACTCATGGCCAATGTTATTGGCTATACTCTCACTCATTTCCCCCAATTCTCCTATAGGGATATTCCTTTTAAGCCCCCAAATAAACAAATCTTTTGGGGCTTCAGTTTCCTTGTTTGTAAAATGCCAGCAATTATACTCACCTCCTTACCGACTATAAATGAAGTTATAAAAAACAACCAAACCTTTTGAGTCTCTTCTAACACTTTCTATGGTATCTGAACATAAGAAATAACAAGACAGAAAATGGACTCAACTTTTGTTTAAACAAGTCTTTCTTTTAAGCAGCTCAAAGTGCTTTGGAAAAATTTATCTTTCATCCTCCCAGCACCTCTGTGTGGCAGATGAAAGTATTATTATTCCCCTTCAGCAGACAGAGAAATGAAAGAAAAAGGAAATGATTCAAGTCAGATCAAATGAAGAATCAACAGTAGGGGGAAAAATGAATCTAAATTTTCTGACTCCTCATGTTCTGTCATTACAATATGCCACTTCGATCATTACTCTGACATATGTAGACGAAAATAATTGTTTTCTCTAAACGAAATGGACTTACACTCTATTAAGGAGTTTGTACATTTAAGAGAGCAGTGCTATGTAATATGTAGGCAATTCAATATATTGAGTGACTTTAAAGCTCACCTTGCAGAGTCATACAAGAGCACAATCCTTAATTAGTTGGCTCAGCCTACTTAAAGAAGACAGTAAGAAGTAAAGGAAGGAAACTAAATATACCTGTGGTTCACTGGAATTGACCAATTATAGCTGGCCATTTCACAGGTTTGAAATCTAAAATATTTTCTTGGCAGATGTAAACATTACTTCAGTGTTACAGCAGAGAATTATACCATTTGGGCCCAGTCTACAGTGCCCCAGGCATGGATGATGCAACTTCCAACTCAGTTATAGAGTATTTTTATAGCACTTACCAAGTCATTATAACTTCATATATTTCAGACATTTTCCTTCCAATTCATGCAACAGCTCCTGTTCATTGCATTTGGTCAAGGAAGGTTGGTATAGGATGTGGGGAACGAAAAAAGTCTGTGGGAAGGGTGTGATGAGAATAGTCTGCCATGAGCTAGGTGTTCCTTAAATGTTGCCTATTATTCACCTCATGGAATACATCAGGGCAGAGGCTCTTTCTCTTTCTGTGGTCTCAAGAATAGCCGGCTGCGGCCTGAGTACTGTCTTCTAGGACCATTACAGCAGAGGTCACAACTACTTAAACATTCAAATGAATAGTTTAAAAGTCTATAAAAAAAAAAAAGTTTATATAATTTGTCTCCAAAGATTTCTCTCCAACTTTGAAAATAAGATTAGAGGCCATGACCTACCCAATACCTGACTCCCTAAGACTTTTTGACAAGCCAGCTATAAAGCAACCAACCAACAAACAGGTTTAAATTGTACTTTTAACACAATCACTTGTGATTGCTGTTGTTACTGTTTTAATTTAGGATGTAGAGCTCATGTGGAAGGCGGAAAACAGAATGAGGATATAATAGAAAGGATACTGAAGTGGCAGTTAAGCAACCTAGGTTTCCATCTTATATCTGCACTAACTAGCTCTGCTGGGCAAGGCTGATAGGTTGAGGATAGCAGTTTTCTCATCTGTCAGATGAAATACATGGTCCAAGTGATTTCTAAATTTAGTTCTAAAATTCTCAGACTACCTAATTCCATACATTTTATTCTATTACTTCCATGTAATGTCCCATTTTTCATAATGCCATGCCTTTGCTATAACATGCTTTAAAATGTTTATCATCCCTCTATTGATTAGCTTATAGAAAAACAGTTTAAATCTGAAACAGAGAAAAAGAAGCATCATACTAAATGAATTCTTAGTATCTCTCTTTTATAGGTATAGGTTTAAAAAATAATAATAGTAAGATTTTCTAGTTCTCCAGCTCCCACCTAATCAGGCCATTTTCTGAGATTCAGAAATGGCAGTTTACAAAAGGATAACATAGCATAGATGTCTGGGTCAGCACCTGGCACATTAACACATGTTAGAGAAATATGTGTGTACCTAACGCCTCCCCCTCTAACCCCATTTTCCCAAAACTACCACCTCCACTACCAAAAGTAAGTCTTTTATAAACTGCAACACCCTCTTTGAATCAGAGGTGCTATGGAACCAGACTGAGGACTCAGTTCTAAATAAGAGTTTATACCTTTACTAAGAGTTCCAAATCATACCAGAAAAAAAAAAAATATATATATATATATAACAAAATTTCTGTTTTCAAATGATCAAGAATAGCCTTGGGTACGTTATTAATAAAAAGAAATTTGTAAATAAATGGAAATCATAATAATTATAGTTCAAACATATTTTATATTTTCCCAAACAATTCATGAGAAAATGTCACTCAGCATGCAATGGTTCTATTATAGGGAAATTAAATATTAATAAACATAGAATTTATAGTTAAAAAAAAAAGAAACCCTAAGCCTTCTGGGAATACTACATGCACAATTTGCCAAACTTAGACCCAAGCAGAGCAAGATATGTGGTTGCGAGTTTCATAAATGCCAAGAGAAATAGTTTTTCTAAAATGCTTTCTTGACTTAAAACATTAATCCACCTAAAAAGCTGCTAACTAGATAAGGGGAGACCAGCAATAAAAAGCTAGCAATAACAATGTTATAGAAAAATATTCTGGAATTTTCAAACTTGAAATACAAAAGCCTTTCTCTGTGGAGATGAACTCCTTCCATTCTCCAAGGGCTCTGTCAACATCACCAACCTCAAACACTTGGCTCACACAAAAAATGTGATGACGCAGGAAATTGTCTGGAAACAAACAAACAAACAAAAAAAGCATTCTCTCTCCCTGGAACCAGAGCTGCCCCAGTAGAGCAGGCAAGCAGCCAGCATGTCAGTGCTTTATTTTAAAGTCTGTTTAATTGTTCCATTCCAATTCAACAGTCCAAGGCTTTTTTCTAAGTACAAGATAGGAAAAAAAAAAAAAAAAGAAAAAAGATAAAAAGATCTTACAAGATATTATCTAGTTCTTACTTCACTAGCCCCTATTGAAGAAACCCTAAGTGCTAATTAGCCACATAAACTGTGCAGATGAACTTCAAATCTTTGTGGTACTAGTCTTAGAAGGGTCTCTCTGCTCTAAGGGCCAAGTCAATCTGAAACTCACACATACAAATTGCACCCAAGATTCACAATTGCATTCTAATTACTGCTGTTTATCCATGAACTTTCCTGTTTTTCAAACTGTCTATAAAAGGAGAAAGCAATTACAGCAAGTACCTTATCACATTCTAGTTGGATTTTTGCAAACATTTATTGACTTGGCTGACATTATAGGGGCTGTAAGAACAGACAGGAGATAACCTACGTTTCTGTAGCATTTTGGTATTTTTTTCTGCTTCTTTTCTTGCCAAAAATCAATTGGCTTCCCAGTAAAGCACAAATAAAGCAAATAAACAAAACCAAAAATCTCACAGCTATTTACTGATATAAAGAAATTAAAATAATACTGTACTATGATACCAACTCAATTCATTTGGCATCATTTCCTTCTTACATAATATGTTCTATGAAATGTATAATTCTAGTGGCTTGTGTATGTCTTCTTCAAATTCAGTAATCTACCCATTGATGTGATCGACCATTTGTACAAGGAATTTTGTTATGTAAATGTCTGTGATGGATGTAAGTGGACCAAAAATAATGATAATTCTGAGATTAATTCTCTTTCCAAATTCTCAATTTATGAGGAAACATCATGGGTATTTCAGTTAGAGACTCCTTGTCTTGCTATTGGTCATTTCTGTAACCACCATTGAAAACGTAAAAGCTTTTTCTCTTCTGACCAAGATGGAGTAACAGGATCAAATTTACCCTACCACCTAAAACAACCAAAAAAATATATTTAAGACAAAACATATGAAACAACTTTTTTTCCCCAAGATACTGGACATCAGGCAATGAAAGACAGTGATCCCTTAGAGATGGAAAAAATGAGGAGTGCTCTATGACTGCCCCAGCTTACTAATAATTTCTAGGCTGTGATGCAGGGAGAGGAAACCCAGATGGAGTCCACTCAAGTTGAGGAGATGGAACCTAGGACCTGGGAAGAACAAGGCAGCTAGAGTTCACATGAGAGATCTGTGGAGTCTCCCTCAAATACTCAGCAGAGTACTGATTAGTACACGCATGTGAGGAAATTACTTGAGGCTGGAGAAAGAAAGATTTGATAGAAGTAAAGAGAAGAGTGCCTGGCACTCACACAAAGCCAGGAGTAATGCCTGTCTTCATCAACCGGAATGGAAACGTCATAAATCATGGAGCACTGAGTACAGTATACAGAAGGATCTTGCCTTGATAGTGGAGAATAATTATCTTTAAACCAAATGGTTCTGGTCCTGCAAAAGAAACCCCAAAAAACTTAAAAGCAATATCCAAAAGGATCAAACTGTTTCCAAATAATTCAACTACATCCCAAAACAAAGCTTAATATTTACAGGAGTACAAAAATATACAGCACCCAAGAAGGTAAAATTCACAATGTACCCAAGAAGGTAAAATTCACAATGTCTGGCATCCAATCAAATATAACCAGACATAGATAGAAGCAGCAAAGTGAGACCCATAATAAGGAGAAAACTCAATCACTGAAATGGACTCAGAACTGACACAGATGCTAGAATAGTAGACAACGATATTAAAATAGTTATTATAACTATATTCCATATGTTTGAAAAGTTAGAGATAGCAAAAAGACCCAAAATCAAACTTTTAGAGATAAACACTACAATATATGAGATGACAAATACACTGGATGGAATTAATGGTAGATTACACATTGGAGAACTTGAGAACACAAGTTGTGAAGACACAACAATAGAAACTAGTAAACATAGAAATAGACAAAAACAAGTCATGAACTTGAAGCTACAGCAATAGAAACTATCTAAAATGAAACAGAAAACAATCAGCCAAATGAAAAGAGTATCAGTGAGCTATTGGGTGGGGGGGACAACTTCAGGTGATTTACTATATGTGTAATAGGAGTCTCCAAGGAGGAGGATAGAAGAAAAAGAGAAGAAAAACTTTTGAAAAAATAATGGTCAGGATTTTCCCAAATTTGATGAAAACTATAACTCTTCATATGAAAAAGCTCAACAAATCCCAAGCATAAAAAACATGAGAAAATTACATGAAGGTACATCATAATTAAGTTTCTCAAAACCAGTGAAAGGAAAAAAACTTAAAAGGAACAAGAGAAAAAGACGCTTTATATACAGAGAAACAAAGATAAGTGCAGTTTCTAGCTGGAAACAATGAAAATAGAAATACAGTAGTGCAACTTCAAAAACCTGAAAGAAAAAACTGTCAACCGAGAATTCTATTCCCAGCAAAACTATCTTCCAAAAAAAAAGGTAAAATAAGGAGCTCTTTAGACATACAAAAGCTGAAAAAATTCATCACCAGCTTACCTACACTACAAGAAATAATACAGTAAGTCCTTTAGGCAGAAGGAAAATAACATCAGATGGAAATCTGGATCTATACAAAGGAATAAAGAATAATGGAAATGGTACCTAGTATGTAAATATATATGATATTTTATTATTTAAATGTATTTTAAAGACAACTGGCTGCTTAAACAAAACTTTATTGTGTGATTCATAACATGTGTAACGTGTATAAGTAAAATATACGACAACTACTATACAGCTACTGTAATATTCTTATACTATATGTGAAGTGGCATAAGAGCAGTTAAAGATAGGCTGTGATAAGTTAAAGATGTACACTATAAATTCCAAAACAACTAAATAAAGTTATAGCTAACAAGACAATCAAAGATGTAAAATGGAATCATAAAAAATACTTAATCCAAAGGAAGACAGGATACAAGGTTAATGTATGAAAGTCAATTGCTTCCTTATATCCCAGCAATGAACAATTAGAATTTGAAATTAGAAACACAACACCATTTATCTTGGCACAGAGAGACAGAGAGACAGAGAGAGAGAGAGAAATACTTAGGTGTAAACCTAATAAAGTATATACAAATCTATAGGAGGAGACTATAAAACTCTGACGAAAGACCTCAAAGAAGATCTAAATAAATGGAGGGATATTCTGTGGATAGGAAGACCCAATATTCTCAAAATGTTGATTCTTCCCAACTCGATCTATAGATTCAATGCAATCCCAATAAAAATCCCAATAAATTACTTAATGGATATGGACAAACTGATTCTAAAGCTTATATGGAAAGGCAAAAGACCCATAGTAGCCCACACGATATTGAAGAAAGACAAAGATGGAGGACTGAAACTACCTGACTTCAAGACTTACTATAAAGCTACAGTAATCTAGGGAGTGTGTTTTCAGTGAAAGAACGGATAACTAGATCAATGGAAAAGAGTAGAGAGTTCATAATTCACATATAGTTAACTGAATTTTGACAAAGGAGCCAAAGGCAATTCAATGTAGAAGGATCGTCTTTTTAACAAATGGTGCTGGAACAACTGGACATCCACATTAAAAAAACAAAAAATAATTTAGACACTTACCTTACACCCTTCACAAAAATTAACTCAAAATGGATAATAGAACTAAATATAAAACACAAAACTATAAAACTCTAGACAATAACATAGAAGAAACACTAGGTGACTTTGGGCGTGGCCATGAGTTTCTGGATATAACAGCAAAAGCACTCTCCATGAAAGAAAAAATTGTCAAGCTGGACTTCATTAAAATTAAAAACTTCTCAGCAAAAGACACCGTTAAGAGAATGAAAAGACAAGCTACAGACTGAAAGAAAATCTTTGTAAAACACGTACTGGATACAGGACTTGTAACCAAAATATACAAGGGACTCTAAAAACTCTTAAACAATCTGATTTAAAAACGGGTAAAAGATCTTAATAGACATCTCACCAAATAAGACATACAGATGACAAATAAGTATTTTAAAAGATGCTCAACCTCATATGTCATTAGGGACTTGAAAATTAAAATAATAATGAGATACCACTAAACATCTATTAGAATGGCTAAGATTCAAAGCACCAACATTATTAAATGCCGGCAAGCATGTGGAACAACAGGAACTCTACTTCATTGCTGGGGAAATGCAAAAGGGTACAGCCACTTTGGAAGGCAGTTTGTTTCTTACAAAGCTAAACATGCACCATCCCATAATCTAGCCATTCTACTCTCAGGTATTTATCCATGAAAAAAGAAAGCATACCTCTATTCAATGACTTGTAGTCAAGTGTTCATAGTAGCTTTATTTATAATATTCATAAACTGGAAAGAACCCAAAATATCCATCAATAATCCAGGTGACTGGATAAGTAAACTGTGTTATATGCATACAATGGAATACTACTTAACAATAAAAACCAATAAAATAATGATAGATGCAACACCATGGATGAATCTCAAAATAATTAAGCTGAGTGAAAAAGCTAGGCCAAAGAGAGTTTACCCTGTATGATTCTATTTATATAAGACTCAAGAAAATGCAAACTAATCTATAGTGACAAAAACAGATGAGTGGTTTGCTTGAGGAGGGTAAGGTGGGGAAGGATGAGAGAGATGGACTAAAACAGCTACATAGAAACTTTTGGGGATGATGGACATGTTCATTATCTTGATTGTGGTGATGACTTCATGGGTGTATACATATGATAAAACGTATCAAATTGTATTAAATATGTGCTCTTTATTGGATGTCAATTATGACTCAATAAAGCTGTTAAAAAATTTTAAAGCTCCCATTTTTAGTCTCCTGTTTGACTCTTTAGCCACAGTAATTCCTTCCTGTTGTGTTGTCTTTCTCTACAATAGTCAGTTGTTTAAAATATAAAGTACTTCCTCATTCACCATTAAATTTAATGAAAACCTAATGTATGTAAGTCAGTGGACTGGGCAATTGAAGGGGATACAATTGGACAATACAGGGATAGATGTCAGGTGACAAGGGATAAGCAATACTGATGATGATGAAGTGTAGTTAATTTTACCAGAGTATAAAAAGCAGAGAATTATTAAACAGGAAGGTAAATTTTAGGTCACGAAGAACTCTCCCAGAAAGTCTTAAAAAATGGTAAGGTTAATATGTCAGAATTTCACGAATACAGAAGAAGTCAAACACAAGTTCTTAAAGTTAAATTCTTCTATAATGTTCTCATTTATTAAACTGCAATATATTAAATCTCAAGGAAAGGAAATAATATTAGGGAGGAGCTAATTCTAAACACTGGATTATAGGACACATTTACTCATAGTATGTCTTCTGTGTGAAAATTATGGAAACAATTTAGTCCCAGTACCATCGAATTGAACTACTTCTCCTGAGTTTATAGACTTCAGTTGATTGTTCTAAAATTTATCAGCTTTGGCACTCTCCCCTCAAGGGCCAGGAATCTCTGGCTGTTATGCCTCAAGTGGAATAAGTCTCCTGGAGAAATTCTTTTGCTACCACAACTATTTCAGTGTGGTTCTAAGTGGTGAGTCCCAATGCTTGCCAAATTCCTCTGGTTTGATCCCATCTGGATGAACCCAAAATATAGCAAAATAGCACCTTCTACTTCCTGGTCATATTCAATTATCCAATATTCCTCCAAACTGATGCCTACTTTTATCTTTAAGAAACTGCTGGCCTAAGGCTCTTAACCTAATATATAACAGTGGGTAGGAATAGGCACAAGGAATATCCATTCCACTCTCCACCACTGCTGTACTCTTTAACTTTCACCTTACTGAAAAAGCGACCAAGGAAAGAAAAGTCTATGTATCTAACCATAGTTATGGACCAAATTACATGAACTTGAAAGTGCCTTAGCAATTAAGGGTTCCATATGGAGGAAAGCACATAGTGCCTCTTTCTAGTTGCACTTAACTTCTGTCTAAAATCTAAGCCAAAGCTCTTTCTCCCAAGCCCTCTCATTATTAGAGAAGCGAAATTTTTTCTGTCTAGTTTCTCAAGGTCCTTCCATCCACTTTAAGCTTAAGTGCATTCCAGTCAGCCAACGACATCTATGCAATCTGAGAGGCCCACAACTGAAATTCCCCTGAATCACTCCTGAAGCTTCCAAACTTTCTTTTGTTGCTTCTGGCCTTCGCTAATTCAATCTTAGCTTCTGTTTCCTAACTCATTCCTCCTCCCCATGCTATTGGGTTCAACAACGTAGTTCTACTTCCTTTTAACAGAACAATCTTGGGCCCTTTTATGATGAACACAAGATAACTTCAACCTATACTCCAAACAGGTACATATAATTTCACATCGAAGCTGTTCATCACACAAAGAGTTTCAGAATAACACTAAATATCTCAAGCTTCTCAAAAATATGAATTTAACATTCTATGTAGATTATATTCTAGATTTATATCCTAGTGTTTAGCTAAATGAAAACCAGGGGCCAAACCTAAGTATACTCCAGATGTCTTCCTAGGGTGAGTTCAACATGTACAAAAATTTTTGGACAAGATACACTGTAGCTAAGTACAGATGAAAGCTATAAAGAAAAGGGAAATGCATGAATCACTGTCATGGTATAAATAACTTTCAGGAATTCATTTCCGGACAACTCACTCCATTCATATTTTAATGCTAAATTTAGGAGAATACTATTGAATAAGAACGGCTCAGAATAGCTAATTATTGGTATGTGGGATCTTCCCGGACCGGGGCACGAACCCGTGTCCCCTGCATCAGCAGGCGGACTCTCAACCACTGCGCCACCAGGGAAGCCCGAAAATACCTATTTTAAATTATTATTTATATATATGAGATAATATTTCCTATGATCAGTAGACTTTTTATAATAATAATAATTTGTTGAACACAATATGTATAACAGGCACATTATATAGATCATATAGTGCCATACTCATAATAACCCTAAAGTATTATTATTATTATTCCCATATTACAGAGGAAGAAACAGAGTCCCTAAAAGCTTTAGTTACTTGCCCAATTTACCCTGCCAGTAGATGGCAGAACAAGATATTCAAACCCAAATCTCTCTGGCTCCAAAACTTCTGCCCTTTCCAGCAAGATGCACTTCCTGCCTGTTGAAGTAGCTATTATTAGTTTAGTGCTTTGGAAAATTCCTGACACATGGAGTCTGGAGTAGTATGGTGGAAAAACACTTGTGAGCCTAAGCTCTGGCAGGTATGTGACCTTGGCCTAATCCTGTTACTTTTGTAGGCTCTTTTTTCATCTATAAAATTAAGCTTGGGTAGTTAACATCTAAGGACCCTTCCAGTACTAATGCTTTATCAAACTATGATTCTATGATTTATAGACAATGCAAAAAATGTGGAGTGGGAGAAAGGATGAGTGACAGAAGGGTTAACTGGGCATTAGAAACAATATAGCCAAGTAAGTCCAGGATTGAGATAAAACAGAATTGAAAAAAAAAATGGCTTTGTAGTATTTTATTCCCAGCATGAATAAAAAGACTTTATATAGTACCTATAAAGTTAAACAGGATCCTATCACCAAAGAATTTTATCAAATAGACTCGTCTATTTGAATTTAACATCAATTAAAATTTAAATTCTTTGAAATAAAATACAAAATTCATACAGATAGGAGAAACCATCAGACAAGCCCAAACACAGACACACTTTGAGTTTTTTTTCACCAGGCTCTGAGAACTATGTGAGGTTCCTCTTATATAAACAGGAGTGTGTCGTGCCACAACTACTGAAGCCCACGTGCCTAGAGCCCATGCTCTGCAACAAGAGAAGCCACCGCAATAAGAAGCCCGCGCACTGCAACAAAGAGTAGCTCCCACTTGTTGCAACTAGAGAAAGCCCGCGTGCAGCAACGAAGACCCAACGCAGCCAAAAACAAATATAGATAAATAAATAAATTTATTTTTAAAAAAAAGGAAAACAGGAGTGTGGGTTGGCACTGCTAGGTAGAAGGCAAGATAGTTGATGCAGTTTCCAGAAATAGGGGCAGAGAACAACCCACTGTACCTAAAAAGGCTCTCTTCATCAGCCAAAAACAATGACTGGGTGGGAGTTTTGTTCTGCTTTCAACATTCAGGCCAGCAAGGTCAGTCTGTGCACACTGGAATGATTTAAAACCTTTATAATAACATGGCTTCTCCTTATATTCAGCCAAGATTCTTCAAGCAGATTTCCTGATTCTTGCTCAGCTTTCTAATATGATGAGAACCAAGTGTCTCTTTGTTCGGTTACCATCACTAAAAGCCAATACGAGATGTATGCAGACAAGCTCCATGGGAAAACCTCACAAGCCAGAGGTGAAAGGACACCAAAGCTAGCTCTCCAACTAGAGGCCGGATGGACAGCAAATGACCAAGAGCTCTCTGGGCCTTGGGAGACCTAATAGCTTGGGATATACTGTCAGAGATGAGAAGGGGTCAAGTTTCTAGGCTTGTAAGCTCTGGTTATCCATCTTTAGCTCTCCCAATAGATAAATACGTTTTATGTGGAAAAAAGAAAAAAAAGAAGATGAGCAGCCTGGCAAAAGAACCTAAGACAAACCAAATCTTCCACAGGATGCTCTCAGACTAAAAGGCTGAGGAATGTAGAGCGGGGAAAAACTCCCCAAAGAGGGAGGAGAGGGAAAAAAATTAAAGCCATCAGTTCTGACATTTGCCAAGGAAGGAGAGTGAGAACACTCCTCAAACTGCCTATAAACCAGGTAAAAGTGACTGTTGGCTCGGACAGAGTCCACACACCCTAACAACGCCCCACTGCCAAGGCCACCACCCCTGGGCCTCCACTGAAAATTGCAGCTGCTTTCCAAAGCCCGGAAAGCAACAGGCAGAATATAGTGACAGCTGGAAGGAAGGGGATTAGGTGAGGACTTGGCATAAATAGGAGTGCAGCCAAAATGCACAAATATGAAGGGAGAGCGACAATTTTCCTGTGTGGTTTGTGTGTGTGGTATGGGGGGAGTTCAAAAGAAGAGTGAGCCAAAGTTCTGGCCTTGATTGCCTGGAGGCTTTGGCAGTCTCAGCCTTTCTCATGGCAGACGGGCCAGGAAATGAAGCTTTCAGCTGTCTGCTTCAATGTTCTCCTCACTGTCACCATTTTCGTGTTCGGCCCCTGGCTCATTTGCATTTTCTTCTTCTTTTGGGGATTAGCGCATACGGGTAGACAAAATCCATTTTGGTTACTCAAGACTGTCATTTCCTCCCACACCTTACTTGTCAACTAAGAACGTCAAGAACATGAAATCCTGCCAGAGTACAAAACAAACTATAGGATTAGATGATCTGCAAGGGGCCTTTGAGACCTTCTAATCCAGCCTGATTTTACAGATGGGGAAACTTAAGAGTAGCAAAGGGAAGTAAGGTGATCTGCTGAAATCATACTAATATTTAGAGAGTAGCAAAGTCAGGACAAATATCCAGCTCTCCCATTCCCATCCAGCCAGTGCCCTGTCCAAAAAAATCAGTGTTCCTTTAGGACTCTATCTCAGACAAAATACTACTATTCCCCCACCAAACCCTTTTTAAATGAGGACTTGATAAGAACTGTGACGTATTCTCTCTCTGTTTCCTCATCAAACATTCACACATAAGTTTGGTAAATAATTATCCAAAGTGTTAGGTCTTAAGGAAAAGAAAGAGACTTGGAGACTCATATAATTAACAGCACTCAGAGAAAAGACTCAACCTAAAACCAAGCAGAATGCTTTTATTTCCTTTGTTTTAGGAGACAGATCCAAAAAAAGAAACAAATGGGACCTAATTAAACTTAAAAGCTTTTGCACAGCAAAGGAAACCATCAACAAAACAAAAAGAGAATCTACTGAATGGGAGAAAATATTTGAAAATGATACGACTGATAAGGGATTAATATCCAACATATATAAACAGCTCACACAACTCAACATTAAAAAAAAACCAAAACCCATACAACCCAATTTAAAAATGGGCAGAAGACCTGAATAGACATTTTTCCGAAGAGGAAATGCAGGTGGCCAAGAGGCACATGAAAAGATGGTCAACACTGTTAATCATCAGGGAAATGCAAATCAAAACCACAATGAGTTATCCCTCACAACTGTAAGAATGGGCATCATCAAAAAGAACACAAGGAACAAATGTTGGCGAGGATGCGGAGAAAAGGGAACTCTCATACACTGTTGGTGGGAATGTAAATTGGTGTAGCCACTGTGGAAAACAGAATGGAAGTTTCTCAAAAAACTAAAAATAGAACTACCATATGACCCAGCAATTCCACTCCTGGGTATATATCTGAAAACAAAACAAAACAAACAAACAAACAAAAATCCCACTAATTCGAAAAAATACATGCACTTCTATGTTCATAGTAGCATTATTTACAATTGCCAAGATATGGAAGCAACCTAAGTGTCCATCAAACAGATGAGTGGATAAAGAAGATGTGGTATGTATGAATGTGTGTATGTGTGTGTGTGTGTGTGTGTGTGTATACATACATATATATATAAAATGGAATTTTTCCCTTTTTGCCAAAAGAAATAATTTCTGATATTGAGAAATACCACATTCTCAGGAAAAGGTAACCAACCTTTAAGGGCTTAAAAGATTCCTACTCTGAAAAGGAGTTTATGAGTGTGGAGAGATAGGTGGAAATATGGCCCCTTAGCATCCACAGGGGATTGGTTCCAGGACACCCCACATAGACAGCAAAATCCTCGGATGCTCAGGTCCCCTACATAAAATGCCCCAGTACAGTCGGCTCTCCGTATCCACAGGTTCCACATCCACGGATATGCAGGGCCCACTGTATATTGGTTTATACGTAAGGTCATAACAAAGCAATCTCAAATTGTGGTTTCTTCCACTAAAAATTTTCTTTTCAGTACTATGGAAATCATGTTAAAATATGACATTAAAAAATGAAAACAAAAATACCTCACCTCCCTTTGCTGCATCTACTGCAAGAATGAAGACAGTTCTCAACAATCAGACTGTTGACATTCTGGATATGTCAACATCACCCTGAAGGGATGCATAGTTACTGTGAAGGACCCCAGAGGAGCCCTGTGGAGGGACTTCAATCACATCAATGTAGATCTCAGTCGCCTTGGAAGGAAAAAGAAGAGGCTCTGGGTTGACATACGGTGGGGAAACAAAGGACTGGCCACGATGGGCACTATCTGTAGTTGTGTAAAGAGCATGAGCAAGGGCGATGCACTGGGGGTCATTACAAGGTGAATGCTTGTAATGTAATGTAATGTAATGTAATGTGCTCACCTCCCCATCAATATCCTCATTCAGAATAGGTCTCTCGTCGAACTCTAAAATGTCCTGGGTGGAAAAAACATCCACAGGGTATCTCAAGCCCAGAAAGATGAGTTAATTCTTGAAGGAAACTACATTGAACTTGTGTCAAATTCAGCTGCTTTGATTTAGCAAGTCACAATAGTTAAAAATATCAGAAAAATTGGGGGAATGATATCCACGTCTTTTAAAAAGGAATAGTTCAGCAGACTGATGAATAAGATCTAAAAGTTGTCCAGCTATGGAAACAAGATGTTGGATAATTCCCAAGACCTGTTTGTGATATTTTAAATATGCAATAAATACCCTCTATTTTGGGAAGGGGGGTGGGGCACTGGACACTTCACTAACTAGTTAAAATTAGTTAACTTTTCCTTCCTTCTATACATTTTCATTTAACAGATTCTCTAGTGCTTACCCTTTACCAAGTACTATTCAATTCTGGGAATAAGGAAATTAAAGACAGTACTTCTGTCATAAAGGCATGCAAAGTTAACTGGGGGAAACCAAAATGTCAATGGCATGATCAGACTAGTACTTCCAGTAATAAAGGTTACTTAGAAAGCACATGGGAGGGGTACCAGGCCAGCCTGGGAAGTTCCAGGAAGGCTAATTGAAGAAGGTGACACCTGAGATGAGGATAAAGAAGAATTGGTAGGTTAAAAAAATAAAAGTAATGAGTTCTTGTTTTATTCTTCATTTTTTTTTTTAAATCTAACATTCTTGTTTCATATGAGAATTTGATCTATTACATAAGACTTTGGAAGGAAAAAAATGACATCATTATTGTTATGTCAAAATATCAATAATACTAGTTAACAAAAAGTACTGGAACACATTAAATATCAAAAGACAAAGACACACACAAAAAACCCCAAACACGCAACAGTGTACATCAACTATACCTCAATTAAAAAAAAACAGTAATGTTAATGGAACACCCAAACATGAGAGAACGTGGTAACTTTTCAGAGCTGTCACAGGAGCTCATCTATGCATATCTATAAAGAGCGCTAACTGTGGGCAAGGCATTCTGCTGGGTGCTGTAGTAGATAAGATAATGAATAAAGATGGTCTCTCTCACAGGGAATTTATCACCTCAATTTACCAGCATGTTCCCTCAGGAGAGAGAAAGGTCTAGAGCAGCAGTTCTCAAACCTTTCCCACCTGGGACCAATTTATACTCTTAAAAAAAACTATTAAGGACTCATAGAGCTTTTATTTATGAGGAATATGTTGACCACATCAGAAGTTAAAACTGATGATCCCAAACTCCCATTCCTTCCTTCCCCTACCCCATCCCTCCTTGGCAACCACAAGTCTGTTATCTATATCTGTGAGTCTGTTTTTGTTTCCTAGATGTGTTGATTTGCATCGTATTTCGGATTCCATATATAACTGATATCATATGGTATTTGTCTTTCTGATTTACTTCGCTTAGTATGATAATCTCTAGTTTAGGATTAGCAGCGGCAAATTATTCTATATAGTATGGATAAACAACAAGGTCCTACTGTATAGCACAGGGACCTATATTCAATATTCTGTGACAAACCATAATGGAAAAGAATATGAAGAAGAATATATGTATATGTGTATGTATAATGACTCACTCTGCTGTACAGAAGAAATTAAAACAACATTGTAAATCAACTATGCTTCAATAAAATTTAAAAAAAACTAAAAGAAAAAGAAATCAAAACTGAATAATTTTTAAGTATTTGTTGATTTGTTTAAAAGTAACACTAATAAAAAAAAAAAAAAAAAGTAACACTAATAAACCTATAACCTCAACATAAATAATGTATTTTTATGAAAAATAGTTGCATTTTCTAAAATGAAAAAATTTAGTGAGACAAGTGCCACTGTTTTACAGTCTTGCCAATCTCTTTAATGTCTGGCTTAATACATTCCAATATCTGGTTCTTCATTAATCTGGCTCTTCATTAAAATATCATACTTCACATGTCCTCTAGAAAACTCCACTGTACACTTGTGAGAAAATGAGAATGAAAAAGGCAAATAATGCCTTAATATTATGATGAAAAATGTTCACCCTCACAGATCCCTTGAAAGGATCTCTGGGGACCCTCAGGTATCTCATCACATTTTAAGAACCACTGGTCTATGGCAATAAAAGTCATATTCAAAACTGGGTAAATAAAGACTATGAGTTCAAGTTTACTCTACTTGAGGTTTTAACTAAGGGGAAATCTTGCAGTAAGAGTTCCCTATCTAGGCCACTAATTCTAAGAGTGGACTTGTTTTCTTGGAACTGAGACAACCCAGGTTGCACGAATGGGTCCACTTTCTCTGGCATTGTGAAGACTGCCTCCTCAAAGGGCTTGGGCTGGGTGGGTCTTAACACAGTGATGGAGATGACCATATTCCTGCTTTGCTTGGGACAGTCAGCTTTATTCCCATTGTGCCAGAGTAATTATTAGTAGAGCCCCTTCACTCTCCAAAGTATCCAGTTTGGGCGGTAAGTTATATGGTCACCTTGACAATGCCTTGCACAAGCATTCTTCTTCTTCCCACCTTGTGGACAGGTCTAAAAGAAGCCATGCTGGGTTTGGTTTACGTAGTAATATTCCTCTAACCTCTCTCCTAAAAAAAAAGCCAATCATGGGAGAAAATTCCTCCCGATCTCTTGGTTTCTATGTCTTCTTTTCCTTTCTTAAACTGTTGACAGCAACCATTCTCGACAACTCTATACGACAGCACGTGCTGCTTGTTCTCTTGCTATGTACCTAGTTCAGTGTTTGAACTACAGGGTGTCACTTGGCCCAACTATTTCAAATTGGTTGGAATATAACCTATTGATCAAGGGCTACAAATTAACCACACTGGGTTAACCGCTGGGCTAATAAAACAATAGGCAAAACCTAGCACACAGATTCAACCCATCACCAGAAATGGAGGCAACTCAGTAAGACAAGAGACTTCTTTGAAAAGGTATTAAATCTCCCAGGCCTAATCCTGTGAGCATGGCAGGGGGTATGAAGAGGAATGGAAAAGAAGTGCTGTAAATTCTGAATAGTGAACCTTGAAACTGACGTGAATTTGGCTTTGCATACCCGAGTGGCAGAGAAACCTCAGCAGTTATCCAGTGCTTTTAGAGAGCAGGGTAAAATTATAAGAACATTTTTATGAGTTGTGGCTGGCAAGCCCTAGCCTGTTAAAACTCTTTAAAAACCAATGCCTTGGTGGAGGTAACATTTACTGTTTACTGTAGCTCTGGTTGTTAGGGGTTACTGCTAAGGTCCCAGTTTTCCATGACATCAGCAGCATTCCAAGGGAAGTGTGTGTCAGTGACTTTCAGTAACGACTCCGTTTTCCAAATGTTCAAAGCTTCTGCCAAGCTGCCCTACACCTGCACACCAGCTGAGTTAGAGGAAAAGGAAAAGCAAGATGGATTAAGTGGGATTTTTGTCTGGGTTCCTTAATGAGACTAAAGGCTTCCTTCTTTCAGTGTTTGCTTTGGTGTAATAAGTGGATGCCAGTGCCTTTAGGAGTGACATGACTCATCCTTACCTTTTCATAAACCAATCAGACTGCCTCTCACAACTTCTCGCTATCATATTCTGGACTAACCTTTCGAGACTTTTCTTCTGCGGGAAAAGTTTAGGGCTTAGTGAGAAGATCAGCACGGCATGCCAACACTCTGGGAGGGATTCCGAGGGAGGCATCTGCTGCTCCCCAAATTAGCAGGAAACAGAAGCAGTGAAGAGACATTACTGCGTAGCTGCTAAAAGGATCACCTGGCTTTCAACGTTTCAAACCAGACGTGTCCTCTCAAGGCAGCAGCAGACCTCATTCCAGAGTCTGTCCTCACCAAAACAAGCATCTGGTTAACTTCATCCAAGGGTGCCTACTGCCCACTCAAGAGGCTTGTGACCGGTGCTGTGGCCAATACTAATTGTGTACTTATATAAGACAGACCTTTTTTCCAAAAGGCTTGAAGCATTTTTTTCGGCGTTAAACTCATCAGTGTTCATGACAACCCTCTGAGAGGTGGCAAAATATTAGTTCAGGTGTGAGAAATTGGGGGATGGGGTTGAGGAGAATTGAGTCCTCTGCCAAGAGTAAGGCAGGAGGAGATCTCCCAGAGCCCCAGCCCCACACCTTTACGCCTGTGGTAAATGGCCCCTCTCCAGGCTTGCTCCAGTCTGCCCAGGCTAACCCGCTCTTTTGTCGACCATCAAAAGGGTTGTGGAATACAAAATTCGTTGCTAGCGAGGCAAAGCTTGGAAGCTAGCAAAGGAAAACAAGAACAATTTTATGTAAAGACACAGAGGAATATCCTCTTCAGGGTTTTGGTAAGAATGATTTATGCATTCAATATCTGCTTCTATGAATGACACAAGGTAGAAGATTCAATCTTTCTGTACCTCAGTTTCCTCACCTATAAAATCTAACTATATATATACATACACACACACACACACACACACACACACACACACACATATATACCATTAAAAATACCAGAGATGTTTAGAAATTTTAATAATTAATGTTTTAAACTGCATAGAGATCTTTAAGTGGGGGGGGAATCTCTGAAATGCTAAAAGGTGTCCTCTTTTATAGTATATTGCATAGTTCTAGAGGAAATTCCTTTAATTACTGCTATATTTGTTCTTAGGAAATAGGAATAAATTCATACACTTTCAAGTGATTCTTAAAATAAAAGCCTCTACAATTTAAAAAAATAATAATCATCTTTATCTTTGCAGAAACAACAAGGATTTTTTTTTAAGCTGTAGGGGTGGCATGCTCTGTGGTTTAGGGTAGCCACAGATAACATAATACTCACAAAAATGTCTGTGTCTAGTAATTTCTCTTAGACTTCATTAAAAAGAATTCAAACATGAAAAAATACTAAAGGAATCATTCTCATTCAACCGTAGATTGCCTGTGAAGACTGGAAAACACAAGTTTTTGGTTCAATCCCTGGATTAAACTATAAAAGTCTGTCCAGTGTAATCTCACGTTGAATCCTGAGCCTGTTTCCTTGAATAATTTTTAAAGAGGGAATTTTACAATTATGGCTTGTTAGCAAGAGACTGAGCTATTACCAATTAGAAAACAAGTCTTTCAATAAACTTTCTGGTACACAGAATGAACAGTTATATCTGAAACTAAATTCCACAAGTCATTTTCATAAATAAGTACATATATAAATTAGGAAGAGGGGGTGTGGCATGGGGTATACCTAAAATGCTTAAATTCTAAGAAAAAAGAATTGAAAGAAAAGAAGTTTCTTTTCTTCCTGAAGATAAAAGATTTAATGAGTGACTAATCCCCCTTAGTAAAGTTCCTTTGGTAATTGCCCTATTCTAAGCCACACTAATTTTGCTAGGCGCCTTTACTGTTAAAAGATGTTGTTTTATGATGTTAAGCTACACACAAAAGCCATGTAACAAAATGGCAAAATATGCTTCCGATTTTGTTATGTTACCAACCTATACTTATCCAGAAATTCTAACTGCCAAGTGTCTTTTACCTAACACAGAGAGCATCTTTCACCACCCTCCCTTTCCCACATAAAGTAACAATGTCATTAAGAGTGTAAAACTGGGAATAAAAACCTGAGCCCAGGAAAAAAATACTAAATGGGAATCTGCCTCCAGCTCTGCAAATTTTCAAACTTGACCTGGCCTCTCGGGTCTGGAAGCTAGACTTCTGTGCCCAGAATATGGCTGGATGAGGAAGGCAGTTCAATTCACACCCTGAGGGCTAGGAACAGAACACACACTCCATACAGACCTCTAAAGAGGTTCAGGGGCTTGTGTGACAGAGAAGCCTGTTTTAATTGGCCCTTGGTGATGTCATGCCCATGTCTCCAGGGCCCAGGAAATGCACCATGACTAATGGAGCGCCTCATTTGTGAATACTCATTCCATCTCAGAGGAGCAGTAGCAGGCAGAGTTTCAAGGCAACGAAGACCCAGTTAGAGAATGCCAGCCAGTCAGCCGCGCAGAGGGCCTTCAGTTGTCCTGAAATAGACTGCTCTTGTTCACTGCCTCGGAAAACCCTACAACTACCTGTATCCCTGTGGCCTGTGCAGGATAGTAGCCCTAAAACTGGGTTGTTTTGTCTTTTAAGTTATTCTCTTTAGGGAAAGAAAAATGGTCACTGTAATAGGGCACACATCCTTCCAGATTTCTATCAGCAAACCTTCTCTGTAAAGGACAAGATGATACAAATGGCCATATGGTCTCTGTTGAAACACTCATTTCTGCCCTTGCCGTGCAAAAACAGCCATAGACGATACATAAATGAATAAACATGGCTGGGTTGCAATAACATGTGATTTACAAAAACAGGCAGCAGGCTGATTTGGCTCACTGACCGTGGTCTGCTGACCTCTGTATTAAAGAGGAAGGACCACTCCTTCCTCTGCCACATACTCAGACCAAAGTACTCTCAAATAAGGGTGCAGTTACAGGAAAGGATGTGAAGGAGTTTCCACAATATACCTGTGACAGCTACCCTATCTAGAACCTAAACACAGTTTACAGAGAGGCAATCTAGCCCATGGTTTCAGAACGTAGGCTCTGCAGTCAAATGACTAGGTTACAAATTCTGACTTTGCTACTTCTGCATTTAAAGCCTTGGACAAGGTATATTATTCCTATGAGCCTTGGTTCCTTCATCTACAAAACTGGGTTCCAAACTGTTCCTACTCAATAGGGTTAATATGAAACTTCAATGAGATAATATATGAAGAAAGCTTAGCCTAGTGCCTAGGCTATTGGAGTGTCCAATAATTACCTGACACTATTGCTAGATTTTTTCTAAGCAACCATAATTACTACTCTTGATTGCAGCAGGCCAAAGTGAAGAGGCAGGTTACCACAAACGCTAGTACACGGTGAACTTCTTTCCAATTCCATTAATATCTATTCACGCTATCATCATCTTTAGGAGCTGCATAGAATTTCACAGGGAATGCACCGTAACTGGACCAAATGCCAAATGTTCAATACCCGTTTGCTGTCTTCTTGCCATTATAAACAACAGTATGATCAACATCTTTAAACACGCACCTGTGAACACTTCGAATTCTGTTCCTTGGGGCAAAAAGGTTTGCACGTTTTAAAGAACTTGAAATTATTCTGCAAATTGGCTCTCCAGAAAAGTTATACTAATTCCTATTTCCAACAGCACTGAAAGAGAGGATCTGTTTCCTAAGATTCTTGACAATACAACTACTTCGTTTCACCACTAAGACCCAGAGAGGTTAAATGAAAAAACTAAGAAAAAACTAAGACCCAGAGAGGTTAAATGACTTGCTTAAATTTAATGAAGAATGCTTAATGCTTCCTTTGGCCTACAACTTTATAAAGCATTTCATAATTATTCTGATAATAGCTAATCTTTCCAGAATCCATATAATTAATTATTATTATTAAAATGCCATTTTATGGTTGAGAGAGCTGGAGCCCAGAAGTTGACTTAGGGTAGCCAAAGTTCTCCAGATAAGGCAGAGGATACAGAAGAACGTGATCAAAATAGAAATAAACTTCATCCTATTATCAGGCCGTGCCAGGCTCACTAAAACATCTCAGGCAAAATTTACTTTTCAATCAGGAAACTATTCTCGGGAACTAATTTAATTTTCCTTTCTTGTGGCAAATAGGTAATCCAGAGACTTTTTTTTTCTTTGATGTTAAAATAAATAAGCCTATAAAACCAAATGTCCTTTTCTCACAAGGAAAACTTAAAACCTCTGAGCTTTTGACAAGACAGTCACAGACCTAGGCATTTGTTAAGGCTATTTTCTTCACTCTACCTATTATCTTGCTTTTTTCCTTCTTAACACTTACCACAATTTGAAATATATTAGTTATTTGTCTGTAACAACTAAGTTCCATTAAAACAGGAACTTGCTTACTAGTCTTAGTCTTGTTTATTATCTTTTCAGTACCTAGAATACTATGTGGAGCATAGCAATTAACTAATAAAGATTTACTGGATGTATAAATCCTCCCAGATGCCATCTATGTATTTCCCTAGCTGTACAACCTACAAGGTAGGCAGGCAGGCTTTGGCATTATATATTAATAAGAGTTGTCATTCCCTATTTACAACACTGCAAAAAACAAACAAACAAACAAAAACACCAGAAAACAAAAAAACACCTTCCTAATGTAGAAGAGCAGCCTGTCCCTCACCTGCAGAGTTTGTAGACAATTATATCCCAATCCAACCCCTACTATCAGTGGGACCATGCCACAGGCTGTCATACCACGATCTCCCGCCTTACCCTTTCACCTAGGAGATGCTGCTACTGTTAGCCCGTGCAAGTGTGTGCACTTGTTTTATTTATTTGGTTGGTTTGTCTTCAAAAGAGCCTCCTTGGTGGGTCACTAATTAGACAGAAGTTCTAAAAAACAAATGCACCACCTGTTGACTGTTTTATTGAAAGATGTACCGAATGTCATAGTTGACGACCCAACATCCATTCTATCTCAAATGACTGATCTAGCCCTATGTGGCCCAATATGGCATCCACTAGCCATATATCGTTGAATTTAAATTAATTTTAAATATTCAGTTCCTCATTGGCACTAGCCACATTTTCATTGCTCAAAAACTGCCATATGTGGTTAGTGGCTACTATACTGGACAGCACAAATATAGAATACCTCCATGACTACAGAAAGTTCTGTTGGACAGCATGGAGTCTAGTCAAACATGGTAATGCCATTCTCCTTGCCTGAAACTGATTTTAAAATGCGCACGTAAGGGGGCGCCTTCAAGACGGCGGAGGAGTAAGACATGGAGATCACCTTCCTTCCCACATCAAAACTACATCTACATGTGGAACAACTCCTACAGAACACCTACTGAACGCTGGGAGAAGACCTCAGACTTCCCAAAAGGCAGAAAACTCCCCACATACCTGGGCAGGGCAAAAGAAAAAAGGAAAAACAGAGACAAAAGAATAGAGACGGGACCTGCACCTCGGGGAGGGAGCTGTGAAAGAGGAAAAGTTTCCACACACTATGAAGCCCCTTCACTGGCGGAGACTGGGGGGTGGTGAGGGGAAGCTTCAGCGCCATGGAGGAAAGCACAGCAACAGCGGTGCAGAGGGCAAAGCGGAGAGACTCCCGCACAGAGAATCAGTGCCGACCAGCACTCAGTAGCCTGAGAAACTTGTCTGCTCACCCGCCAGGGTGGGTGGGGGCTGGGAGCTGAGAGCTGAGGCTCTGGCTTTGGAGGTCAGATCCCAGGGAGAGGACTGGGGTTGGCTGCGTGAACACAGCCTGAAGGGGGCTAGTGTGCCACAGCTAGCCGGGAGGGAGTCTGGGGATAAGTATGGACCTGTCTAAGAGGCAAGAGACCATTGTTGCGGGGTGCATGAGGACAGGGGATTCAGAACACCACCCAAACAAGCTCCAGAGATGGGTGCAAGCCACGGCTACCAGGGTGGACCCCAGAGACAGGCATGAAATGCTAAGTCTACTGCTGCAGCCACCAAGAAGCCTGTGTGCAAGCACAGGTCACTATCCACACCTCCCCTCCCAGGAGCCTGTGCAACCCGCCACTGCCAGGGTCCCATGATGCAGGGACAACTTCCCCTGCAGAATACATGGCGCCTCAGGCTGTTACAACATCACGCCAGACTCTGCCACCACAGGCTCGCCTTGCATTCCGTATTCCTCCCTCCCCTCTGCCTGAGTGAGCCAGAGCCCCTGAATCAGCCGCACCTTTAACTCCCTCCTGTCTGGGCGGGGAACAGATGCCCGCAGACGACCTACACGCAGAGGCGGGGCCAAATCCAAAGCTGAACCCCGGGAGCTGTGCAAACAAAGAAGAGAAAGGGAAATCTCTCCCAGCAGCCTCAGGAGCAGCGGATTAAATCTCCACAATCAACTTGATGTACCTGCATCTGTGGAATACCTGAAGAGACAACGAATCACCCCAAAACTGAGGCAGTGGACTTTGGGAGCAACTGTAGACTTGGGATTTGCTTTCTGCATCTAATTTGTTTCTGGTTTTATGTTTACCTTAGTTTAGTATTTAGAGCTTATTATCATTGGTAGATTTGTTTATTGATTCAGTTGTGCTCTTCATTTTAAAATTTATATATATATTTTTTCTTCCTTTTTCTCATTTCGTGAATGTGTATGTGTATGCTTCTTTGTATGATTTTGCCTGTATAGCTCTGCTTCTGCCATTTGTCCTAGGGTTCTGACTGCCCCTTTTTTGTTTTTTCTTTAGTATAGTTTTTAGCGCTTGTTATCATTGGAGTATTTGATTTTTGGTTTGGTTGCTCTCTTCTTTCTTTTTTTAAATTATATTTCATTTTTAACAATTTTTTTCTATTTTAATAACTTTATTTTATTTATCTTTCTCTCTCTCTCTTTCTCTCTCTTTCTTTTTCTCGCTTTTCTTCTGAGCTGTATGGCTGACAGGATCTTGGTGCTCTGGTTGGGTGTCCAGCCTGAGCCTCTGAAGTGGGAGACCAAGTTCAGGACACTACTCCACCGGATACCTCCTGGCCCCATGTAATATCAAACGGCGAAAGCTCTCCCAGAGATCTCCATCTGAGCACTAAGACCCAGCTCCACTCAACGACCAAAAAGCTACAGTGCTGGGCACCCTGTGCCAAACAGCTAGCAGGACAGGAACACAAACCCACCCATTAGCAGAGAGCTGCCTAAAATCATAGTAAGGTCAAAAACACCCCAAAACACACGACCGGATGCAGTCCTGCCCACCAGAAAGACGAGATCCAGCCTCATCCACCAGAACACAGGCACCAGTTCCTTCCACCAGGAAGCCTACATAACCCACTGAACCAACCTTACCCACTGGGGGCAGACACCAAAAACAACGGGAACTACAAACCTGCAGCCTGCAAAACGGAGACCCCAAACACAGTAAGTTAAGCAAAATGAGAAGACAGAGAAACACACAGCAGATGAAGGACCAAGGTAAAAACCCACCAGACCAAACAAATGAAGAGGAAATAGGCAGTCTCCTGAAAAAGAATTCAGAATAATGATAGTAAAGATGATCTAAAATCTTGGACATAGACTGGGGAAAATACAAGAAATGTTTAACAAGGACCTAGAAGAACTAAACAGCAAACAATGATAAACAACATAATAAATCAAATTTAAAATTCTCTACAAGTAATCTATAGCAGAAAAACTGAGGCAGAAGAACGGATAAGTGACCTGGGAGATAAAATAGTGGGAGTAACTACTGCAGAGCAGATTAAAGAAAAAAGAATGACAAGAATTGAGGACAGTCTCAGAGATATCTGGGACAACATTAAACACACCAACATTCAAATTATAGGGTTCCCAGAAGAAGAAGAGAAAAAGAAAGGGACTGAGAAAATATTTGAAGGATTATAGTCAAAAACTTCCCTAATATGGGTAAGGAAATAATCAATCAAGTCCAGGAAGCACAGACACTCCCATACAGGATAAATCCAAGGAGAAATACACCAAGACACATATTAATCAAACTATCAAAAAGTAAATACAAGAAAAAAAATTACAAGCAGCAAGGGAAAGGCAAAAATTAACATACAAGGGAATCCTCATAAGGTTAACAGCTGATCTTTCAGCAGAAACTCTGCAAGCCAGAAGGGAGTGGCAGGACATATTTAAAGTGATGAAAGGGAAAAACCTACAATCAAGATTACTCTACCCAGCAAAGATCTCATTCATATTTGATGGAGAAATTAAAATCTTTATAGATAAGCAAAAGCTAAGAGAATTCAGCAACACCAAACTAGCTCTACAACAAATGCTAAAGGAACTTCTCTAGGCAGGAAACACAAGAGAAGGAAAAGGCTTAGAGAAGGAAAAGGCTTACAAGAACAAACCTGAACCAGTTAAGAAAATGGTAATAGGAACATATATATTGATAACTACCTTAAATGTAAATGGATTAAATGCTCCAACCAAAAGACATAGACAGGCTGAATGGATACAAAAACAAGACCCATACATATGCTGTCTACAAGAGACTCACTTCAGACCTAAGGACACATACAGACTGAAAGTGAGGGGATGGAAAAAGATATTCCATGCAAATGGAAATCAAAAGATAGCTGGAGTAGAAATTCTCATATCAGACAAAATAGACTTTAAAATAAAGACTATTACAAGAGACAAAGAAGGACAATATGTAATGATCAAGGGATCAATCCAAGAAGATATAACAATTGTAAATATTTATGCACTCAACATTGGAGCACCTCAATACATAAGGCAACTGCTAACAGCCATAAAAGGGGAAATCGACAGTAACACAACCATAGTAGGGGACTTTAACACCCCACTTTCAGCAATGGAGACATCATCCAAAATGAAAATAAATAAGGAAACACAAGCTTTAAATGACACATTAAACAAGATGGTTAACGGATATTTATAGGACATTCCATCCAAAAACAGCAGATTGCACTTTCTTCTCAAGTGCTCATAAACATTCTCCAGGATAGATCATATCTTGGGTCACAAATCAAGCCTTGGTAAATTTAAGAAAATTGAAATTGTATCAAGTATCTTTTCCGACCACAACGTTATGAGACAACGTATCAATTATGGGAAAAAAGATGTGTAAAAAATACAAACACATGGAGGCTAAACAATATACTACTAAATAATCAAGAGATCACTGAAGAAATCAAAGAGGAAATCAAAAAATACCTAGAGACAAATGACAATGAAAACACGATGACCTAACACCTATGGGATGCAGCAAAAGCAGTTCTAAGAGGGAAGTCTATAGCAGTACAATCCTATAACAAGAAGCAAGAAACATCTCAAATAAACAACCTAACCTTACACCTAAAGCGATTAGAGAATGAAGAACAAAAAATCTCCAAAGTTAGCACAAGGAAAGAAATCAAAAAGATCAGATCTTTTTGATTTGATGAAATGAAAATTCTGATTTGATTAAATGAAAAAGAAACAAAGGAAACAATAGCAAAGATCAATAAAACTAAAAGCTAGTTCTTTGAGAAGATAAACAAAATTGATAAACCATTAGCCAGACTCATCAAGAGAAAAAGGGAAAAGACCCAAAATAACAGAATTAGAAATGAAAAAGGAGAGGTAACAACTGAAACTGCAGAAATACAAAGGATCATGAGAGATTACTACAATCAACTCTATGCCAATAAAATGGACAACCTGGAAGAAATGGACAAATTCTTAGAAAAGCACAACCTTCTGAGACTGAACCAGGAAAAAATAGAAAATATGAACAGACCAATCACAAGCACTGAAATTGAAACTGTGATTAAAAATCTTCCAACACACAAAAGTCCAGGACCAGATGGCTTCATAGGTGAATTTTACCAAGCATTTAGAGAAGAGCTAACACCTATCCTTCTCAAACTCTTCCAAAATATAGCAGAGGGAGGAATGCTCCCAAACTCATTCTACGAGGTGACCATCACCCTGATACCAAAACCAGAAAAAGATGCCACAAAAAAGGAAAACTACAGGCCAATATCATTGATGAACAAAGATGCAAAAATCCTCAACCGAACACTAGCAAACAGAATCCAACAGCACATTAAAAGGGTCATACACCATGATCAAGTGGGATTTATCCCAGGGATGCAAGGATTCAATATACGCAAATCAATCAAGGTGACACACCATATTAACAAACTGAAGGAGAAAAACCATGTGATCATCTCAATAGATGCAGAAAGAGCTTTCGACAAAATTCAACATCAATTTATGACAAAAACCCTCTAGAAAGTAGGCATAGAGGAAACTTAACACAATAAAGGCCATATAGGACAAACCCACAGCCAATATCATTTTCAATGGTGAAAAACCAAAAGCATTTCCATTAAGATCAGGAACAGGTCAAGGTTGCTCACTCTCACCACTATTATTCAACATAGTTTTGGAAGTTTTAGCCACAGCAATCAGAGAAGAAAGGGAAATAAAAGGAATCCAAATTGGAAAAGAAGAAGTAAAACTGTTACTGTTTGCAGATGACATGACATTATACATAGAGAATACTAAAGATGCCACCAGAAAACTACTAGAGCTAATCAATGAATTTGGTAAAGTTGCAGGATACAAAATTAATGCACAGAAATCTCTTGCATTCCTATACACTAATGATGAAAGATCTGAAAGAGAAATTAAGGAAACGCTCCCATTTACCATTTCAACAAAAAGTATAAAATACCTAGGAATAAACCTACCTAAGGAGACAAAAGACCTGCATGCAGAAAACTATAAGACACTGATGAAAGAAATTAAAGATGATACAAACACATGGAGAGATATACCATATTCTTGGCTTGGAAGAATCAACATTGTGAAATGACTATACTACCCAAAGCAATCTACAGACTCAATGCAATCCCTATTAAACTACCAATGGCATTTTTCTCTGAAGTAGAACAAAAAATTTCACAACTTGTATGGAAACACAAAAGACCCCGAATAGCCAAAGCAATCTTGACAAGAAAAAACGGAGCTGGAGGAATCAGGCTCCCTGACTTCAGACTATACTACAAAGCTACAGTAATCAACAGTATGGTACTGGCACAAAAACAGAAATATAGATCAATGGAACAGGATAGAAAACCCAGAGATAAACCCACACACATATGGTCATCTTATCTTTGATAAAGGAGACAAGACTATACAATGGAGAAAAGACAGCCTCTTCAATAAGTGGTGCTGGGAAAACTGGATAGCTACATGTAAAAGAATGAAATTAGAACACTCCCTAACACCAGACACAAAAATAAACTCAAAATGGATTAAAGACCTAAATGTAAGGCTAGATAGTATAAAACTCTTAGGGGAAAACATAGGCAGAACACTCTATGAAATAAATAACAGCAAGATCCTTTTAGACCCACCCTCTAGAGAAATGGTAATAAGAACAAAAATAAACAAATGGGACCTAATGAAACTTCAAAGCTTTTGCACAGCAAAGGAAACCATAAACAAGACAAAAAGACAACCCTCAGAATGGGAGAAAATATTTGCAAATGAAGTTACTAACAAAGGATTAATCTCCAAAATTTACAAGCAGCTCATGCAGCTCAATAACAAAAAAACAAACAACCCCATCCAAAAATGGGCAGAAGACCTAAATAGACATTTCTCCAAAGAAGATATACAGAATGCCAACATACACATGAAAGAATGCTCAACATCAGTAATCATTAGAGAAATGCAAATCAAAACTACAATGAGATATCATCTCACACCTGTCAGAATGGCCATCATCAAAAAATCTATAAACAATAAATGCTGGGGAGGGTGTGGAGAAAAGGGAACCCTCTTGCACTGTTGGTGGGAATGTAAATTGATAGAACCACTATAGAGAACAGTATGGAGGTTCCTCAAGAAACTAAAAATAGAACCAGCATATGACCCAGCAATCCCACTACGGGGCATATACCCTGAGAAAGCCATAATTCAAAAAGAGTCATGTACCATAATGTTCATTGCAGCTCTATTTACAATAGCCAGGACATAGAAGCATCCTAAGTGTCCACTGACAGATGAATGAATAAAGAAGACGTGGCACATATATAAAATGGAATATTACTCAGCCATAAAAAGAAATGAAACTGAGTTATTTGTAGTGAGGTGGATGGACTTAGAGACTGTCATGCAGAGTGAAGTAAGTCAAAAGGGAAAAATAAATACCGCATGCTAACATATATATATGGAATCTAAGAAAAAAAAATGGCTCTGAAGAACCTAGGGGCAGGACAGCAGTAAAGATGCAGGCACACAGAATGGACTTGAGGACACAGGGAGGGGGAAGGGTAAGCTGGGATGAAGTGCAAGAGTGGCATGGACATATATACACTACCAAATGTAAAACAGATAGCTAGTGGGAAGCAGCCGCATAGCACAGGGAGATCAGCTTGGTGCTTTGTGACCACCTAGAGGGGTGGGATAGGGAGGGTGGGAGGGAGGGAGACACAAGAGGGAAGAGATATGGGAACATATGTATATGTATAACTGATTCACTTTGTTATACAGCAGAAACTAACACACCATTGTAAAGAAATTATACTCCAATAAAGATGTTAAAAAAAATGGGCACGTAACAGAATTCTGGTCAGTAAAACATATGAGGAAGTCTGTCAAGTGGCTTTTCAGAAAGGTTTTCTTATTCCTAAAAAAAGTTGCACAAGAGAGGGTCTCTGCTGTTTTTGGATATTGTTGCTTTAGAATGTGATCGAAATGCTACAGCCACCTTGTGAACATGAGGAGATCCAGTCTAAGACCAAAGCTTCCCCACTAAATGGCAGAGTAGAGTAATGGATGGAATGAGTTCTAAATGAAATCAGTGAGTCACTGAACTGTTACCAAGTCTGTATTCTCATCATGTGAAATGACAAGATGGTAAATTTCCTTCTGTTAAATCACTTGGAGTTGAAGTTATGTAACTTATAGACAAATACAACCTAATAATAGAGTTTTCTTTATATTTTTGTATTACTTTCTAATAAAAAAAGTTCTAATCAGTCAATGACCATCAAAAATCTACAAGGAGTCTCCACTTTGATGTAGGTTCCAAAGTTCAGCTATAACAATGCTAAAGAATATCATCTCTCACAGATGTGAGCATATTAGTTTCTTTCTCCCTCTGTTCTTAATTCTATTTATCCTATCACTTTGTTATCCTGTCAAATAACAAAGAATTTAACTCAAAATTAAAATCTCAACTCAGAATGTGTCTTAACAAATCTTGATTTTTTAACTAACACATTTTAGATGCTATTTTAGAATTTTCTCTATGTTTCAGCAAGTTACATTTAAGCCAGACTACAAATAGGTCAGTCAGTTTACAGATCGGAAAAGTGTCTCATTTATACCATAAAACTAACATGGAATCACAGTTATTATAAATTATACAAGATCAAGATTTTTAAAAACATGCCCTATGCAAAAGGTATTTGATTAAGCGGTTCATTCAAATGGCTGGGCTTGGGCTTCCCTGGTGGCACAGTGGTTGAGAATCCGCCTGCCGATGCAGGGGACACGGGTTTGTGCCCCGGTTTGGGAGGATCCCATAGGCCGTGGAGAGGCTGGGCCTGTGAGCCACGGCCGCTGAGCCTGCGCATCCGGAGCCTGTGCTCCGCAACGGGAGAGGCCGCAGTAGTGAGAGCCCCGCGTACTGTAAAAAAAAAAAAAGAAAAAAAAAAAAATGGCTGGGCTTCATTTTATAGAATAAGGTGAATGGGAGCCTTTGAGTCTCATATTTAGAATCCTCAATCACTTTTAAGATAACTTAAGGCTCTGCCAAAAATTTCCTTAATTGGCAAGAAAGTAACTAAATAAGAGGATTATCCTCCTCATAACATATTTTCATGTGTATGCTTGTATTACTTGTTTGGCTTGGTTTTCACTTTAATGGAATGCAACCACTCCCAAAGCATTAAAATCATTCACTGAAATTTGGACACACTACTCTGGATGAATAAGAAAGATTGTGTAACAAGAAATGGGAAATAAGGATGTTTAATTGAATCAGTGAAACACTGACGAGCAACACAAGTCTACAGTAAGAACGAAAATGTAAACTCCATGAGGGCAGCACCTATGTCTATCCTGTTCCCCATTATAACCCTGGTGTATTGGTAGGTGCTGCAGTATTTTCAACTGAACAAATGGACTGCCCAAAGGAAAACCCAAAGGACAAACATGTATAAGCAAAGCAATATGGAATGTGGCTGCACTTCCTGGTGTGTTAGGGATTGTGTGGAGAGGAAAATACTAGTAATATGAGGTGTCTTTATTTACAAAGTCAGTGGTACAAGTAGAATCACGTGTCCTCTTTCCAGTCTGTAATATCTTGCTGAAATTCAAAATGAAACTACCTCCATAAAGAAGCTGAATTTTCTTTTTCTTCATTAATTAAAATACCACTAAAGAGAAAAAAAATAGGTTTTAGAATAGAGTCAAACACACAGGCATTCCACTATATTTGAACACCGTATGCTAAATGATTTTACTTGTTTTAAATTTAACCATGTCTCAGCAGAAAAAGGAGAAGGTGGAGCAGGTAATTTGGTAATTTAAAATTCTTTAGATCAATCACAAACATGAAAAGTCTATTCCTTCATTATTTAAAATAGAATCATCTTCAGCAAAATTTAAAACCTTTTCTCTGCAAAAGACCATGTTAAGAGGATGAAAGAACAATTTACAGCCTGGTAGAAAATATATGTAAACCACATATACAACAAAGGACTTGTATCCAGACTATGAAGAGAATTCTCAAAATTCAACATTAAAAAAACAAGGAATTCAATTAGAAAATAAGGAAAAAAGATATGCACAGACATTCCAGCAAAGAAGATACACAAATGGCAAGTAAGCACATGAAAAGATGTTCAATATCATTAGTCACTAGAAAAATATAAATTTAAACCACAATGAAATTAACTATATACCTATCAAAATGGCTAAAATAAAAATTTGTGACAACACCAATTGCTGAAGACGACACGAAGAAACTAGAAGACTCAGACATTGCTGGGGGGAATGTAAAATGGAATAGCCACTCTGGAAATAGTTTGACTGCTCCTTTTAAAACTAAAAACAGATTTAACAAACAACCCAGATATGCACTCTTAGTCACATATCTTAGAGAAATAAAAACAATTTCATTTGGATGAGTAGCCCCCGCTCACCGCAACTAGAGAAAGCCCGTGCACAGCAACAAAAGACCCAACACAGCCTAAATAAATAAATAAATAATAAAATAAATAAATTAAAAAAAAAAAATAACAAGGTATGAATTATATATCCACACAACAACATGGATGAATTTAAGGAAATCATGCTGACTGAAAAAAGTCCATCTCAAAAGGACACATATAGCATGATTCCATTTACATAACATTTGTGAAATAACGTAATTATAGAGGTGGAGAACAGGTTAGTGGCTGCCAGAGGTTAGGGACTGGGGGATGGGATGGGTGTGGCTATGGAGATCCTTGTGGTAATGGTACAGTTAGATATTTTGATGACGGTTAAACAAAGCTACACATGTGATTAAACTGCAGAATTACATACATACACACAGAGACAGATGAGTGCATATATAACAACTGGTGAAAACTAAGTCCAATGGATTTTACCAATGCAAGTTTCCTGGTTTTGTTATTGTACTAGAGTCATGCAAGATATTAACATTAGGGGAGGCTGGTTGAAGGGCACAGGAGACTTCCCTGGACATTTCTTTGCACTTTCCCATGAATCTACAATTATTTCAAAATAAAAAGTTTTTAAAAAATCATCTTAGGACAAATAATTCAGAGGGCAGACAGCAGAAGCAAGAAGAACTACAATCCTACAGCCTGTGGAACAAAAACCACATTCACAGAAAGATAGACAAGACGAAAAGGCAGAGGGCTAGGAACCAGATGAAGGAACAAGATAAAACCCCAGAAAAACAACTAAATTAAGTGGAGATTGGCAACCTTCCAGAAAAAGAATTCAGAATAATGATAGTGAAGATGATCCACGACCTTGGAAAAAGAATGGAAGCAAAGATCGAGAAGATGAAAGAAATGTTTAACAAGACCTAGAAGAATTAAAGAACAAATAGAGATGAACATACAATAATTGAAATGAAAACTACACTAGAAGGAATCAATAGCAGAATAATTGAGGCAGAAAAACAGATAAGTGACCTGGAAGACAGACTGGTGGAATTCACTGCTGTGGAACAGAATAAAAAAAAAGAATGAAAAGAAATGAAGACAGCCTAAGAGACCTCTGGGACAACATTAAACACAACAACATTAAACACAACAACATTTGCATTATAGGGGTCCCAGAAGGAGAAGAGAGAGAGAAAGGACCAGAGAAAATATTTGAAGAGATTATAGTCAAAAACTTCCCTAACATGGGAAAAGAAATAGCCACCCAAGTCCAGGAAGCACAGAGAGCCCCAGGCAGGATAAACCAAAGGAGAAACATGCCAAGACACATAGTAATCAAATTGGTAAAAATTAAAGACAAAGAAAAATTATTGAAAACAGCAAGGGAAAAACAACAAATAACATACAAGGGAACTCCCATAAGGTTGACAGCTGATTTCTCACCAGAAACTCTACAAGCCAGAAGAGAGTGGCAGGATATACTTAAAGTGATGAAAGGGAAGAACCTACAACCAAGATTACTCTACCCGGCAAGGATCTCATTCAGATTTGATGGAGAAATCAAAAGCTTTAGAGACAAGCAAAAGCTAAGAGAATTCTGCACCACCAAACCAGCTCTAAAACAAATGCTAAAGGAACTTCTCTAAGTGGGAAACACAAGAAAAGAAAAGAACCTACAAAAACAAACCGAAAACAATTAAGAAAATGGTCATAGGAACATACATATCAATAATTACCTTAAACGTGAATGTATTAAATGTTCCAACCAAAAGACACAGGCTTGCTGAATGGATACAAAAACAAGACCCAAATATATGCTGTCTAGAAGAGACCCACTTCACACCTAGGGACACATACAGACTGAAAGTGAGGGGATAAAAAAAGATGTTCCATGCAAATGGAAATCAAAAGAAAGCTGGAGTAGCAATATTTATATCAGATAAAATACACTTAAAGAATGTTACAAAAGACAAGGAAGGACACTACATAACGATCAAGGGTAATCAGACTTCCTGACTTCAGACTATACTACAAAGCTATAGTAATCAATACAATATGGTACTGGCACAAAAACCGAAACATAGATCAGTGGAACAAGATAGAAAGCCCAGAGATAAACCCATGCGCCTATGGTCAACTAATCTATGAAAAAGGAGGCAAGGATATACAATGGAGAAAAGACAGTCTCTTCAATAAGTGGTGTTGGGAAAACTGGACAGCTACATGTAAAAGGATGAAATTGGAACACTCCTTAACACCATACACAAAAAGAAACTCAAAATAGATTAGAGACCTAAATGTAAGACTGGACACTATAAAACTCTTAGAGGAAAACATAGGAAGAACACTCTTTGACATAAATCATAGCAAGATCTTTTTTGATCCACCTCCTAGAGTAATGGAAATAAAAACAAAAATAAACAAATGGGACCTAATGAAACTTAAAAGCTTTTGCACAGCAAAGGAAACCATAAACAAGACAAAAAGACAGCCCTCAGAATGGGAGAAAATATTTGCATATGAAGCTACTGACAAAGGATTAATCTCCAAAATTTACAAGCAGCTCATACAGCTCAATATCAAAAAAACAAACAACCCAATCCAAAAATGGGCAGAAGACCTAAATAGACATTTCTCCAAAGATGACATACAGATTGCCAAGAAGCACATGAAAAGCTGCTCAACATCACTAATTATTAGAGAAATGCAAATCAAAACTACAATGAGGTATCACCTCACACCAGTTAGAATGGACATCATCAGAAAATCTACAAACAACAAATGCTGGAGAGGGTGTGGAAAAAAGGGAACCCTCTTGCACTCTTGGTGGGAATGTAAATTGATACAGCCACTATGGAGAACAGTATGGAGGGTCCTTAAAAAACTAAAAATAGAATTACCATATGATCCAGCAATCCCACTACTGGGCATATACCCAGAGAAAATCATAATTCAAAAAGACACATGCACCCCAATGTTCACTGCAGCACTATTTACAATAGCCAGGTCATGGAAAAAACCTAAATGCCCAGTGACAGACGAATGGATAAAGAAGATGTGGTACATATATACAATGCAATATTACTCAGCCATAAAAAGGAAGGAAATTGGGTCATTTGTTGAGATGTGGATGGATCTAGAGACTATCATACAGACTGAAGTAAGTCAGAAAGAGAAAAAGAAATATCGTATATTAATGTATGTATGTGGAACCTAGAAAAATGGTACAGATGAACTGGTTTGCAGGGCAGAAGTTGAGACACAGATGTAGAGAACAAATGTATGGACACCAAGTGGGGAAAGCCACAGGGGAGGTGGCGATGGTGGTGTGCTGAATTGGGCAATTGGGATTGACATGTATGCACAGATGTGTGTAAAATTGATGACTAATAAGAACCTCCTGTATAAAAAAATAAATAAAATAAAATTAAAAAATAAAAAAAACCAAATAATTCAAATTTAATAGTGTTCTATCCCTTTGAAGATAATTTATGTGATTTTAAGTCCCTATGTTCCATTTTTTTTTAAGTATACATAACCCCTCCACTAGACATTCATTTTTAAATAATATAATTTTTTCTTCTGCTCTCAAACTAAAAAAAAAAAAAAGCTGGGTAAATGTTCCCTGGTTTCCAACTAGAATAACTGTTGAGTGGTAATACACAGAAAAAGAAACTTTCATATACAACCCCAAACTAATATATGCCTGCCTTATTTAGAAAGCAGCTGGAATCTTTACATCTCCAAGTTGGAAAGAACTTAGGGTTCTAAGTTCTCAGAGCTTAGGGTTCTAAGAATTCCAGTTCAAATTTCCACCAACGTAAGAATCCTTTCTATAATATCTCTGACTGATCCAACCTTTGTTTGAACATGTACAGTGACAGAGCAATGGATACTTATTGTTTTACCTGCCCACCACATTTCTTTCTGACAAAAGCATCCCTTTTTTTTCTGTGGTGAACTGCTCTTCTCAATTGTGGTTCTACCAACAGCCAAATTTCTCCTGTACTCCAGAGTTCAGTCCAGAGAAGGTACCTGAACCGAAGTGAGTATCCAGTCCCTTAGCCTTAGTTGATTTGCCCAGAGTTGGACACCTGGCCCAAGCTGGATCAGAGCCTATTCCCAAAATTTTTCTCAAATGTGATAGAGAAAGAGAATTTCTCTGCAGCATTGTGAGATGTGAAATTCAGGCACTCTTAGCAACCATGTTTCACACGACGTACATGAGAGAGAGTCTGCAAAGAAAAAAAAATGAAGCCAAAACTCAGAAAGAAGCAGTGATGGGAGAAACAGAAGTAGGGCCAGATGCATTTGAGTCCCTTGTTCTAGTTGTTTCTGACACCCAGTGGGATGTCTGCCCTTCCCACAGTTTGGCTAGTCAATCCTTCCCTTGTTCACATGAGATAGTCCTAGTATTTTTCTAATAATTTTCTCTTTCTACCAAGCTAGTGGAAGTCAAATTTCTGCTGCATGCAACCAAAAGAATCCTAATAAAAATGAGAGGTCCATAACCTCACAATGCAGCCTGTTAATACCTCTAATTGTTAGAAGGTTTTTCCTCAAGTTGAAATACAGTAAGACCCCCTTGACATTCTAACCATTGCCCTACTTCTGTACCAAGTCTCACCTCTTTTCCAAATATTCAAAGATCATGATCACATAACCTGTTGTGGACATTTGTTACTTTTTGACAAATGTTACTTTTTGACATATAGCATAAGGTTTCCCTGTTATTTCGATAATAGCACCCCAATTCTTTGTGGGAAATTACCTCTCCCCTACTGAATATAGCCTGGTGGGACTGTGAGTCAAGGTACCTTGCCTTCCTCTAGCCAAAGAGTGATCACATGGCCCAAGCTAGACGCCCTAGTTTTGAATCTTGACAAAAATGCTGAAGGCTGCTGAGGCACAATCACTGCGGTGAAGTCCTGCAGAATATGACCACCAGCGTGACTGAGACCTCTACTGTGGCGCCCATTTTTTCTAGGCCTGATTCTTCCACCTTCTCTTTGAGTCTGTAATCTCCTTGATACTCTTCCAATGAGGTATGTTATTGTTTAGCTAGTTTATGCAATCAAAGAATCCTAACTGAAACATACCCCCAAAATTCTTTTTAGACTACATAACTCCAGTTTGTTAAACTGTACTATTTCATGTGACTTGACTTCCAATCTCTAACTTGAATGATTCCCAACTAAGTAAACTCATTTATCAAAATACTTCCAAACAGTCAAACAAAAGGTAGCCTGATCTTAGCAGAGATAGGGATAATATGTCCATCTTTGGTCTGGACATGTGCTTATGTAAATGCTGCTTATGTAAAGTCTGATGGCAGACTTTGAGTTTATAGGGAACTAAAATTTTAGGTCTTTTTCATACTAAATTCTATAAAATTAAATATCTCCTGCCCTAAATTATATAGTTGACTTTTAAAAATCTGAGTAACATTTCAGCTTGTTGGGTTTATGTAGCTCATTCCAGTTTAGTCTACAAAGGTTTACTATCACCAATGTTCTGACATGGTTGTCACTGACTGTAGGAAAGAACTGAAATAGAGACTGAGTTTTATTCTCTGGCAATGTGAGCCTATCCTGAGTTAACAAAGGAATGAACTAAGAATAGTCCTATTATCAATCTTTACTAAAGGAATTTAAGAATTCTATATTTGGATATTTGAGTTATATTAAAAAAAAATCAGCTAATTAAATGTGTATTAAAGGACCTCTGGGCCATTGATATCCCTTCCCCTAAGGGATAAAGAAACAAAATTAGGAAAACAGAAATAAAACACACAAATACACAATCAGGCATATAGACCAGGCATTAAAAACTAGTAGATCACAAAGCTTTAGTTGTTAATTCTTAATCACCCCTCCTCCCTGACGTTGGCAGGAATTTCCAAGGGAAATGAAGTGAAACTGCCACTGTTTTACCTTTTATTATTTTATTTTCAGTATCCCACTTTGGTTCAGAAACTTCATATCGTTCAGCAATCTCAAAGAGATGTTGGGGAGACCGGCTAAAGAAAAACCAGTGGACATTTTGTCTGAATTTCTGAGAACTTTTCCATTTTAATTTTAATCATGGCTTTAGTCTAAGATATGCTAGTTTGAAGAACAAGTACAGTTGTAAAGCAATAGATAGGGATGATGCCTAGGAAAGTAGGCTGGCTGCCCAGTCTGCTCCCTAACACTGGTTTCCATTTTGGTGAGTTTATTTTCATCCAGGATCTGAATCTCTACTAATCAGTCTCAAAACCCAATCTATTAAACACAGTAAGAATGGGACCTTATACTAAGAGGAGATTCACATTAAATAAGTTCACAGGAGCTGACAGATGGAATCAGGATACTGATTTATTAATCTCCTGAGAGAAATCAATCACTACGTAGACCAGGAACATTTGAATCCGCCAGTCTGGCATAGTTTCTCCCTTGAAGGCATCCTCTATGAACATGACAGTGATCACCAGGGGCTGAGAGCAGTCCCCAGCTCTGGCTAGAGCTGATAGCAAAAAAACAGGACTTCAGTACCATTACTTCAAGGGAATGAGTTCTTTCAATAACAGGAATGAGCTTTTGGAAAAGGACCCTGAGCTCCAGATGAGCGTGTTGTCAGTCAACACCTTGATTTCGGCCTGAACAGAGAACTCAGCCATGCTGTCTCCTATTTCTGACCTACCGGACTGTGAGCTAATAGACAAGTGTTGTTTTAGGCTACTAAGTTTGTTAACAGTTTAGTAGTTTGTTACACAAATATAGAAAACTAATACACCTATAGACCCGTGATTCTCAAAATGTAGTTCCCCAACCAGCATCACTATCATCTGGGCACTTGTTAGAAATGCAAATTCTTGGGTCATAGGAATGTGGGGGGTAGGGCCCGGCAATCTGTATTTTAAACAAGCCCTCCAGCTAAGTCTGAAGTGCACTAGAGTTTGGGAACCACTGAAGTACATGATGCTTAAGGCACAGGTAACCTTTACCTTGTGATAGACCTTGTCTAGGCTTCAATAGCTGGCCAACACATTTTCTGACTGATACACTCTTTCTCTGGGATGTTAACACATGCTATTTAGATTTGCAGTCATCTTTTTTTGCTTTGGAAAAATACTCTTTAAGACTTTTGTATAAACATCCACTGGGAGCCAGCACTTCTTGATTTCTAGTTTAACCTCTAAGGAAAAACCTCACTTCCCTCATTAACTGAGAGGTACCTTACTGTCGTTCCCCTATGGTATCTACATTGTACCTACTGTCTAGCTCTCTAGTGAAAGAATAATGTAGTGTATTTAAATCTTTACATCTTGGCTGTGTGTTTTACATTTTAGCCACCCAAAACTCTCAACTCATACAACTCTGATGGTCAATTTCGGCAATAAGGGCCTGGAAGTGAGCATCTTGCCTCACTAGATAAAGAAAACCTATAAGGCACAGTAGAAAGAGTCTTGGACAAGCTGTCAAAAGACTCAGGTTCCGGTTTAGGCTCTACCATGGTGTAATCTTAAGAAGTCAGTTAACATCCAGAGCCTTTATTTCCTCATCTGTAAAATGGGTGGTCTCTAAGGTCTCCTGCAGCTAAATCACTGTATGGCTTTCTCATTCACGGATCATTCCTCCAGAAGCAAGACCAGTGCCCATGATGATAAAAGAAAGATAGAAAGTAGTAAATGATATTGCAAGTGGCTTAGTTTACATAATATGTCACAGGAAGTAGAAAGGATTAGCTATCTTTCCATCTCTAGGAAGCTATCTTTGGGAATAAAGAAAAATTAATTTCAGTGACACATTAACTTTTAAAATTAGAGGGTTATCAAAATTAGGTTGAGAGTCTAAATTAAAATTATTTAATGCCACTTTAAAAGTAAAGTGATAACTTACTAAGAGTTGTATATTTAATACCAATTCATTTCATGTGAGAATAGACAGAACAGGATCTATATAAGCCCTTTATTATCTGCACTTCTGTCAGATTCAATCTGAAAATTACAGAAAATTTGACTGCTGAGAAACTTTACTCTTATGATCTAACTGACTGCTCCTCACATTACCTTTTCTGAAAGTCTGTTTCTCTGGGTGAGAATCTAAGACAGAAATAGGGAAACAAATAGGATTAAGCTTCTAAAGGAATGAAACTTAATTTTCTAAAAAAGGAATCTGGGAACAACCAACACCAGACCCATATTCTAGCTTGTAAATGCCACCTATCTTTGCAAAGTTTCAACATTTATCTTAAAAGCCATTTGGCAAAAAAAAAAACCATTTGGCCTAGTGAGTCTTCCCAAACAATCAAGAGAACTTTCACTTGAAAATTAAGATAAAGAATTTATATAGGTTTTTCTAATTGGGTCATATTCATTTTTACATTCAATTTAATATATATTTATTGATCATCTACTATAATTTTCCGGCTCTATGCTAGGAACCTGGGGATAAGAGGCACGGTCACCACACCCTGGGAGAGACAGACTAATTAACAGGCAATTCTATCAGTAGATACAATGAAAACTCAAAAATTCAAGTCTAAATCTGGTTATGGATCAGACAAAAAGACAGAAATCAATTCTACTTAACCTTCTAAGAGACAATAGATTAACATCTCTGGGTTTTAAAGTAAGAATTAAAAGCAACATATCCTTCCTGTCTTGATGATATGAACATAAAGCAGAATACTTCTTGAGAACGTACGGTTCTCCAGGGACAAAAAGCACTAAAGCGTGTGCATGTATTGTAATGTGAAACTTTTATTTATGCCTTATTATTATTATGCAGTACAGCTGACTTTGGTAAATGGGCCCCTATCGTTCCCATTTCATATAACTCAAGGCCACTGTTCACTAAGTCCAACATTCATTCAGTAGACATTTAATGAGTACTCTCTGTGTCCCAACACTATGCTAGGCCCTGGGGAAATACAGATGGAGGGTGTAGTCATGTCCCCATGGAGTATGCCATCTAATAGAAGAAACAGCTATACAAGCAAGTCACTGGAATAGTGTGTGAGCAGTGCTTTTAAGAGCACATAATCCTAGCAGAGATGAGGGAGTTAACAGACCTTCTTAGAGGAAGAAATCAATCAGGTGGGTTGGGGCGGGTGCCTGATCTATGTCTAGAATCAACAGTCTGGATTTAACAGTTGGAGGAATACAAAATGAGTAAGACAAAATTCCTACCCTGATTTCAATGGTGGATGGGGAGAGAAACGTAAAAGACCTAATTAGAGGCAGATTGAGATAGGAGATAAGCACTTTTTTGTAAGTGGAAAGTGCTTTGGAAAAGCAGAGCAGGGATGACTGCTTTCTTTTCAACAAGGGCAATGAAGAAGGCTACATAAAGGAGGTGGTATTTGTGGCGGTTCACTGGCTTATACTCTAGAAGGTTCTATTTATACTGGGAGACATAAATTGCTTCAGTTCTGAAGAGGTGCTTTTAGATTTTCCCTTACTTACTTTAAAGTCTTTACAGAGAAACTGCAATAAGCAAATATATTATCTGCATAAAGAATCCACCCAAACACCTTGACATTCTCATTCCACATACTTCACACATGGTATCTTTTATGTCTGGGAAAGTAGGCTAGGAAATGGTTCAAATACCCAAAGGCCTCAAAACATATACGTTGGAAAGCGTACCTAATTTCCAAAAAAGGTCAAACTGCAGAAGAACCCATTGTGATTGGAAAACAAGCTGTTCACTTCTGGGTATAGACAAATGGTGCAGTTTAGGCATAAAGGAAGCAAAAAAGCTCCTCTGCTGCCAAGAGGGTCCTTGCACAGCCTCTGCTCCAGTCCAGCAGCGATCTCACACTGACCAGAGGTATCACAATGTAAAACCCATTTGGGGGGTTGGGAGGTAGATACAGTTCTGTACAGTTGTTCAAAGGAGTAGAGTACTTCTGACTGATGCTTCTAATCTTTGCTTACAGGGATTTAGGACTAGAAGACTTGACAACAGAATAATCCATAAAGAAGAAAAGTAATTCTGCATCTTGAATGTGAGATGTTTTTTTGGCATACACAAGAACTAAATGGCTCCTCCAGAAAAATAATATGCACAACAGAACCAAGGTAGTGAAAGTGATCAGAAAATTAGTCCATACAAACTAAGAGCTAAGTATGAATATTTAAAAACTGTAACAAGGGCTTCCCTCGTGGCGCAGTGGTTGAGAGTCCGCCTGCCGATGCAGAGGGCACGGGTTCGAGCCCCGGTTTGGGAAGATCACACATGCCGCACAGCGGCTAGGCCCTTGAGCCATGGCCGCTGAGCCTGCGCGTCCAGAGCCTGAGCTCCGCAACAGGAGAGGCCACAACAGTGAGAGGCCCGCGTACTGCAAAAAAAAAAAAAAAAAAAAAAAAAAAAAAAAAAAAAAAAAAAAAAAAAAAAGTTTTTATAAAAAAAAAAAAAAAAAAAAAAAAAACTGATAACAAGAATGATGATTCTTTTTTGTTACTATGGGAAAAAAACATCATTAGCCCAAAGAAACTGCATGGCTATAACACAGATGTATATAATTCAATCTCCATTTCATTACAATTATTGCAGCCAAGTAATCCATGTCAGATCTAGCACCATGAGAAAACATCAGGTTGAGTAAGAGCTCCCTTCAACATAAATACTGATAGTCATTATGAGGATCAGGTATGGAGATGTCTTGCTTTTTGACTTCACAGGTATCATTTCAGTAACTCTTTAATAAACTCTGTTTTTATGTGATCCCTGTGGGACCTTGGTACCTTGTTATATTTAATATACTTCTAAATAACACCACGAGAATGGGCTTTGATGCAACTCCAGTTCTCGGAAAAGAGCCTACCGTCAAATTTCATAGCAGATTACATGATAGTTAAAGATCAACTGTCTGGGGAATAAAGACACAGACCTACTAGAGAATGGACTTGAGGATATGGGGAGGGGGAAGGGTAAGCTGGGACAAAGTGAGAGAGTGGCATGGACATATATACACTACCAAGCGTGGAACAGATAGCTGGTGGGAAGCAGCCGCATAGCACAGGGAGATCAGCTTGGTGGTTTGTGACCATCTAGAGGGGTGGGATAGGGAAGGTGGGAGGGAAGGAGACGCAAGAGGGAAGAGATATGGGAACATATGTATATGTATAACTGATTCACTTTGTTATAAAGCAGAAACTAACACACCATTGTAAAGCAATTATACTCCAATAAAGATGTTAAAAAAAAAAAAGATCAACGGTCTGATCACCCAAAAAGGGATTTACCTTTAAAAAATGCATCTCTGAGATATCTAAATGATTACAATATCTCCAGAAATGAGGCACTCTGTCTTTCCCACTCATATCCAATCCTCTTGGCAATCGAATTGACCAAAGTCAAACTGTACCGATCAACCCTGCAAACCTGGATGTGTACACCGTAACAGAAGTGCTCTGCACTGCTCACATATAAGCTCAGCTTCCAGGCACTGGAATTGTATTCATGACGCCTCAGTTGTAAGGGTTATCAGAGTAAGTTCACATTTTGAGGAGCATAGGGCACTGAGAATTACACAGCCAGCTACTGACAAACGGCTACATGTGCTTTTTCCATTGCATCTTTTCTTCCAGCTCTCATGGAAACAAGCTCTGCCACAGCCCCTTGATGAGCCAGCAGAGCCCAGTCATCTGGCAACCATGACTGGTCTCTCTGGCATCTGAGAAGAACATCAGCTAAAGAAAACGAGAGGATTAAAAAAAGAAGTGAACACAGAAAATTCATTTTTCACCCCCTTAAATTCTGCAGTTCCACTTGCCTGACTCTAAATTAATTTTGTTTTGAATGCTGTATAAATGGATTCTAGAGCCCTATCCAATTTTCAGACCACTTTGTTATGTGCCTAGTATAGGGCTCAGTAAAGTTACTGCTGGCATGAGTGCACCATAAAGCTTGTGACTCGCTGATATAATATTTTAAATAAGGATACATTTCTCATCCGATATGACATTATGTGGGAAAACTTAGCTTTTGTCACCTGTTTTCTCATGAGAGCTTGAGAAAGTTATATAATCTTTCAACTATATCTTTATGTCATTATGAGAATAAGAAAATCTGTCTACTTTTTATTAACAACTGATTAGACCTATTCATTATTCAATAAGAACCAAAACAATCTGCAAATTCAGTGACATCAAGGAGGTAGTTCACTGTTTTACTTTAGGAAAAACTCATATATGGCCTCGAAGAACAGAGGTGTCATAATGAAATACCTAAGTGCGAAATCACACCATCTTGTATATAAAAGTCTTTTTTGTCTAGCTAGAAGCTTGAAACTACCAGAAGTCTCATTAATCTACCACCCTCTGAATAACAAAGGTACCAACATAATTGCTCCTCCGTTAGGAATACACAGGCTTGAGGTCAAAGTGTATGAAACTGCTTACTCAGTGTTACCCAGCAGCTCCATGGTAGGAATGGAAAAATAAGGCCGGATCTGCACTGTTGGATGGGATTATGAGTTTACATTCCCTCCTTCCATTTAAGGACATTTCCAAAATGATGGCTCCAATCTTTATATGTGCTTATCACACAATGTGCTACCACTATAAAATTAAATTTCTTTTTAAAAAATGGGGAAAGAGTTCTACCCCCCAAACATCGATTTGCCAGATGATTTAAACAGCACATCATAGGTCTCTGACCTATAGACCACTAATCACAAGAGCCTAGGGAGCTAATGCATCATGTTGGAATATTAGCTCCTACAGAAACATAGTCAAATCAGAGCAGAGCCAACCAGGCTTTTATCCTTCTAAGGGAAACAGATGAAATTCCACACAGTTTCCTGTGCACGTAGGTCTTTTCAATAACAGTCTGAAATGCAACCATGAATTGATATCATCTCACGTTTAAAAAGACTAATAAATTCACGACATTTACATGGTTAATCTTATTTTTGGGAACAGGCAAAGCCAGAACGTGATATAAAATATAAAGGGACTTGCAGTGAAAAGAGAGTCTCTTTCTTTTCCTGTGTCCCAAGCATCAATTCCCTCCCTAAAAACAATCTCATAAAGATAAGCTATGCACTTGTGTGTAATTTATACAAATGGTAGCACATTAGACTTACTGTTCTCACTTTGCTTTATTTACTTAACAATATATCTTGGATTTTGTTCCGTTACCACTGTAGAACTTCCTCATTCTTTTAAAAAGTTGCATAGCATATTCTATGGTATACCATATTATATTTAATCAGTCCCCAACTGATGGACATTTAAGTTGTTTCCAAACCTCTGGTATTACAAATGATGATGCAATAATTACACTTACATCAGTCATTTTGCTCAAATGAAAGTACAAATGCAGGAAAATTCTTAAGAGTGGAATTACTTAGTCAAAGGATACATGAATTTAATTTTTTTTATAGATTGTCCATTACAGAAGTTGTTTATCATTCCACCAGAAGTATGAGACCAACTACTTTCTCAAACCCTTGACAATCCAGTTTTGATCAAACTTCTTTACCTTCTTCTTTATCTCCATGGCGTGTGGGATCTTCCCGGACCAGGAATCAAACCCGTGTCCTCTGCACTGGCAAGTGGATTGTTAACCACTGCACCACCAGGGAAGTCCAACATCATAGTCTTTAAATTATAGCTCAGTATTTTTATTAAAAAGATGGGCTAGCTCCATCTCAATACTCTTCTTCCTCAGCATTTGTCATTATGCATTCTTATCTTTATACGCTTTTCAGCTGAGTCATTTGGGTTTTCCAGATATACAATTATATCAGCTAGGAAGTATGGTTAACACTCCTCCTTTCCGATTTTCTTTTTAACTTCTAATTGTTTTCTTGTAAGACTACTTTGGCCAGTATCTCTATAACAATATTAAGGAATAATGGGAATAGAAGTATTCATTGTCTTAATAACATTATGGAAATGCTTTTGGTGTTCCCCTATTAAGCAAGATGTTGGCCTCTCAAATGAGATATATACATACATATATGAAAAAAGTGTCTTTACATGAAAGACAATATAGTATAGTAGTTAAAAGCACAAACTCTGCAACTAAATTCTTCTACATATAAACTATGTGGTCCTGAGTAAATAAGTTACTTAACTTCTTTGTGCCTTTGAAGATAATATTATTGTTTCATAGGGATTTTGGAGGAATTACTTGTCAGAAGTCATAAAGTGCTAGAATGTAGTAAGCATTCATATTACAGATGCTTGTGAGGACTACCAATCCAGGGACATTACCAAAACAGAAACTTCTTCATATCAAATTTTAATCTGCAGGTTTCCAGGCCATATACATGGTTTAAATTTCTAGCCCTAAACCTACATTAGCCAGGTTTTGGTTAGAAATTCTCACAAGGGCAGAGATCTTTGTTGCCCAGTGTCTAAAATTCTGTGCCTGGCACAGAATAGGCACTCAAATATTTGTTGAATGAAGAACGAATGAATGACTGGAGATGCCCCCACCCCCACCCCCACCCCCAGTGCCTTTTGTTTTTTCTTGATCCATCCAGAGCCATGGCTGAGGAGGACAGGTCTCCTGCTTTAGGATGAGTGTTTTTTCTAGTTTACCCATTGACAGTATCACCCTTAGGGAGTCTGAGCTATAAGAACCATTTAACCTCTTATCCTGTTTGAGCCCCAGCTTTGTGTTCTATCCCCCCAACTCTGAGTGAGTCATGTGTCCACTAGAACCCAGGCTCTAGTTCACTAAGGACTGGTAGATGCTCTCAGGAGAAAATCCTTGCAAGTTTTTTCCTTCAGAAAAGTTTTCTTTTTTCAGTCGTTTCTGGCCTACAGTTACTTCTCTTACTTTATCTCCAGCTGAACTGTGCTTTAAGAAGATAGATTTTATATTTTAACCAGAATTTTTAGATGTAAAGTATTCATCTTCTATTATATTGCTAGAAGTAGAACTCCTATAACCACTTACTTAAAGTGGTATAATATAAAAATTGATGTGGAAAAATGGGTTATAAGAAAGTTAGTGCCCCTGAGTTCACGACATTATCTTTTACCCCATGGAAGTTACAGCTTTCTTTTGTGTGTTCCAAATTAGAATCCTTTTTATTATTATCTCATAGATAAGTAACACTAGCTATAACTCACTGAGTACTACTGTGCACCAGGCATTTCACATATATTATTCTAACCATTACACTAACTTTGTAACTATGCCTTATTAGCCTTATTTTAAAAGTAAAGAAACTAAAAGTCAGAGCATTTATGAAACTTTCCCAATGATTCAAGGTAGTAAGAAGTTGTAGTAGATACGTATTATGGCACCTGCCTACCCACATGCTTCTAAAAGACATTATTTCACCCTGTTGAGGGGTAACAGTCAAAGTTTATGCCATATGATTCTACCCACATGTCCCAGCCAAGTGGATGAAAGGTACTAACTTGACACAGGATCCACAATCCATCAGTTGGTCAGTGCCCTCTTACCAATCTAAAAACGGATTAGGTCCAATCAGATTCTCCCTCTTCTATATGAACTTTGCCAGTAGTAGGTTACCCCGAATGCTCAAACTTTCCCTTTAAAAGTAAGTGTTAGGAAAAACAAAAAGTCAAGAAGTTCTAAATGGTCAGATTCTTGAGAACAAGTGACAAAGGGCTACATTTTTCAGCCCTCTGCCCCATTTATCTTTGTAAATACAGTGTTTCTTATTTAAATAAGAATTACAGCCTAACTGGAAGTGCTGTAGGTAAGGAACTATACAATAACTTCTCCTATAAGATTATTCTACTTCTTTATTAAATTTCAAATATTTATGAGACCAGAGGAAACAGGGAAAAGAGCCACTATTTGTTTAAAACTTCCCTGCTTGGAACTGCTTAACTTTAAAGCACTTGTACAGTATTGACAAAGCGCCTTATCGTACTAGAAGAAGCTAAAGCCACTTGTATCACTGCAAAAAAATGTATTTATTCCCTTGTATTATTACTAATTAATTCATTCCTTTATTCCATAAATACACATGTGTTGAGCACCTACTGTGCTCTCGGAATTGTACTGGGTGTAAGGGGTATACTGGTGAACCAAACAAACTTGGTTCTTGCCTTCAAAGACATCACGTGAATTATTGGACAAATAATTACTTAATTATAGTAGCAAAAAGTACTACAAAAGGGAAATAAGATATCTAATAGAAAGACTAGAGAGTGAGGAACTAACATAAAAAAATTAATAGTACAAATAAATTTTAGTCATTATGGGTACAAAGTTGTACATAAAACATCAGCAAAAAGAATCCAGCGGTACCTTGAAAGAATAATCACTATGACCAAATGGAGTTCATACTAGGAATGTAAGGATAGTTCAATATTAAGAAATCTATTAATATAATTTACCATATTAGAACATCAACAGAAAAATTACATAATCATGTCTTTACATGATGAGGCATTTTATAAAATTCACCATTCTTAATTAAATAAGATTTTGTATTTTTATTGACTGCTTACTACAGTCCAAGCACTTTTCTAAGCACTTTATGAGTTCTCACTCACCTAATCCTTCCCAAAACCCCATGAGGCAATAATATTATGGTCAGATCATACAAGGACTAATAGGTCTTGCTAAAGATTTTGGATGGTATCCTATAAACAATGGGAAATCACTGAAAGGGTTAAACAGAAGTATGGTGTGGTCAGAGTTGCATTTTGAAAAGATCACTCTGTATAATATGAAGGTGCAGGAGCAGATATAGGGCAACCAATCAGAAAGCTATTAGAGTAGGTCCAGTGATTAACAGAAACATTAGAGTGCCAAGTTAAGAAACTGGGAAATTATTAAGAAATTAAACTTGGGGAGAGCTACAAAGAGTTACTGAATAGAGAGATGATACATATAAGAGGTATTTTAGGTGAATTGGAAGGGGAAGGGAATTATAGTTAGAGAGACCAGTTAGAAAACTATTGTGATAGATAAGGCATGAGGTTGTAAGAGGCTGAACTAAGGTGCCAGCAGAGGAAATGGAAAGGAAGGCAGAGAAACAAGAGGCTCTGAGGATCATGAAAAGATCCAGAGCTCGACAGACACCTGGCACCATGGTAATGGACAGGTCTCTTGCCTTCATGTACTGTGAGCTCCTTTATGTCCAAGCATGTCTTACTTTTCTTTTTATTTCAGCAATCAGCACAAATTTTGCACATGGTAGGTCACAACAAATCAAATATTGACAAGACAGTGACAGAGACAGATATTTAGGGAATTACATTCAGTCTATTGCTCTTCTTTTCACGGGGGCGAGTACTTTCTTTTAAATGTTCTCATTGGGAACTGTCACAGACTATAAGAGACTAAGGAGATGTGGCAACTAAATGCAGTGTGGGATCCTGGATTGTATCCTGAAGCAGAAAAAGTATATTAGTAGGGAAAACTGGAGAAATTTCAATAATGTCTGTAGATTAGCAAATAGTATTTTATCAATGTCAATTTCCCGATTTTGATAACTGTACTATACTTAAGTTAGACGCTAACATTAGGGGAAGCTGGGTGAAGGATAATGAGAACTCCATAGTGTTTTGTAACGTCATAAGTCTAAGTCATTTTTTTTAAGTTAAAAAATTAATAAATACCCTTGTTAATGGCAAATCTTTATTTTTTAAAAGTATAGAACTGATTTTGAAAACAAAAAAGACAAGAAAAATTAGTGCAGAACAAAGGCTGGTGAAAAGGTCAGTAATCTATCTGGGTAATAAATTTCTTGGTAGGCAAGGGGTTGATTAAAAAAACATGGTGTGACTTTAAGTAAATATGAGACTGTTTTCTTTTATAGTTCATAAATGGCTTCTAAAGGCAATTCAAAAGGACGAGGTCTAAAAATATTTTTTGCAATGACAGCATTGTTGAATTAGTGTAAAGAGTGGCTACGTTGAAGAATGGCATTCATTTAAACAGTGTACCTTAAGGTATATTTACTCCAAAAAAGTCACTCTTCGTTACCTTATGGTCACACCTCAAGGTGCTGAAGCAGTTTCTGTGCACTTAGTAAGTGAAAGAAAAGTTAATTTGAATGCAGTAATTTATCATGTCTCCCGCTTTCTAACACAAGAGGCTGAGTGATTTTCTAATCTCTTCTGTTATGGAAGTTCTTCTCGTTTTACCTTTTTGAGGTTATGAGAAAATTTATTACTCTTTAGTAGAAACTTGCTATTCTTTGGGGGGAAAAGGAAAGTACAAAGAGAAACAGAGTGAGCGAGAGAGTGGTATACAGGAGGCGTGTGGTCAGCAAGGTCAGCTCTCCTGGGTCATCCCTCAGTTGGTCTCACAGTGTATTCTATCAAGGTCAACACTGAGCATCCCCTGGACATATTCACCAATATGTTGGTCATGACATATGCAACATTTTATGGAGAATTTACTGGGATGGCCAAAAAGTTTGTTAGGGTTTTTCTGTAAGCATTTATGGAAAAACCCGAAAGAACTTTCTGGCCAACCCAATATAACTAGGGACCTTAACCATGAGTTAATAAGCTCAACATTTCATTCATTAGAATTTCTGTTGGAAGGCCTTTCAGCCACATGACCAAAATATGAAATAATATGTAAAATTATATAAATATCTAAACAATTACCCAAATAGGCACTATGCCCAAGTCTACAACAAAACAGAAGCATTTTATTTCTTTATTTCCCTAAAGGAGTAAGATGGTATAGGATATAGGCCCAAGCCTTAGAATCAATGTCCTAATTTCTCTTCCCCTTTGCCACTTAATTTGCCTATATTTTGCCTGTCTTGCTTATAAAACAGATGTAATAACATTGTTACCTTCCAGGGGACTTATGTAAATTAATGAATATGGCTGTAAAACATTTTGCAAACATGAAGTGTTACATAAATACTTACTAATTCCTTGAATGTGCTCATTATATTGCCTGCTTTGAACCTTAATATTTGCTTATAACTCTACACTCCAAATTTCTCCAAGGAAGAAATTCCAACTTTACTTGCCTGTGGCTTTATAGACATCTCTTTATATAAGCAAAGTCCAATTCCTTAGGATGCAGAACCAGGAACAAACACAACTAACGAAAAGCCAAGCAGTATTCACAGATGCTCTAAGCCTGTGAATGTACAAAATGCACCTCAGTAATAGCTAAGCACATTCACTCAATGTTTCCAGTTGGGGATTGTAAGAGAAATATAATGATTTAGGGAGTTAGATAGTAAAAATTAAAAGTTCACAATATAATCTCATGACTCTCAAATTCTCTGCTTAAACAGAAGACCATATTCTCTCACTATTCAAAGGTCAGAATTCTATGAAGGCTAAAAGAAAATTTTATATCTGAACAAGATTTGAATCATTTAGCCTCTGTTGCTCTAGTTTTACATATGTTCTCAATGAATCCCTTCAAATTACTGCCACTCATGCTCTACTTAGCCAGTCCGAAACTATTACTCACTTGAAAACACAGTACCATACTAAAAATTACTAAGATGATTAAATGAGATAGTACAAGTACAGTATCTGTTCTGTAGTATGCACTCAATAAATAGTACTTACAAAAATGATTTGTAATTAATTCTGACAAATCAATTGATGTCCAATAAAATTGATTTTATGGACGACTTAGGGAAATACCAATATTTCTACTTGTACTGTACATTAAACACACGACAATGAAACACAAGTTAATAAATATTTAGCCCATATTTTGATAAGTAACTCATCACAATGAGAGTAACAAGATTAAGAAAACAAATACTCTTGAAGTAACAATTTTAACATGTTGATATATTATGAAATAGAACACAGAAACCATCATATATAACTGCACAAATTTAATGACAAAAGGCTATGTATATCCCTCACAAGCTTAATTGAAAGAGTGACTATCATACTAAGCTGGTAGATAAGAAAAGTACTGTCATTCAACTGTATGACACTCAGATTGCATAGCTGAAGGATTATTATGGCAAGTCAGTATGCAATCTACATAACTGGATCAGCATAAAACAAATGGTCTTCCAATATTGTAACTTGGAACAATTTCTATTATGTAACAGAGAAACAGTCCAACTCTACTTTAATAAATTCAGATATAAAACAAAAAAAAAATATATAAAGAGCATGTCATTCAATGAGGCTGAAGGGTCTGCCATAACTCAGAACTAACAAGGATCACAAGTATTTAGGACAAAATAGTAAAACAAGCATGGATGCTGCAATTCCTAGGATATCAGTGAGTCCACAGAGAAGAAAAACTATATACATACCGAATGTGGAAAAACTCTCACCAAAAGATCGAGAGTTCTTTCATACCAGAAAATTCTTACTGGAGAGAAACTCTATGTACTGAATGTTGGCAGGTCTACAGAGAGAAGTCAGAACTGACTTATTCATCAGAAGGTTCATACTGCAGATGAACCTCATGGATGTACTATCTGTGGGAAATCTTTTGCTGGGAAATCACACCTTCAATTGCATCATTTAATTCATACAGGTGAAAACAGATGTAATAACTATGTATGAACTGATTGTGGGAAGCTCAACCTCAAAATGCTCATCCTTAAAATAAAGCCTGTCAATACAGCGACTGTGCTTAGGGGCTCCATCCCGCTACCCTGATGACCAGATATGAGTTCTAATATGCATCAGAGCAGCCATACAGGAGAAAACAAAAATCACTTTTTTTGGAAAGTGATCAAGTCTTCTCACAGCGGTCAGATCTAATAATAAAATTGAGGCTCTAGGCTGCAAAGAGCCTTATGAATATGTTACATGTGAGAAAGCCTTGAACAAAAAGCTGCTTGCACTGTTTGAGTGAGAACTCATTCCCAAGAGAACCTCGAATGATGCCTGGCTGAAGGAACCTTTCCTAATGGGCACCTGTCTCAGTAGCACACCTTTCTGCTCACAGTGTTAGGAAGAGCTTTCCCACAGAATGCACTAAAATTTCCATTTCTTTAAGTATTATTGAAGTTATTGACAAATTGTAGTTCTTCATCTATGAAGCCGTTTTCAAAACTATTTTTCTTATGAGTTTTCTTTAATTGATTTGTAGAATTCTGAATATATTACGGATACTAGTCACTCACTTGTTATGCACGGCAAAAACTGTATTCCAGCTTTTGTTATAGTATCATTTACAATAGGGACAGTGTTGATTAAGTTACAAACAATGGTTTGCCTCCAAGAAAGCTAAAAGTAGCTAATGCAAATTCTGGTGAGAATTAATAAAATCAGTAAACCAGCTGAATATATTTTAAACATAAATATGCTATTCTACCCAGTAGAATCTATAAATATTTTCAGGCAAAAATTAGACAGCATAGGTCAAAATCTTATGACAGTTTAGAGAACTTTAAGACAGTCAACCTTAAAAGCATGTCTTTGTAATTCAGGGAAAATATTGCCTGATCATATAAGGTAAGTAGTCTTTATGTCAGGGGTTTATTAAATTTGTAAGGAAGAAAATGATGATGACATGCCCACTAAACATGCACTATATTCTTAATACCTTTTTACTGAAGTCTCACTTCTGAGCGTTAATTGCACTGGCCTCAAAAGCATCTGGCAGGGCTTGCCTTGGGTGACTCAAAAAGACCATCTCCTGGAGCTGGGGAGCCTGGGGAGCTGCCACCACTTTTCCCTCTGAATAGAGCTCAACAGAACCAGCTGGGACACAGCTGCATCCCAGCTGTCAGCTTTGATTTCTTATGGCTACACTAAAAACAATCACTCCAGCTTGATCACATGATGATTCAATCTATATTACTACAGCTAAGACAACATTAAAGATTAAAATGTGCCCAGAATTCGGAAAGACTACCTGCGTAAAGAATTATGTTTGTGGCTGTGTCATGTATCCCTATGCACATTTTGTCATCTCATCTGAGGTCAGGTAGACAAAAGTGCTGATCGTATTTTGTGGAGGGAAAAAAAATATCACATTGGCCAGATGAAGAAGGAGAGAAATACATTATTAAAACTATTATTGACATAAATGCCATTAACAGCAAGTAATTATCATATCAACACTCAGAAAAACTTTCCTCACAGCTCACCAGACCATAAGCTTTCAAGAGCAGGGGACATAGTTCACCAATTTTTCTAACATCAGTCCTAGCACAGTACCTGGCACATAGCAGGTACTCAATAAACAGTTTCTGAATGAATAAGAAGGGAAACTGGCACAGAATATATAAGGTAATTTATACGAACAGTTAAATCTCCCTTAACTAGGTAACAATGAGACAAGTCTGATGATTTAATTCTTTCTGTGACACAGAGAAAGTAAGAGGTGGAATATTCCTAACTTCCATGGACTGTCCATTTGAGCATTCACAGAATGAGTGCCCAAAGTCTTCCTGATCAAAAAGAGGAATGTTTTTGGTATCTACTCTGGAGCTTAACCAGGAGAAAAAGGAAGAAAGCATTCAGAGGAGTTAACAGAAGCAGTTCCAGAACTAAGAAGCAAATATTCTCACCAACAAAATCACTGGTAAAGTCACAGCTTACTTTCAATAATGACATCTGCTTCAGGAAATGTCTTTGGAAAGATGGGGACCTTTGCTGGTGCCTCTGAACTGGTGCCTGCCCCTCTTACTTGGTAGAAGTAATACTGAGTGTAGGAGCTGTAATGTGATCATTGGGAGGCCATTTACTCACTCACGTAGATTATATGTAAATTATATCAGAGAAGTAGAGATTATAATCAAGATGTACTTATTTTGCTAGCACTTTTCTCCCGGTCAGAGAAAATGCTGAACCTAAAGTAGTGACTACTGCCAGCCAGAATGGCTATCACCCAAAAACAACACAAATAACAAATGTTGGCGAGGATGTGGAGAAAAGGGAACTGTCCTACACTGTTGGTGGGAAGGTAAGTTGGTGCAGCCACTACGGAAAACAGTGAGCAGGTTTCTCAAAGAAACTAAAGAAACATACACCCCAATGTTCATAGCAGCACTATTTACAATTGCCAAGATATGGAAGCAACCCTAAGTGTCTATCAACAGATGATGAATGGATTAAGAAGATATGGTGTGTATACACACACACACACACACACACACACACAAGAAAATACTACTCAGCCATAAAAAAAGAATGAAATCTTGCCATTCGCAACAACATGGATGGCCTTGGAGGGTATTATGCTAAGTGAAGTAAGTCAGACAGAGAAAGACAACTACTGTATGATATCATTTATACGTAGACTCTAAAAAAACACAACAAACTAGTGAATATAACAAAAGAGAAACAGACTCACAGATATAGAGAACAAATTAGTGATTACCGGTGGGGAGAGGGAAGGAGGGAGAGGCAATATAGAGGTAGGGGATTAAGACGGCACCAACAATTATGTATAAAATAAGCTACACAGGTATATTGTACAACACAGAGAATATAGCCAATATTTTATAATGACTATAAATGGAGCATAACCTTTAAAAACTGTGAACCACTATGTTGTACAGCTGTAACTTATATAACATTGTACATCAACAATATTTCAATTAAGTACACAAATATAAAGTAGTGACTACTGGCATTTTAATCTTTTGTTCTTATTTCCAAATGTAGCTTTATAAATGGGGAACTATGGGATTCCCAGGATGTTCTTGTGACTCAGTTTGAAAATATGCCCATGTGCTTAGTTGGCGAGACCAGATATGGTACCATTTCCTAGTCTCCTGGAGACCTGGGTTCAGATACTCCAGGAACAATAATTGGATCTACACTGTGACAAGGCTGGAAGATATGGAGGGAGAGCTGTAGACGTGCATGCTATGAATCGAGGGATTCCTTAACCTCAGCCAAGGGGGTGACCGTGCACTTGTGCTCTGAATCATAAAAATTAAAGAAGGTGCTGAGGGGACAGCAAGCATGATCTCAAAAGAAGGCAGCTGAGATAGGACCTCAGCGAATTATGGAAGACCATTGTTAAACGGAGTTGAAAACATAAAAATTCAATGTTAGACAAGGCTCCAGAGACTAAAGCTGTATGAGTGCAACATTATCCTAGGACTCCTAACGTCGAATGCTAAGTGAATTTCCTGAATAAGTTTATGCCGTGGATAGGTTATACTTCAACAGTACGACCCCAAAGGTTTTTAAAAAATTCCTTTAAAGACAGTTCCATGTGTAGCACTGTATCTGCCGCTGGAGGGCCCAGGAGAGATCCTACTATGAGCTACCATCTAGCACAAGGATTGGAAGACAGTAGAGTGAAGCTTTTCGGCAGTAGCAGGGTTTTAGGGTAAGACCCAGGAACACATACCCAAATGAGGAGCAATGAGGTCTTGGAGGGCAGGGAGGAACATCACACAGGTAACATAACTTGAACGCTTTGAAAGTACAAAGTAAAATCACAAATCAAAGGCTTAATAACATCACAGTTCTCATCACCACAGGTGACCATCTGCTTTGAGTCTGTTATGGGATGTAATTGCTCCTTTCTTGCTAGCAGCCATTTTAGGAGACCCCGGAAACACCTCTGGCAACCTGCCCAAGGTGGTCCTTCCCCTTTTGCATTTTGGCAGAAAGAGAGAAGTTCAGGGTAAAGGAAGTGGTTTGGTGAACATTCCTGGATCTGCAATTTAACCAAAACGAAAGTACTTAGAATGGCATTGTAGTGGGGTTGTGCTGTATTTACTTCTCAGAAAAGAAAGAACTGCTGCATACTTGATGTATGGAAAGCAGACACCTACTCACCAAGAGCAAATAATAATTTAAGATGAATGAACTGAAAAGACATGCAACAGCACAGCCACAAGAGAGCTTTTGTGTATGTAAATTTGCTTGCTTTTAAAACCACTGATATCCTGTTTCTGAAAACTTACTCCTAGCCTCTACTCTGCCCTAATAGAACCCAATCAGTTTCTGACAGCTCTTTCCCAAACAGCTGTCTTTCATTTAATTTCATTTAGTGTGCAAACCGTTTCAAGTTGCATGCACAAGCATACTGTGAAGAATTCATTTTCTCTAGTTTCCTGGCGACGATAAAAGAATTTAATAAAAAAAAAAAAAAAGTTGAACTTTGGCCTGAAATGTTGCTGTCCTGCTGAAATGGTGAATTATACAAGTGGAAGTGATCCAAAGGTTATTCGGTCCACCCCCTACCACGCAAAAGAGCCTAAACAGATCCTTTCATGTAATTATCTTACTTGTCCTTTTAAAATCTTGTAAGAATTCTACATTCTCACTAAATAAATTTGGTCCAGACCTTGATAATTTGAAGAATGAACTTTCCTAGGGATAAGTGGGGGGGTGGGAGGATTTAGGACTCACAAACTGGAACAAGTCAGAATACAGAATTAAAAAACAAGTATGATCCTAGAATGCATATAACGGAGAAGATCAGGAAAGACTTTCGTAAAGGAAGCTTAGTTCCTGAAGGAAAGGGACACGACATTGCATAATAGTTTAAAGCATGTAATTCAGAGTTTAATAGCCATGGATTCAAATTCTACCAATGCTATTCTAAGAAAATTCTCTTATCTTCAAAATGGGTATTAACATTTTTTGAGTTCTTGCTATATTTCGGGCACTATTCTAAGTGCTTTACATTCATTAACTTATAGAGAAACGCTTATATTACAGAGCTGTATAGATTAAATAAAACAATGTACTTAAAAGTGCTTAGCACAATTTTTGTATTCAATAAATGGTAATAATTATTATTCCTACTTTTGCTCATGAAAACCTAAACTGACCATCAACAAGACTTCGGCATCCAAAGTCTTAAAAAAAGAAATTAAAGTAAGTGATGCCAATTTGCTCCCTCCCTAACTCCCTTCCATCCAATGTAGGAAACAACCTTGTGGCAGACGTGAGAAAGGAAATTCAGTTTTGTCCATTTACCAAAGTAATAATGGTAAGAAGAGGGGATTATGGGATAGTGTGAACACCCTCCAATTCCTTTCAGCAGTTAAGAACTTCCTCATCCTCCACTTCTTTTCAGTCCCCTCGTGCTCATTGCAGCATTCTCTGAGTTTCTAACCCACCAGGATTTTAAACACAAAAGGGAGCCTCGGGCTTCCCTGGTGGCACAGTGGTTGAGAGTCCGCCTGCCGATGCAGGGGACATGGGTTCGTGCCCCGGTCCCGGAAGATCCCACATGCCGCGGAGCGGCTGGGCCCGTGAGCCACGGCCGCTGAGCCTGCGTGTCCGGAGCCTGTGCTCCGCAACAGGAGAGGCCACAACAGTGAGAGGCCCGCGTACCGCAAAAAAAAAAAAGGGAGCCTCAAAGAACAGCCCTGCTGCCCCTTGTGCACAGCTCTGCTCCACCTTAAACTTCCACCTTTCACAGAAGACACACTAAACTTACTTTTCCAATTTCTCAGTAGCTCCTGAATGTAATGGCTCTTGGGAATGGCAGATGTCTAGTTATGAACTTCAGCAGAATTTGGACTTCGGAGACTCCAACCTATTAATAATACTTAAGTGTCAGCATCTCTCCGGGTAGTAAAATCAGACATCTATGTTCAATTCAAGCACAACTTGAACTCAAGGGAGATATAACTCAGGGGTGACTATGAAGCCACTTGTCTAAGAGATGTTTTTCCCTATTTGGGAGAGAAATATTTAGTGTAAAGTAGAGAAGAATGACTTGCTTCAGATTGAGGGTGAACATATTCAAAATCTACCTGACATGATAATAGGAAAAAGTGAGAAAACTGAATTAACATTGCTTAAGGAAAGCAATTTAAAAAATTTTAAAGCACAATTCCCCTGATTGTGAAAACCCGTAAACTTTGGAATGAGTTATCTCTTTTAAGAGGTTTTTAAAATTAAGATTGTTAATTTCTTAGGGTGCTTTTAGCTAAAGCATTCCGTTAAGAAGAAGAGGGTGGATGATATCTCAAGATTCCATTTAACACCAAGATGATGTAATAACTAAAATGCATTTTTAGCATGAAACCATATATTTGTTTAGAAATTTAGGTGAACAAATAGTCATTATTTAAGGAACCCACTCCTGCCACCTTTAAAAGTTGAATGATCTATTCTAGTTTAAGCAAAATGGATCACTATTAATCAAGGTTCAAAACTGCTTCGAAAAATAGAAAATAAAAAAATTTTTAAAAAATATGCCAACTGTCCATGGTACCACTGAAAGCAATAACTATAAGGTTAGTCAGGAATTAAGGGAGCTAAATTTGGAGGTTGCTATCACTTGAATTGGGCAGAAAGACTAAAGGGCAAAGAGGGAAAGTTGCTGATGGGTAGGACCAATGTATGAAAGAGCTGATTAAAATTACCAATTCAAATGCAGCTGGCAACTGAAGCTTTACAGAATTCTTTCCATGTATGCCAATGACTTGGCAGGCAGGCTATGGCCACAGGGATACTCAGCACTCAATTTGACAAGAGGCTAAAACACAATCTATTTTAAAAGGGAAGACCAGAAATGAAATTGGTGATGCCAGTGCCTCCTGTTATCAAGTACTGCCGCCCACTCTTTCCAGTCCAGCTTACATTACCATCACCAACAAGTATGCCTGGGCCAGACACCACATTCAGAACCATGGCTCCTTGCTGTCTACACTCCAGGCCCCAAATCACTGGTTTCTTTATCCAATCACCCTGCAAAAGAGGAAATATTATCTAGCAACTACAGCAGAGGATCCCCAGACACACCCTGCGGAAATGCATTGGGACTATCAATGAAAAGAACTGTCCCCCAGCAAAAATTTTTCTTCTCTTTCTATCAGGCTCCTTATTTCTCTCAGAAAACTTTGCTTCCTGTTACAGAATGCTCTGGGTAGGACACTCACACTTCTCACCAGCACCATGCCAGAACATTCAAGAAATCAAACCTACTTCAATTCCATGTTTACAAAAGAGAGAGACATGTACAAATTCATACCATAAGCTGGGCTCACAGCCACATTATAAAAGTCGTATTCCACCTGCCTGCATTTTATCAAACCATGAATCATTTCTACACTGATCCCCCAAGACTCTTGTGTTCTGGCCAGGGAGCATTTCAAGTGTGTGGCCATCAAGTGCCATGAATAACAGCGAAAGCAGTAAAAGCAGTTTCTAAGTCAAATCCCGAAAATAAACATGTTTCCAAGCGATGTAATTACAACAATATGCCACTTTTGGTTTGAAAAATAATATAACATTAAGGTTTTTTAAAAAGGGATCAAGAAGGAAGTATAAACAAAAATGGCATCATATCGTTCTGTATCAGTTTTTGCCTATACATAATACGGCTAGCTGGTATAAAGTAAGACACCAGACAAAGTAGATTGAAGGTCCTCATGGATAATAAAAGTCTAGATTACACTATACTCAAATCGAAATAACCAAACACAAACAGATAATCCAAATTGAGTCCAAACTCCCAACCAAAGCAACAGGTTTTTTAAAAAAAATACATGTAACAGTTTTATTGAGAAATAACTCACATACCATAAAATTTACTCTTTTACAATTCAGTGTTTTTTAGTATACTCACAGAGTTGTGCCACCATCATCAATACCTAAGTCCAAAACATTTTCATTACCTCCCAAAAAAACTCATTAGTAGTCGCTCCCCATTTTTCTTTCTATCTAGACCCTAGCAACCACTAATCTATTTTCTTAAGTTTAATCCACTGATCTATACTTCTATCTTATGCCAGCACCACGTTATCTGGATTACTATAGCTTTCTGATTAAGTTCTGAAGTTAGAAAGTTGAGTCTTCCAACTTTGTTTTTCTTTTTAAGATTATTTTGGCTATTTTGAGTCAAAATGAATTTTAGGATCAGTTGAGGTTTTCATAGAAATTGTATTAAATTTGTAAAACAATTTGTGGAATATTTCCATCTTAACTATTGAGTCTTCTAATCCATAAACATGAGATATCTTTCCATTGTTTAGGCTTCTTTCATTTCTTTCTGCAATGTTTTGTAGCTTTCAGTGTAAAAATCTTATAATTTTTTTGGTTAAATTTATTCCTAAGTATTGTACGCTTTTTGATGCTTAAAGTATTGGGTTTGAGTGTCTCTTCTAGCTTTCTTGAAGCACCAAGGTTAAAAAGGAATAATTATGTCTATAATCAAGCATGTTCACACCAATGCTGGATGTTTATAAACATCTTTAATGAAGAAGGAAATAGTGCTGGTTATCATGAGGCAGTAGCATGGAGCATAATGCAAACTGGAATCAAATAAGACAGGTTCACACTAAAACGTGGTCACTTATAGGTTATAGAATGCTGGAAAATTTGTTTTCCTTCTCTAGCTTTGTCTTTCTCATTTATAAAATTAAGACAATATCTACCTTGTACAATTTTATGTAGATTAGAAACAATATATGATACATTACCTTCTTAAGGGCTTTTTTTGTCTTAATCACTACTATATCAGTAGCCCCTAGATTAATGCCTGGGGCATAAATATTTGCAAAATAAATGAACAAAATGTCTTAAGTAGTATCTAGCAAAAATAAGGGCTTAATAAATAGCAACAATAGTTATTATCATCATTACCACGAGATTATCGACATGAGCAAAAATAACTTAATGCACCAATGAAGTAATAAGTAAACCAAATCATAATGGTACCAAAACCTAAAAGAAGTGGAAATACAAATAAATTTAGCCAGAGGCAATGCAAATCTGATAAGAACAAAAGTAAACTTTAACAACTACAATGCAGGGCTTCCCTGGTGGCGCAGTGGTTGACAGTCTGCCTGTCGATGCAGGGGACACGGGTTCGTGCCCCGGTCCGGGAAGATCCCACATGCTGCGGAGCACCTAGGCCCGTGAGCCATGGCCGCTGAGCCTGCCCATCCGGAGCCTGTGCTCTGCAACGGGAGAGGCCACAACAGTGAGAGGCCCACGTACCACAAAACAAAAACAAAAACAACTCCAGTGTGGCAGTTCATCTTTAACTTTTGCTTACGGTCAGTCCTCCACATCAGCACGTTTGATATCAGAAGTTCCGTGTCCTTGGATTCAACTAATAGGGCACTGAAAATATTTGAAAAGAATCCAGAAAGTTCCATAAAGCAAAACTTGAATTTGCCAAGAACTGGCAACTGTTTACATTGTAGTTGCAACTATATAATAGCATTTACATTGTATTAGGTATCAGAAGTAATCTAGAGATAATTTAAAGTATACGGGAGGATGTGCATAGGTTATATACAAAGTGTATGCCATTTTATACAAGGGACCTGACCATCCTTGGATTTTGGTATCCATGGGGGTCCTGGAACCAATCTCCCTAGGATACAAAGGGACCGCTGTACTTGCTACTGTTAAATCTGGGTAAGGCTAGAAAACATTGATCCAGATAGGGGGAAATGTTCAAGGTTTGACAGAACAACTGAAAATAAAAAACCTACCATGTCTATATTATACTGATTATAATAATATAAATATATTAACAGTGCTAAGAAGGTACTCCAATTTTTCAAAAATAGAATGGAATGTTCCTTTAGGTTCTCATTTTCTGTAAAGTTCATTTTTTTTCAAAAAGAAAAAAAGTAGAAAAGATAAAAAGAAAAGGAACCCCACAAGTATGCCAGGCTAGAAACATCTGGTTTCTGGGTTCTTATGGTTTCTCAAAAGTTCATAGAAGCATCTGTAAAAATAGGAAAAGAAGACAAAAACCAATGTTCAAACCAAAATTCAAGTCCAGTTGCCATATGCAGCTTCTAAAAATGCCTTCTAATGTTTCAACAGCCTTTTTCATTTCCTGTAGTTTTATCTTGTAAGAGGATTAAGAGAGAGCTACTGTTTTGCATTTAAGACATTTAAGACATGAGACACTCTAAACTTGGCACTCATCATTACTAATTGGTTTGAAAACCAATTTTTTTTCCCACCTCTATTTCATTCCCATAGCTGCAAATCAAACGAAGATAATTCTAGAAACTGTTACAGATAGGATAAAGAATAAGATCTTCAAAGGACCAAATAAATAGAAGCTTTATAATCCTGTCATTAACACTGCTAAACCTTGCCTCTATGCTTTTAAAAGGCTGCTTGTTTCATCACACAAAAGTAGCTGCTCTCATGGATAGATAGGATTTAAAAGACCTTTAATAAAAGCAAAAAGTTTACTTATAATTTCAAATAATACTTTAAGGTTAAATAAAATATTTGGAGTCTGAAATTAAATTCCAGATATTATTATTCTGGTAAACATTCTCTGATGATTTGAAAGTCTTCCTTTTGTCTTTTGAAAAATAATAAGGCTAATTTAAAAAAACTTAAACCATGCATGGATTTAGTAAAAAAAAAAAAAAAAAGTTAGCAAACGAAAGTATAAAATAAATGTAAAATTCTTCCTCTCTTACCCGCAAACCCATAGCCCTGCTCCCCAGAAGAAACCATTGTTAACCATTTCTTATTAACAACCTGAAAGTTTCCATTCGTCGGCCATGTATAACCAATCATACATACGCAAAAGAAATTTCAAGTCTACTATTGACAAACATAAACCATCTTCTTTACTGCAAAATAAAATTATGTACATATCTAAATTTTTTTTATTATCAGTGCATGACTATAACACAGTAATTAGAGAACCTAGGAGCTTGAAGCAACTATGAAGAGCATTTACCTGAAGAGCATTTATCCTTGTTTTAGAGTTCAGGAAACAAACTCAATTAGGTAACTTGTGCAAAGTTAGTTAACTGCCAGAGCTGTTCCTAATTTTTAGCACTTGGAAGCTCTGGTATTTGGTTCCTTGCAATTTTAAAGATATTGCTATTCCTACTAGACCTTAGAACATCTTTCTCAAATGGGGGGAAAAAATTCCTGGCGTTTAAAGGTGAAGAAGGCACAAACTTAAAGTCTTTCCCACTGTTTCAACCTTTTACTGCATCAGGAGGATTTCATTTAGTTTCATCCAAAACAACGGTTCTGCCTCCTGGGCAGACTCAACAGCCCTATTCATATCTGTAGCCTTAAGTAAACATGTAAAAATAAAGTGTAAACCTTACGAATTTAGCTAACTCCTTTACTGTGTAAGCTCAGTAAAATGATGGATTTGATTTTCTCAGTTGAAAGCCCTAGACTTCCGAGAGCCCCTACCTGCACCCTGAGTAATAAACAAATAACGATATCTCATCAAGGCGCTGGAGAGGCAAAGTTCTTGGTTTCATCAGAAGTGAATGAAATCTATCATGGATTCCTTGTAATCCACTTACAAGAATCATGTGGGCCAATATTCACCCAATTGGTATGTGAGCAGAGACATGATGTCAACAGTCTAGAGATAACCCTGTTCCAAAGCCACTGTGTTTATAGCAAGACTCCACAGTGTTGAAAAGTACTTTACTGAATGACTGCTAGCAGAATACGCAGTGGAGTGGGGAGATTAGATAACTGAGTTTTAAGACACAGAATTCGGTTTTGGTCACACTGTGTGTGTGACCCTAGGCCTATCTTCTAAGTGCTTTGTTTCTCAGTTTACCTGCCTTTTTAATCTGTCACAAAAGTATTTATAGGTTTGGGGAGGGGGGTGGGTTTCCAAGGGTTTTGCAAACAAATGCCTTGCTCAAAGAACCAAAAAATACACTGTGTTTCTTGAGTTCCTTTAATTAAAACAACAACAACAAAATAGAAGCAGCTGTTTGCCTTCCTGCATATCTCTGAAAGTTTCTATAGAAGCCAGAATCTCCATTGTCTATTATCTATTATATGATCTTTTTGCTGATTCTTTGTACCTTTCAAAATCACACAGAAATAGAAACTGCCCCTTAAGCCTGACCTGGCACTAAATACTAAAACTTCTGTAGACTGTTAGCAGTAAAAATGCCAAATAAAAATCTCCTGGATATACTCTCTCACTCTGCGTACGTTGTTACCTTGAGCTTCTGGGATTTGTCTCCAACATAAACAGTACTATGGTTGCACTGAAGGAGGTTACCTCCGCCCTTCTGAAAATTGTGACTGGGTGAGTTCTATTCCCTAAAACAAAGACAGAAGGAGGATGGGCCAGGCTAGCCAGAACTAATGCTGATAACTAGTGGTACTGGCGACTAATACTGACAAATGCCAGCCATCCCTTGAAGAGAAACACAACAAATTGAATCTTAACATGGTCATCTATTTTCTATTTGCTCTCGGAAAAGGTTTGATGGAAAAAAGAGATTGAATATGAGGTTTTGAATTATATGAAAATTCATTCAATTATTTCATTAATTATTCTATATAAATCAATAAAGTAAACTGCTATAGTTCTCTCCACTGTATGTAATACTGAACTCTAAGCAGCTCATGCACCGACACAGGAAAAAAAAAGGAGCGGGGGTGCGGTCAGGATCTGGGTGGAGTCCTTGCGTATTTACTTGCCATCTGACGGTCTCTAAGCAAGCCACTTGACTTCTCTGGGCTTCCATTTCCTCTTTACAAAATGGCAGGGGTGGGCCAAATGATCTCTAAAGCTTACAGGTCTATGAATTATTTTTAGCCAATTAAATATCCATAGCCCCTCTGAGGTAGGTCAAACTCAAGTAAAAATTATTCATAAAGATATAATAAAAAAAAAAAAAAAAGTAAGGCACAATGGAGGGATGAGGGACAAGAGTCCAAACCCAGTAAACAGAGAAGCTGAGTACCACCTGGCCTTGACGTAATATACTGAACTTGGAACACGGGCCATATTGAAAGCCCATGAACTTTTCCTGAAAAAAATTACAGACTTTCAAAAATAAACTTTTGGGTGACAGGCCAGAGTTTTTACATATCCCACAGGCAAACGATCATCCAATATGATTTATAAAATAGTTTTGAAAGGCATTTTTTAAAGAAATTTGTATTTGATCACTTTGCCTCTACAGTTGAGGTAGTTACGAATACACTTCTATCTCCTTCCTTCCTATCAAACTCACACATGTTTACAAGGGCCGGCTCTAATCCACGCATGAACGAGGTCATGAGACAAGAGTGTGATCAGGAAGAAAGTCAGTAAGAACGTCTCCCACCCTGTGAAATTTTAGCTCCTGTCCAGGCACTCCCTCTCACCTCACACTCCTCTCGTAAAACGTGGTATTTATTTATCTTTGACTCTCCTCAAGGGTGCCCGGAGAAGCCTGTCGAGTGAGCTGCCACCTTCCAGATTTAATCGGTTTTCCTCAGTTGTTGGGCAGCTCTAAACGCAGAAACCAAAAACTCTTCCGCTCGATTGGGCGTTCTCAATACAAGAGCTGGCACAGCCTCACACAAACTGCATCCAAGCGGAACAATAACAGTATTAAGTTCCCTCCTATCACAATGGCCCTCGTGTTATTTGGTGGGGTTGTCATTCCACCTGTCAGCTGCCACCAGGGGACAACAAATTTGCAAATTTACACAGTTTTCTTTGGAATGTTCTTTCTTTTTTTCTCTTTGGACTCTATGTTTCTGGAGCTCCTATTCTTTAAAGGCATGGAGACTTATTTAAAGAGAGATTTTTTTACAACTTAACTGCAAGGGTGCCCTGCTTACATATGCGAAACTGCCACAGAGCAGACTTAACTTACACAGGAAGCAGGTCACAAAGTAAGGAATAACACCCAAAATTGTGATGTCTTAGATACGGAGAACAAACTTGGGGTTACCAGTGAGGAGAGGGAAGTGGGGAGGGGCGAGATAGCAGTATGGGATTACGAGACAAACTACTATGTATAAAATAAATAAGCAACAAAGATATACTGTACAGTACAGGGAAATATACTCATTATTTTGTAATAATTCTAAATGGAATACAATTTATAAAAATAGTGAACTGTGTTGTACACCTGAAACTAACATAACATTGTAAACCACCCATACTTCAATTTTTTTAAAATTGTGATTTCTTGTCTTAGGCAAAAGGATCTAAAAATGCTTTATCCAGGACTGTGGGCTACACTGGGGGTCTGGACAAAGGAAATGGTAGTATCTACTGTAGGTTACAGTAAGGGCATTTTATGTACATCCACAATTCGTGTCAACTCAAAGACAGAAAAATCTAAGACACTTTCACACAACCCTGAACACCATGATTAAATATGGCTAGGTTGAGGATTTGTCCCCTGAATCAGTATCCTGCTGTGTTAGGAGCTCCAAAATAATAAAAATCTAGGGGTTCTCCTTCTGGAGAAAAGAGTAGGAAGTGACAAGCAGTTAGGGAGAACAAAGGGACTTTCCCATGGTGGGATTTTTTTCAATTTCAGAAAATCAAGCAATTAAAGAAAGGTATGATATGTAACACTGAAAAAGAATAGACTGGACAGTTAAACAATAAACAGTGCTGACGTTTAACAGTGCTGTTCACTGTTGTCCCCAGGGCCCCTAGAACAGGGCCAGGTACTCACAAATGTTATTCTCTCTGCCTAGAACCACCCTTCCCCACACCACCACCAGAGCCACATGGTTCCTCTCTCTTCATTCAGGTCTCTGCTCAAAGGTTTCCTCTCTAGACATGCCTTGCTTGACGGTAGGCTCTAGAATCTCCATATCCCTCTTCATTTTCCTTATAACACTTAACACTACCCAACACTGTACATCTATTTGCTAATTTTATAATTGACTATGTAGGGACTGTTCACTGCAGTATCCCCAGCCTCTCAATATCTGATACGTAGTAAGTGCTCTATAAACAGTTCTGAATAAATGGTTAGATTGGATGATAACCTACAGACTTATTCTATTGCATATTCAGTCAGTCAGTCAGGCAATTACTGGTTATTCACTAAATGTTGGACACTGTCTAGGAGTAAAGAGCCCATGTTAAGAAAAGGCCCCTAGAAAAGGAAGTCATGATAACAGTTTAATGTAGGATGTGCCATGTGCTGTGCATAAAGGAATATGAGGGCAATGAGAAAAAACATCTAATTCAGACTGGCAAAATCAGTCAAGTTCTCCAGGGAACCTATAGTTAGGCTCTGCAGAATGAAGAGCATGTGGGAGGAGATGGAACACGCAGTCACATGATGAAACTACAAGGTCAGTAGAGAGAAATGCAGGAGGTAACAACACATTAAAGGATCATGTGGGATGATCACCATGATCAAGTGGGATTTATCCCAGGGATGCAAGGATTCTTCAATATACGCAAATCAATCAATGTGATACACCTTATTAACAAATTGAAGAATAAAAACCATATGATCATCTCAATAGATGCAGAAGAAGCTTCTGACAAAATTCAACACCCATGTATGATAAAAACTCTCCAGAAAGTGGGCATAGAGGGAACCCACCTCAACATCATAAAGGCCATATATGACAGACCCACAGCAAACATCATTCTCCATGGTGAAAAATTGAAAGCATTTCCTCTAAGATCAGGAACAAGACAAGGATGTCCACTCTCACCACTATTATTCAACATAGCTTTGGAAGTCCTAGCCACAGCAATCAGAGAAGAAACAGAAATAAAAAGAATACAAATTGGAAAAGAAGAAGTAAAATTGTCATTGTTTGCAGATGACATGATACATAGAGAATCCTAGAGATGCCACCAGAAAACTACTAGAGCTAATCAATGAATTTGGTAAAGTTGCAGGATACAAAATTAATGCACAGAAATCTCTTGCATGCCTATACACTAATGATGAAAACTCTGAAAGGGAAATTAAGGCAACACTCCCATTTACCACTGCAACAAAAAGAATAAAATACCTAGTTGATACAGCCACTGTGGAGAACAGTATGGAGGTTCCTTAAAAAACTAAAAATAGAATTACCATATGATCCAGCAATCCCACTACTGGGCATATACCCAGAGAAAACCATAATTCAAAAAGACACATGCACCCCAATGTTCATTGCAGCACTATTTACAACAGCCAGGTCACGGAAGCAACCTAAATGCCCATCGACAGCCGAATGGGTAAAGAAGATGTGGTACATATATACAATGGAATATTACTCAGCCATAAAAGGAAACAAAATTGGGTCATTTGTTGGACCTGGATGGATCTAGAGACTGTCATACAGAGTGAAGTAAGTCAGAAAGAGAAAAACAAATATCGTATATTAACGCATATATGTGGAACCTAGAAAAATGGTACAGATGAACCAGTTTGCAGGGCAGAAATTGAGACACAGATGTAGAGAACAAACATATGGATACCAAGGGGGGAAAGCGCCGGTGGGGGTGGGGGTGTGATGAATTGGGAGATTGGGAGTGACATGTATACACTGATGTGTATAAAATTGATGATTAATAAGAACCTGTTGTATAAAAAATAAAATAAAATGGAAAAAAAAAAAGATGCAGGGGACTTAGCATGAAGGGCCTTGATACTAAAGCAAACCTAAACCTGGAAGCTGGAAGGAGTCACTGAAGGTTTTAAACAGAAGAGTGACAGGATTTGATTTGCATTTTAGGAATATCACTCTGATGACATTAGGAGGGGCCAGGATAGAGGCAAGAAGGCAGTAGTCCAGACAGAAGCAATGAAATGAAGACAATTCATTCCCAAATTCATTCATCCATTTCTTCAACCAAAAATTTGGAATGCCTGCTTAGGAAAGGCTATGTGCAAGGTATTGGAATCGGTAAAAAGCAATGGGCCTGGAAAAGGGCCAGCTTAAAAGCTGTGTAGTAGGTAAACATAAAGAACTGAGTGACTGATTAGAGGAGTCTAATACGACTGCCACATGTATATGATTTGCGTGACGAGGTACAGAGTAACACCAGTCACCAAATTAGGAAATGGAATGGGGAATGGGGAGGGGGAAATGGTGAAGGTAACTTTATTGGGGAGGGGAATTATATGTGAAGTTTCAGGCAATCTGAAATAGCAGTTGAACATCCAATTAGAGATGTCCATTAGGCAATAGACAGGGAATTCATTGCCCTCATGAGAACAAGCTGAAAAAAATCATTCTGTTCTCTATATAAACTCTCAAAACCTTCTATAATAGTACTCCTCTGAGATTCTAAACTACCCTTCTCTTATCCTCAGATGAAAAAAATCAAATTAGTTAAATTTATTTATGTTTTCATAAAAATTTATACTTTTACTAAAAACACGGACTTCGAGAAGTACAAATTACAAGATTAATTTGTCTAAAAAAATAACTATGTTGACAGTCAACAATGAAAAACCACCACTGAAATTCTAACTAGTCTGTTAATCAAGGGAGAAATCTGTAATAAACAATGGAAAATTAGAAGGAGATGAAAGAATGGAGGAAACAAATGAGAAAGATGAACGTGTACACATGACATTTCCTAGCAGGAATGTGATAGTACTGTCAAGTTAGGAAAACTTACGCATGATATTATATATTTTTGGCACCAATGAAATGATTTGTGACAGTTTATGAAAATACGCTCAATACAAACAAATAAGAAACACGAAATCAAAGAGGAACACAGGAAAATAATGCTAGAGGTATGATTAGCACACAAATGCATATTGTTTATTCCCCCACAGCTATTAGAAATGATCTACAAATTTGGCTCTAACCCACTTAAAGAAGAAAATATAATCAAATATAAGATTCATAGTGGCCACAAGATTTTTTTTTTTTTTAGAAAATGAATCAGTGTTTCCTGACCCTGAGGTCTGGGAGGAATTTTATCTCTAGGTCCTCTTAAAGATGATGGGGTGTGGTGTACCGAGGCCTCCTCAGAAATTCCATCACTGACAGAATAGTCAATTTCATCCCACTGTTTGATACAACAGCCATCATTGAAGGCCCATGATTTAATACCAATATTCTACAAGCAGATTTTTGAGCAACTGGACAACAGAGTTCAAAGTTCTAATGTCTAAAAGGAATCTGAATACAGACTTTCTGTGATGCAACTTAAAGATGTCCACCTCTTTTAGCAACAGTGGGAGCAGAGGGTAGGGTTAATGTCCTCTTTCAAAATTAAAGAGCCTAATGAAGACACCACACTCTACACAAATATGGATTTTGAAGATAGCCTATGAAAAATATAATGAAGTCAGCTTTGGAGTTATGCTTGGCTTCAAATCCTGGTTCTGTTACTTATGGCTGTATGACCCTAGAAAAATCACTTCCACTTTCTGAGTCTGTTTCCTTTATCTATAGTATGCAGGTTGTAATGAGGAACAAATGAGATAAAAAATATAGAGTGCTAGTATAGTGAGTATGCAGACATAAAATAAATGAGGGGGCATGGGACAGAGTACCAACAGAACTAATACAGAAAACAAAAACAAAAACCCACAACCAGATGTAGTTATTTAAGAGCATTTTTCTTGCTTACAGGCATCTTACTTATGAATCACAACACTTAAAATATTTTATTTTTATTTTCCTTCAATTAACCTTTTTTGGCTAGTCACCTAACCTACTTCCTGGTTACCCCTCTAAACTATATTCACCCTATCCCCAAACCACTGGGTTAATAACACTTCTCAGCCCAGAATACACTGTTATTACTTATGCAAGGCCCCTCTCTTGAGTTTATTTTAATTTATTGGTTTTTTCCCTTTATCTCTAATCCCCATTCTCTCCTACTGCTATATAAGCAAACACTTAATTGTCTGGTTCTATCTTTGGATACGGGTTGTTTACTTGAAAAACATAAAGTTTTGTCCTGTGTATATACATGTTTGAATTTTTTCATAAGTGGTAATGTACTATGCATCCATAGCTTTCTTTTGTTTTTCACTGAAGCCTCTCTTCAAACTGCATCCATGATACAGTATGGCCCTTTAGTTCATACCAAACCGCTGCATCGTGTTCCAAAGTATGAATCTGCTATCTCAAACAATGCCACTATATTCAAAAGTGACCTTTAGATGAATTAAAGCTTAAAAGTAACGTGGCTAACAGAAAAAAGTGTCAGAGAGCAACCCTGTAGCCTTGGATCCTCAAAGCATAGACTGTAAAATTAAAATATACATAATTTTTTGCATATATTTGCCAAACTCAAAATTAAGGTCTATATCAACATGAAACCTTAAATCAAGTCATGATAGTAAAAAGCCAAATAACTAACTAGTATATAAAGAACTGCTCAACTTCATTAGTAATCAGAGAAATGTAAATTAAAATGAAATATCACTTCACACCCATCAGTTTGGAAAAATGAGAAAGTCTAAACATAGCAAATCTTGGCAAGGATGTGGGGAAGCAGGAGCATTCGTCTACTGTTGGTGGGATACAGACAGGTGCAGCCTTTCCAGGAAGCAATCTGGGAGTACTTAGGGATGTTCAGAATGTGTATTCTTGATGACCCTGCAATCCTACCCCAGAGTACATACCCTGGAGAGTCCAAAGATGTTCCTATACTGCTGTCTGCGGTAGCAGGAAGGGACAATCCGCTTCTTTTTTATGCAATATAAAATTGTGTAGACCCAGACTATGAAAATATTTCTCTCTTATCTCTATAATTTTTTGAAACGAAGAGTCTATCCAAAACTTTCTGTAGAAAATTATAGCACGTCTGCAAACCTGAAGTACAAAACAAAAACAGCATCTCACATTTGCAAATGTATATTATTTTCCTGTAGACTCCAAGGGGATTTTTCTCAAATTACTGAATATTCTCTCTCATACAGTCTGAATATTATCATTTAAATGTAATAACCATGAACTTTGAGATTTAAAGAATTTAGAACAATTTGGACTCCCCTGGTGGCACAGTGGTTAAGAATCTGCCTGCCAATGCAGGGGACGCGGGTTCGAGCCCTGGTCTGGGAAGATCCCACATGCCGCAGAGCAACTAAGCCCGTGTGCCACAACTACTGAGCCTGCGCTCTAGAGCCCGCGAGTCACAACTACTGAAGCCCGTGCACCTAGAGCCCGTGCTCCGCAACAAGAGAAGCCACCGCAATGAGAGGCCTGCGCACAGCAATGAAGAGTAGTCCCTGCTTGCTGCAACTAAAAGAAAACAAAACAAACAAACAAACAAAAAGAATTTAGAACAATTTATTAGAACTGCAAATCTTACCCTGTTATTGCAGCGATGATGTGACAACAATCAAAGGATAAGAAAGTTGAGCTGTACTCAAGGCTCTAATGGTCATTTAATAACAAAAGGTCCCTTATTTTTATTTTCCCACACTGCCTTAAAATAAGTACAGTAATCAGTTCCCAAGAATTATAGCATATTAACATGGGAAGTTGAACAAGGCACAATGCTTTGAGTACCCCAAGTGCTTTAAAGAAAGGTTTGATGGACACCGTTCATGTTAGTGTCACATTTTATTATAAAGGTCACGAACACATGTGGCTCTGATATCAGGGAGAGTCCTCCAGGTGACTGGGTTTTTAATGAGACAAGAACTGGGTCACTCTGGAAGGTTAGGAAAAACAACTTGAATTATAAATATATAACTCAGTCTTCTATAGCACCTCCAAGTTTTCACACCCTTTCCCAAACTTCCTATATAAATCTGAAATGATATCACTTGGGGCATAAAAGCCCACAAATATCTGCTGCCTACAGTTCTCACAAGAAACTACTGTCCTGACCTGTGCTTTAAATACAAAAGATTTTCACCCAAAGCCTGCATTTTCACACACACATAAACATTTACCTGACACAGAGGCTACCAAAAGAGCCACATTCAGAGGAAGGGGAGGAAGCTGGGGGGTGGGACGGGCTCTTGGCAAGGATGGCAATTTGAGAGGCCCTGGCAGATTGGGACGTATGGCTTTTTTCCATCCAGAGGTCATCTGAAGCACAGTATTTTATTTTCATAGCAGGCTATTGAGTTCTGAGATCTGCGATACACCCCAGGGAACCAGCAAAACTAGTCTCAGCACTGTGCCCGTCCCCACCGGCACCAGGTCGCTAATGAAGGTGTGGGGTTGTGAGTGCACCCAAATAAAACACAGCAGAAGGAGAAAAAGAACTCCGAGCTGGGCCCATTCCTTTTATTCCAGGGGAGCAACCTTTTCTGTACTGAGCGACTAATGAATCCTGAACAGGAGTGGGAACAAATCACACAGTACGCTACCAGGAGGGACAACATGGGTCGGCCTTTGTGTTCTGTGGCCGGTTCAGTTTTCAGAGCATTTCCCAGCAAGGACCAAAAGCAAGCTGCACAAAGGAAACAGAGCAGTTAGATACTTGAACTGTGTCCTGGGTGCTTCAGTCTGGAGTGACCGTGAGCGTGGGGAGGAGGATAGAGGCGAGGGGGTCCAAGGGAATCAAATAAGGATGGCTTTATCTGAAAAGTTCATAAAAACGTTTTCTTTCCAGGGCTGTTATTTTGAACTTTAACTTTTCTAAGGGACATGAGCTCCAATCCCTCAGCAGACTTTTAAAGGGAGAACAGAAATAAAACCTAAGAAGGAATTTTATTTTTCCATCCTCAGCACTTAATTAGAAGGGCCTTTACAGTGTTCAAGGTTTTAATTGCCTTCTTCCCCTCCCTGACCCCCTTCTTCAGTGACACCCATAGAGCAACTGAGCCAGAGCCAAACAGTATCTGAAGCTTCCCTGAAGGAGGAAAAACACCAGCACAGGGACCCGAGACACCATTTCTCTCCCTTCCTTCCTCTAGCTCTCTCTTCTCTCTCTCTCTCTCTCTCTCTCTCTCTCTCTCTCTCTCTCTCCCTCTCTCTCTTCTCTCTTGCAGGAAAACATCTGATAGCTTTTCTGGTGCACAAGAAACTTTCCCGGCATGACTGATAGCAGCAAATGCCGCAACACGAGAAAGTTCCCAATAGTCTGAAGAAAAGCAAGAGGAGGAAAAAGAGAGGGGAAAGGGAATTACTAAACAAAAGAAAAGAGGGGTTGAAGAGGCTAAGTCTATTAAAAAAAATAATATCTAACTGAGATGTATTAATAGAAAATAATCGGGATCCAATAAAAATTTGATTTACTTCCATAGACTTTTAAAATCTAGAATGTTACCTCTTTTCTCCTTATTTACTATGTAAATAAACATGAAGGGCAATAAAAGATATTTTCAGTTGGCCCAGGATCACTTATGTAATCTTCCGTCCCTACCAAAACTTAGACCAAGGACATCACCATTAATCCTCTTAGATCCACGGAAAAATAAGATCCTTGATTTTTGATTTGGAATTCTAAAAAATTCAGAGTGTGCTCGCTAAGGGTCCTATAATAGTAAATAATAAATTATTTTTAAATAGTTAAAAACAATATCAGCTTCTATTTAATATCAACAAAGTGCTGATATATATGCATGACCTCTAATTAACCGTGATGCAAGTTAGACATCACCAGGAATTATTATCATGAGGTTACTACAAAGTAAATGACTTGCTCAAGGCCACGTAAGCTTAGTCAGTGACGGAGCCAGGATTTGAATCCATTTTTTTTTTCTGGCTCCAAAGCCTACCCTCTTTCTATTAAACCACAGGAGAAAATGAGCTATAATAAACCCTTCAACACTTGAATGGTATCGTTTTTTAAACTTAGTACTACAATAACCCAGAGTTTTCTACAATCAGCAATCTATCATGTAGATTAGTAATAATAAAGAATCATAATACAAATGACATATTTGTTAATTAAAGTAGACTAGCTGTAGGTGATCTCCAGGTTGTACTTCAACACCTGGAAGTCTTCAAAAAGCACCCTGCTACTCTGCTTATTTAGAAAATAATTGGACACCAAGCCCTAACCTAACCCATAGGTTCGGAGTCCAATTCTAGAACATGCCTGCTACCCAAAATAAAGAGTCGTTAAATGAACCTCTGGGGATCAATGTACCCTAGGGAATTTAGAAATGGTATGGACTTTGCCAGGAGTCTCTTAATGCCTTTGTCACTCTGAGCCTTCAGGAAGCCCCAGAAGAATCATTCCCTAAAAAGGCCCCGTAGACTGGAAACTAATCCCAGAAGAATATGAACACTCTCAATCACTAATGACATCTCTCCAGTTTGCAGGGTTACCCTATCTAAGATTAGTCCCTCTCCCTGTGCTCTGAACCTACCCCATCTCAAGTTGATCCCATCCTCATTTTCTCCTCTCCTGCAACAGCTTCTATGTCTCCATTGTCCTCTTCCTATCAACATTTAAACGTGCTCAAGACCACATGCCCTCTCCCAGCCCATACCACCCTTCACATACTATTTCCAGTCTCTTTTTTATAGCCAAAATACATCAAAGCATGACCTACACATGCTGATTCCATCCATTTACTCTCACTCACTCTTTAACCAAATCTCCTGAACTCTTGCAACCACCAGTCTACCGAAAAGGTTCTCAAAAAGTCACCCATGCTTTTCAGTTGTAAAATTCAATGGTCTTCTCAGTCTTCAACTTATTTGACTTCTTAGTTGAATTCAAAACCATTAAACACTCCCTTATCTTGGAAATGTTCTCTTCTCTTCCATAAACCATACACTCCTGATTTTCCTCATACTTCTCCAGCCCCTCCTCTTCAGTTCCTTGAGCAAACGTATCTCCCAGAATGTTGCTTCTCCCTATAGGCCCTCTCCTTGGGGAATTTCATCTGTTTCCCTGATTTCAATCACACCAGCTACACCCTGAAGAACACAAACTCTATATATCTAGGCTAAACTTGCCTCCATTCCTAGAAATGTAAACACCATCCAAAGAATGGGGGATAGAACACGGAACAAAATAGTTCTCAGGTTCATTGTCTAGCTCATCCTCTTGGATGTCTCAAAGGCACCTTCAACTGAAAGTGTCACAAGGTGAAATCAATATCTGCTCCCACTCTCCCAAAAAGCCCATTCTTCCCACTCTATTCCTCTTCTTAGTGAATGCCAACACTCTTCACCCTTTGAACTATGCCAGAAACCTGGGAACTATTCTTGACTCCTTCCTTTCTCCAATCAATCACCAAATCCTAATGTTTTTACCTCCTAAATATCTCTGTATAAAATCTCTTCTCATCATCCCAGCTCACTACCCACATCAAGGCAACCATCATTTCTCACCTATATTTCACCCAACAGCTTCTTAACTGGTCTACCTGCAGGTTTACTACCCACCAACTCACTACACATAGCCACAAGAACCACACAGAAGCATACATGTCACCAACAATGAAAGTGGCATGTAGCAGGGGCTCAATATAGTTTTGCTGAGTGAACGAATCGATCAATTGACCAACCAATTAATCAACCAATTCAGAACCCAAGAGCCAGCTTTAATGTTTCTCGAAAATTGCCCCAAAATTGAGTGGTGGTCTTAGGAAAAATATATATATTGCCCCCAAATTTGTGCCTTTGTGTTGCTTTGTTGCTCCAGATCACAAATACTGGGGAAGTGCATCAGACAGCTGAATACTGTGTGGGATCCACTTTTAACCCTGCTGTACAGAATCAACATGTATGTCTATAGTAGTGGCTCTCAGTTGGGGACAGTTTTGTCCCCCAGGGCAGGGGACCGGAGGGTTTCCTACTGGCATCTGGTGGGTTGAAGCCAGAGATGCTGCTAAATATTCTACAATGTCCAGAAGAGGCCCCCACAACAAGGAATTATCCAGTCCAAAATGTCAATGTCAAAAACAAGGTACTACCAGAGTAACACTATTTCCAAATGCCACAAGATTAGGATTTCACAAGATAATAAACACATTTATTCCTCTGTAGAAGAAGATATGACACAGTCCACTTTCTAAAGTAAAAGTTAATGGATTTCTCCAATCAAAAAAAAAAGGAGATAAAATTTAAATAATGGCTTAGTATTTCAGCTCTGAGAATAAAAACTATTTATAACAAGTTCTAATAAAATTTATTCATTTCTTTATTGTAAGCTCCTTTCTTTCTCTATTCACAACAAAAACAGACACAATAACAAAACACTCCAGTGTGCAAATGCACACGCACAATGTTTTATCACTGATTTTCATCATGACTTTTGGAAACAAAAAGACTGTTTCTCCTTCACGTCCCCTCTCTACCTCCTCTGCTCTACTTAACCAATCACAACATAGTTGGGAGGTATGTTTTATTATCTCTTGTACTTGATGATGTGCTTCCTATTCCTAAGATAAAAATAAATAAGTGGAATTCTTTATATTTCTCTCAGGAAGCAAAGACAAAAACAAAAAACCTAACTCAAGATGCTTCACTTGCATGACTGGAAACTGTTTTTTCTTTTTACAATCAAGAAATAAGAAATATTTTCCCTTTCTATCTTAAATGAATAACCATCAAACCAATGCCAATATATAATAATTCAAATGGCTTTATTTCTAGTGTCTTTCCCAGATACCACATTTTTAAGATATGATGCTTTCTGCACAAAATCAGAGTAAGCTAAGAGACGAGCAGTTATGATTCACTGAGTGAAAATTTTAGGGGAAGAGTCGTTCAATCTAGTGATTAAATATTGAAACCTCCATTGCTGGCTGTGACAATATTTATTTTTTGTGCTTCATATGATACCGTCAAGATTTAGAATAATGTACACAGGTCAACAAACCTGCTCACTGATTTGTTGTCTAAATACTATATCTGATTACTACCTTAAGGGTTTTGATCATCTAATGTCCCAGCTGTGGCCCTAACAGATGTAGACTGAAATAATGTATGGAGACCTTAAAATCAAACAGTAAAACTGTTCTGATTTTCTATACTCATCTCACCCTAAGAGCTTAGATGGTTCCCATTTTCTTAGCCTGCCTTATCAATGATACATTTTTCATTTACACTATTTGAGTCTCACCAAATAAGGGCTGTTCCCTCTAACTGAAACACAGAATATGTCATAGTAACTGAAATCACAGATTAGTAATTGGAACTTTCTAGTCTGCCAATAGGAGCTGTGACCCAGCACTTGTATAGCCTAAGGAGTCCAATAAATAGGTTTTATCGTAGGTGAGCACCCTAGGGAAAGAGACTAGAACTAGATAGCTTAGCAGTATGTACATTTACTTGGATGTCTACATACAAACACCAAATATGTCAGAATAAATAGCTCTCAGTTCCCGGTACAAATATCTAGGCCCTGACAAAAGCAGGAAGTGAATTCGGAAGTGAAAAATAAGCAGAAAGCAGTATTAATCATTGTTAGTGAAAGTAAAAGATTGGCAGCAACCTAAATGTCCATCAGTAGGAGCCTAGGTTAAATAAGACTGCAGTGCACTCATACGATAGACACCATGAGACCACAAGAACAAGAAAGCTTTTTCCAGACGAACATGAAATGATTTTCAAGATACACTGTTAAGTGAAAATAAGCAAGATGTGGAATAGTAGTAAGCACTTCTGTGAAAAGGAAAATTCTTTTGTTATATATAAATATAAATACGTAATGTATATATACATATACATGTATATCTTCTATATGTATAAAATATTTATGGAAATAAATGAAGGAAACTAGTAACAGAAGCTGTGCTTCAGAGAGACTAATATGGTGGTTTGGGGAATTCCCTGGTGGTCCAGTGGTAAGGAATCTGCCTTCCAAGGCAGGGGACCCGGCTTGGATCCCTGGTCAGGGAACTAAGATCCCACATGCCGTGGGGCAACTAAGCCCGTGCACCACAACTACTGAGCTCGTGTGCCTCAACTAGAGAGCACTTGTGTCACAAAGCACAGAGCCCACACGCTCTGGAGCCCACGCGCCACAACTAGAGAGAGAAAAACCCACATGCCACAACTAGAGAGAATCCTGCACCAAAATGAAAGATCCCACATTCCTCAACGAAGATCCTGCATGCCGCAACTAAGACCAGATGCAGCCAAAAACATTAAGAGAATAATAAAATAAATAAATTAAATAAATAAATATTTAATACAGTGGTTTGGGGAAAAGAATGAGCAAAAGACTTCTATATACTGCTGTGCACCTCTGGAATTTTGAACCAGGTGAATGTATTTCCTATTCCAAAATAAATACAACTGAAATTTTAAAAACAAAATCTTATTTGCCATTGTAAATCAACTATACACCAATAAAAATTAATTTAAAAAGTAAATGAAATAAACCAGATAACCAACAAGGACCTACTGTAAGAAAAAAAAATTTTTAATCTTATTTGCTAAAACAATGCATACTTGTCCATAAGGGGGGAAAAAATAACTTATCACTCTCTAAATGAGTACATTCTGTTAATATGTAGGTCAATGTGTACCTCAACATTCTATTAACATGGCACTGGTAAGAGCTCCTAATAAAACAGTAATTAAGTTAAAAAAAAAAAAACCCTCTATGGCAGCTTTTTCCTCAATAACCTTCTCTTCAAATCAATATAGTACTTGCAATGAAAAAGAGGCAGCATTAAGTTTTAATTAGTGACTACTGATAAAGCTTATTTTCCTTAATTGTGAAAAAGGAAAAAAAATGAGATGTTTTTGCCTAACTTATTTATCTATCATTAGGAAATACCTACAAATACAGAAATAAGTTTTGACACAAGTGGTTTTAAATTTAAGTGCCAAAAAATAGTATTCTGCCTTAGCTCCTCTCTTTCTAAAAAAATACCTACATTATTTCATGATGTGACTGTGTGATCTAGACACATGTCCTGGGGCCACAGCTAACAGAAAGTTGAGGATGCTCTATGGAGCTGGGCCACAGCTCTGCCCACACATTCTACGAACAGGCTCAAGAAGCATTTGAATCTTTGGCCACCTTCTAACAAAGAAAAACAAATTCAGTATCAGTTATGCCAACCCAAAACCTGTGATCTCTGGAAGACACTCTTAAATAGTAATAAACAATGACATCTTTTAGGCATCTTATTATAGTGCAAAATTTAAAAAAATCTGTAAGAGCCCTAGTAAAGTGATAGAGATTTATAATTGTTAACTCCTGACTTCAAAATCTGTCAGGACGAGATCATTTTTTCCAGGTCATGTTAGTGCTAAAAATTTTGGGTCTTGAACTAAGTATTTGCTCCCACTGGACTTCATAAATCACATCAGGGCCAGGATTTTTGCACAGCCTTATAAATGGTAGCCATTACTCTGGCTCTAACCTTCAGTGAAACTCCATCAATTAATAGTTTGTGTCTAAGTTTCAATGCTCTCTTTTTCAAAAATTATAATTATGCTGAAATTTAACTGTTATTAGTTTATCTGCAATTGACAGTGACACCAGATATTGACTACTAAACTATTTTTCTTTTTCTCAATCAGTATCAAGCAGACCAGGCACATATGTGTTGAGGATTGCAGTAAAACATCTGTTCTTCAGATGAGAAATCAAACTTTTCAGTTAATACTCTTGAAGAGACCATCAAACTCAACCCTCGGCCATACCACTGTTTCATAAATGATCATCTAGGTTAAAAGAAAAGAAGGCATCTGAGTAGCCTTTCAGAAAAGGCTGAAACACTCACCTTGGAACTGATCAGCACTTCAGGTTGGGGACATCCCCTCTTATTATACCCTTCACTGGTCTGGGTCCTGGGTTTTGATAGACACTCCAAAACAAAATGCAGCTATTCAAACATTTGCCCATGTCTGAAAAGTATCTTGAGTACTCAATGCATTATGAAATGTGATTAACATGCTTTGATTTTGAAAAATCCCAGGGAAAGAAAAGAATGTAAATAAAAGAATGGAAAATATATATACAACTGGACATTATGAATTAGAAGTACAGACAGAAAATATACAAATAAGATTAAGTTGATACATCTGGGGAAGGAACACCAGCCCATTCCTTAAACTCTCTATGAAGTAAATGGGAAGCAACTGTTTTTATTCTCATTTTGCAAATAGAAAAATCAGGCATGAAGCAGAAAAGTAACAATGTGGAGAAAAAAAAGTTACAGGTTTACAGAAGTAATGACTGAGTAAGAACGCTAAGGCTAAGTCCCCTGATGCCATGTTCTAATCTTTCCTTATGAAAGAAGGACCCCGTTTGTTTTTCCTACCTGTCCTTCAGGAAACTTGTGAACTACCTAATAGCCACAAGGTAATATACACAAGGATCACTTTCATGCATACAGAATATAATTTTAGCCAGGTGTAAAAGAAGGGGGAGAAAGACAGAAAAGACACGGTCCTTGATTGCTAAGAGGGGTGTGTGTGTGTGTGTGTGTGTGTGTGTGTCTGTGTGAAAGAGAGGTGGGGGAGATGGAGAGAGAGGGAGAGTGAGAAACATACTCGAAATCTTTTTGGAAACAGAAAGGGATGCATAAAATTCATTTTTAAATAGATGGCATAGATGTAGTCTAATGTAATGGACAGTGAGAAAAAAATATACACGTTAAAAAAACTTTTGTCTTTTATATTGTTAATGCACTTTGACTAAATATTCAGAGAGCACTGGGTGCAGCAGTGACAAAATAAAAATCAACTAAAAGGTTTAGATTTCATTGAGGGAGGCAGGCTCATTCTAATTCTAAAATATGTACTTACATTGCTAGTAATATTCTATGCTACAACTAATAATGAAAATACTGCTATGGTACCCTCCACTTTCTTGAACATATTGGAGTTTAGGCAGAAGTAAATGCTAAACATTGCTATCACGTAGAACTTAAGGTCTCTGTAGGATTGATGTACATTTTTTTTAAACAGTCACAAATATTATAAAAGTCAATGGGACCGTAAGTTTCTACGCATATTTTGACTACAATTTAGGCATAACTTGCCAAGACCGCATGAAACTTAAAAAGCAGAGCGAGTAATAATTTATCTGTAGAAGCTTTAACTGAACATATGCTCTTAAGTGTTCCTTTCCTGAAATCATACTGGCAGAGTGGAGAGTTAACAATATATGAACAATGGGAAACAACTTTTTAAAATGCACACTAGGCTCTAAAAGATAAAATGATTATTTAGAAAAAATAGTCTCTGAGAAACATCCATGGCAAAGTTGGTTAGGTTCTAAGACGACACAGGTTCCCAGAAGAAGGTATAGTATGTTAACTCCTTTGTACCACGAAAATTTGGATAGCCATTTAAAATAAATCCAGGATTTTAAACAGACCAAGATATAGTTAAATATAGGGTCTCGATAAAACCAATGGCCTATTCAAGTGGAAGTCAAATACCTTTTGCATTATAGCTAAAGTTCATCCTTGAGGAAACATCCAAACAATTTGCTAGGTCTGCTACTAATTATCTTTATAAGGTTTTAATGTGACTTTCCACCTAGAAAACCTTCAGAATCTTTATTTAGGAAAAAAAAAAAAAGGCTAATGCTGAGAATCTAACACATATGTTGCATTATTTTTACTTTATCATCTTCTGTCGATAAACTATCCCACTGGTAGAAAGAATAAGAGCTGGATGTAAAACAGAAATGATAACCTTTCACACACAGCAAACCTAAATGCAGCTTAAACACAGACAGGAAATGATACAATATTCTTAGTCATTCAATTGAAATAAGTACATACCCTTAAAATAATGCACATAAGGATTAGAAATAATATGCATAATCCTTCATATAATATCTGCACATCATGTGTATATGTTATATATGTGGCATATCGAGGTACTGGGTAGCTCACAGACACTTAAGACGTTTGTAAGCTTCCTCCTCACGTACAAAGAAGAGTAGGCACGCATTTTACTATGATATATTCCTAGCAATGTAAGATATACAACTCATATTTTTGTTTGTTTGATGTGAAGAAATTGGGTGTTTTGTTTGTGTTTTTGAACTCTTTTAGAATTGGCCTATACAAATGTTATATGTGTGCATATCTAGAAAAAAGCAAATGTTTTAATATTCAACTTGAAACCATTTTTCAGTTTATACGGAGCTTTTCAACATAATCAGTAGGTTAATCCTTCCAAAGTGAAACCTAAGCAAGATGACCTATTAAATAACAAACAGTCTACTGCACAGAGTGATTATAAATACTGATGGCAGGGACCATATCTTGTATTTCTACATTCTGTCCATCACCTAGCATGGTGCCTTGCATATAATATTTATATAATAAATACTTGTCTGAAATAGACTTAAACAGTCCAAATCCTAGCCCTATTTCTACCACTGACATTTTGGGAAATGTAATAAATAGCTTTTGGAGTGTCTAGCCCACAACTTATTCCATCTTTCCTCTTAGAGCTATTAACTGCCATCCAGAGGAGGAAGCCCAGGACCACCACCATTTTAACCTTCTGTTACATGACCCTTACTCCTTGGCCATAGCTGATAGCATCAAGGGTAGACTCATAACACAAACCAAGGCAATCAGAGTGTCTCATTTGAGAATATGAAATTAGAGGCACATAAACTGGTATTTGGAAGCTAAACATGTCAACGGCAGAGTATTAAAACAAGGGTTCAGCTGAGTTTCTCAGAGCTATCTTAGCTCTTTTCTTCTGAAGTCTAGCTGTACAAATATTCCTTGAACTCTGAGAGGTCCCTTATATTCCTAAAGGAAATTTTTACTTTCATGTAATAAGTACTAGAAGTGAACTAAAGTTTGTTTAAGCAAGAATCTGCTGCAACACATGAAAAATATTAGATGCATTCTTCAAGTAAGAAAGGTCCTTAGATGTGTTAGTTCAAACTTTCTCCCAATCAGGAATTACTCTGCCAGGCCCCTAAGAAGTAGCTCATGCTAACTACTTTTGAACAGAAAAAGTCAGCTCTAATTGTCAGGTCCCTTTTTAGAAGTAACTAAAACTCTGCATTCCTATAACTTTGATCCACTGGTCCTACTCTGCCTTCTACAGAAATTGGATTTATTCTGCTTTCCATGTGCCAATTTTTTAGCTTTTTGCAGAAAGACGTCCTATTACTCCTTTATATTCACTCTCCTTCAGGTTAAACTTCTCCGGCTCACTCATGCTTTAAAACTGAAGTACAGCTGACATATAATATTATATTAGTCATTCATTCTTACCTGTAGTTGGTAAGACACTTGATAAAATACTTATCAGGATAAGATACTTGATTTCTGTCTATGGTTACTGAGATGCAACTACTAAAAAAACTCTACTTTCGGCTCCCCCATCTGTGAAGAAAAGGCATGGAAAAAGTGCCTCTATGCCCAGAGAACATTTCTTGTATAGAGAAGTAATATCATCCCAGTTAGAGATAAGGAAACTGACACACAGAAACCCAATTTCAAACAACCAATATTTCCCTCAATATTTCCTTCCATATCACCAGGGGCATCCAGTGGTAGCAAAATTGTCAAAATCCACTCCTCCAGAACTCTGGAAATCAACCAAAAGGCTTGCAACAATCGAGGAGTTACCATATGACCCAGCTATTCCACACCTAGCTAAAAACCCAAGGGAACTGAAAACACGTCCATATAAAACTTGTGAACAAATATTCATAGCAGCATTATTCATAACAGCCAAAAAGTGGAAACAGCCCAAATGTCTATCAAGTGATGAATGAATAAATAAAATGTGATATATCCACACAGTGTAATATTATTTGGCAATGAAAAGAAATAACGCACTGATACACATTAAAACGTGGATGACCATTATGCTAAGTGAAAGAGACTAGTCACAAAAAGGTCACATATTGTATGACTCCATTTATATGAAATATCCAGAATGAGCAAATCCATACAGACAGAAAATAGATTAGTGGTTGCCAGGGGCTGGAAAGTGGGAGAAATGGGTGGGGGCAGGAGGTAGGGAATGACTACTAATGGGTACAAGGTTTCTTCATGGGGTGAAGAAAATATTCTAAAATTAGATATCGGTGTTGGTTGTGCAACTCTGCAAACCACAAAATTGTAAATACTAAGTGTTGTAAAAAGTTGTTATTTTAAAAAGAGTTTTCACTGATCTAAAAATTGCTTCTGCGTTTTCTCACCTCTGTTTCTTTGATCATGTCTTCCCTCTGCCTGGAATGCATTCCCTTTCATTTCTAACTATTGAAATCAGACCCATTCTCTAAGGGCCCACCTAAATGCCACCCTTTCCACAGTCTTTTCTGATCCTCTCAGAGTGATTTTTTTCCTTTTCCTTTGAACTTCAGGAATACGTAATCATTCTTTTATGTCACCTTAAATGTGTTAACTTTATCAGTTCTTTGTGAACATCTCTTATATCTTCCCTATCAGATATTAAGATCCCTGAGGGCAGGGATCACGCCTTTTCAGATACTCCGAGTGCACAGTACTTTGGTCTGCACCTAGGTTTTCTTACAGTGTTCGGTGAATGAGTATGCTCTGCCATGTGAGAAAAATATATTAAATCACCTTTGTGCGACAGTCTAATGCTTTTCCCATTTTTTTTCCCTGTCTTGTTTCTATTTAGGAACATGCAATACACTGCTTGAAGAATTAATTATCTGAAAATCTTAATGTCGTGTTTCACATCAAATGTGATCTCAGAATTCTCTATTATAATCAGTCTTGTTTTAAATGCTTTTCCCTTACCTAAAACTCTGTACCCTCCTACACTGTTGATGGGAATGTAGATTGGTGCAGCCACTATGGAAAACTGTATGGGGGTTCTTTAAAAACTAAAAATAGAGTTACCATATGATCCAGCAATCCCACTCCAGGGCATATACCCAGAAAACATGAAAACTCTAATTCGAAAAGATACATGTACCCCTGTGTTCACAGTAGCACCATTTACAAAAGCCAAGACATAGAAACAACCCAAGTGCCCATCAACAGACAACTGGCTTACAAGGATGTGGTATACATAAACAATGGACTATTTCTCAGCCATAAAAAAGAATGAAATATTGCCATTTCCATCAACATGAATGGACCTAGAGAATACTATACTTAATGAAGTCAGACAGAGAAAGACAAATATTATATGCTATCAGTTATATGTGGAATCTTATAAATAATACAAATGAATCTACATACAAAACAGAAATAACGTACACACATAGAAAACAAACTTATGGTTACCAAAGGGGAAGAGGGGGGAATAAATTAGGAGTATGAGATTAACAGATACAAACTACAATACATAAAATAGATAAGCAACAAGGATTTACTGTATAGCACTGTAACTATATTCAATATCTTATAATAACCTACAATGAAAAGTAATCTGAAAAAAATATATATGTATATAACTGAATCACTTTGTTGGACAGCTGACACTAACACAATATTGTAAATCAACTATACTTCCAAAAAAAAAAAAAAAAAGAATCTAAGATGAGATCATTTTGGATTTGGGATTGAAAAGGGAGAAAGCTTTTTGACAGGGAGAAAGCCACGTGAAGACAGAGGTCAGCTGTGATTGGAGTTATGAAGCTACAAACCAAGGAATGCCAAGGACTACCAGCTGTCACAAGAAGCTAGGAGCAAACCATGGAGCCGATTTTCTCTCAGAGCTTCCAGAAGGAATCAACCCTGCCAACACAATGATTTTGAAATTCTGGGCTCCAGAACTGTGAGAAAATAAATTTCTGTTGTTTTAGGCCAAAACAAAGCAAAACAAACAAACAAAAGTGAAAACACTATATATTTCTTTCTAGAAAAATAGAAAAGCAGGAAAAGCGAAAAGAATTTTTAAAGTATTTATCATGCTACCCATCCAGCAGAAAGACTAACACTTTTCTGTATTCCTTCCATACTTTATTTCAGGCATTATCAACATGGTTTGAGATCTCAACTGTATATACAATTTTGTAAAATGTCCCCTAAATTATGTTTCCTCGTACTATTAAAAATTCTTTGCAAACATGACATCCTCTCCTCTAATTGAAACCTCATCCTCCTTAACTCTCATAAACATTAGGTTGCTTTCAAATTTTCACATTATGAACATAACAATGAATGCTTTTCTATATTTCTGATTATTCTTTTGGAGTATACTGCAAGTCAATAGATTGATCTCACCAGGTCAAAGGAAGAAACTGTCTTTAGAAAATAACATCCATTATATTATTATAAAAATTGCACATGATCTCTAAGAAAATTTTCTTAATACAGAAAATATAAAATAAAAATCACTCATAACCCATTGGTATATGTCTTTCAAGTCTTCTCTCTCAAATATATGAACTCATGTTGTATGTAGTTTATTTTCCTGTCTTATTTATCACTATAACATAAGCATGTGAAAACATTATTAAAATTTTTATAAACATTTTAATGACTTCATAATACTATATAATATTGTATAAATACACAACATATTTAATCCCTGTGAAATATTTGGATTGTTTTCTATTTTTAATTTTAAATAATAAGGCAGTAAATATCTTTATATATAAATATTTATATATATATGATTATTTCTTTAACGTAGATTTTCTATTAATCCTGATGTGAAAAAAAAAAAGAAGCTTACTGAGAATTTCAAAATTCCTGATATTATGACACCAAGTACAGTCCAGAGACGCTCTACCATTTTAAACCCCCAATCAGAGGTCTATGAGTGTGCCCGTATCACACACAGCATTAGGCATTATCTTTAAACAAAACTAAATAACTAAATTTTAAGTATGTCTTTGAAATATATGATTTTATTATTTTTCTATTTAAATGTTTTGTATTAATAAAATATTAATATTTTAACACAAATCTATTAATCTTTTATTTCTCCCATTGCTCTTACGCTTAGGGAATTCTCTACTGAGGTTCACATCAACACTTACTGATATTTTCTCCTAGCTTTTCTTTAGTGCTATACCTGTTTCTTAGGAAATATTCAATTGAGATACAATACCTATTTCAAAAAATATATATATGTGCTGAAAACTGACAAAATCAGAGCCAACCTTGGAATGAAGCTTGAAGGAATCTCACATGCTCCGCTACAGCAATATCAAGACAAAACAAAGTCAAGTGTCACTTTACTTGTTAGTAACACTATAAACAAAAGGAAATTTCATTCAAAAAAGGAAAATGTAAACTCTGAAGAGAAAAATAAAGGAAAGGAGAACAGAAAGAGGAGAAAAGGAAAGCTTTCGTAATATTAAAAGTTTCAAGACAATTGAAATGACCTTCATTTTCTATAAACTTGCAATATAGACTTTCCATCTATAAAATAGACATTGGAGGAAACTACTTTTTAAGAGTATTTGAGGCCTGGAATGTAAGGAATATAATATCCTGGTTGTTAAGAGGATATCATATCAGATAGTGGCATCTACTGGCAAATGATAATATTGTAACCAAATTCTAGTACACATTATAAATATCCAGAAAGTGTGTCTGTGTGATATTTTCTCTTATATTTTTACAAAGATATAAATAATCTTATATTTTAAAATATCCAAGATTTCTATATCTAGCATTGCTTATTGATCTGTGGCTGCTCTTATCACATGACTGCTCTCCATCTCACATGGTAAGATTCCATGAGGTAGTGAAGCCATCTGGTCCTGGACTTTTGTTGGTTGGGAGGTTTTGACTACAGATTCAATCTCCTTACTAGTAATTGGTCTGTTCAGATTTTCTATTTCTTCATGATTCATGGCAGGTAGTGTTTCTAGGAATTTATCCATTTCTTCTAGGTTGTCCAATTTGTTATTTTAACCTCTTTTGTGAATCATTTGTAGAAGAGAATTTTTGCCTTTGATGATAAATGATTTCTCTCTTAATGTAGGTAGCAAAGGATATACACTAATACTGTTATCTGCACATCAGCACGTACATCAGAATTCTTAAATACTCTAATCATACATAAGTACATAAATAAATCAATAATCACTCATCCTCCAAGGGATTTATTAAGGAGAAAACACTTCCAAAGTGATTTTACAAGGCCAGCATGACCCTGATACCAAAACCAGACAAGGACACTACAAGAAAATTACAGTCCAATATCCCTAATGAACCATATGCAAAAAATCTTCAACAAAATATTAGCAAATTGAATCAACAATACATTAAAAGGATGACAGACCATGATCAAGTGGAATTTACTTCAGGGATGCAAGGATGGTTGGTTCAATGTCCGCAAATCAATCTATGTGATAGACCACATTAACAAAATAAAGGATAAAAATCATAGGAGCATCTCAATAGATGCAGAAAAAGCTTTTCACAAAATTTAACATCCATTCATGGCAAAAACTCTCCAGAAAGTGGGTAGAGAGGGAAGGTACCTCAACATATAAAGGCTATGTATAACAAGCCCACAGCTAACACCATACCCAATGGTAAAAAGTTGAAAGCTTTTCCTCTAAGATCAGGAACAAGACAAGGATGCCCACTCTTAGTAAACATAGTACTAGAAGTCCTAGTCAGAGCAATTAGACAAGAAAGAGAAATAAAAGGCATCCAAACTGGAAAGGAATAAAACTGTCTCTATTTTCAGATGACATGATACTATACATAGAAAACCCTAAACACTCCACCAAAAAACTGTTAGAACTGAATCAACAAACTCAGTAAAGTTGCAGGATACACACCTCACACCAGTCAGAATGGCCATCATCAATCTACAAACAATAAATGCTGGAGAGGGTGTGGAGAAAAGGGAACCCTCTTGCACTGTCGGTGGGAATGTAAATTGATACAGTCACTATGGAGAACAGTATGGAGGTTCCTCAAAAAACTAAAAATAGAACTATCATACAACCCAGCAACCCCACTACTGGGCATATACCCTGAAAAAACCATAATTCAAAAAGAGTCATGTGCCGGGGCTTCCCTGGTGGCACAGTGGTTAAGAATCCACCTGCCAATGCAGGGGACATGGGTTCGAGCCCTGGTCCAGGAAGATCCCACATGCTGTGGAGCAACTAAGCCTGTGTGCCACAAATACCGAGCCTGTGCTCTAGAGCCCGCAAGCCACAGCTACTGAAGACCACGTGCCACAACTACTGAAGCCTGTGTGCCTAGAGCCCATGCTCCACAACAAGAGAAGCCACCACAATGAGAAGCCCATGCACCACAACGAAGAGTAGCCCCCACTCGCCGCAACTAGAGAAAGCCATGCGCAGCAACAAAGACCCAATGCAGCCAAAAAAAACAAATAATAAATTAATTAAAAAAAAAAGAGTCATGTGCCACAATGTTCATTGCAGCTTTATTTACAATAGCCAGGACATGGAAGCAACCTAAGTGTCCATCAACAGATGAATGGGTAAAGAAGATGTGGCACATATATACAATGGAATATTACTTAGCCATAAAAAGAAATGAAATTGAGTTATTTGTAGTGAGGTGGATGGACCTAGAGTCTGTCAATACAGAGTGAAGTAAGTCAGAAAGAGAAAAACAAATACCATATGCTAACATATATATATGGAATCTAAAAATATATATACATGGTTCTGAAGACCTAGGGGCAGGACAGGAATAAAGATGCAGACGTAGAGAATGGACTTGAGGACACGGGGAGGGGGAACGGTAAGCTGGGACAAAGTAAGAGAGTGGCATGGACTTATATATACTATCAAATGTAAAATAGAGAGCTAGTGGAAAGCAGCTGCATAGCACAGGGAGATCAGCTCACTGCTTTGTGACCACCTAGAGGGGTGGGAGGGAGATGTAAGAGGGAGGAGATATGGGGATATATGTATATGTATAGCTGATTCACTTTGTTATAAAGCAGAAACTAACACAGCATTGTAAAGCAATTATACTCCAATAAAGGTGTTAAAGAAAAAAGTTGCAGGATACAAAATCAATATATTCAAGATGGAAAGGACATGAGTGATCATCTAGACCAATGCTTTCATATTTATAGATGTAGAAACTAAGGCCCAAAATTATTACATATTTAGATAAGTTCTTTTCACTTGTTAGGAATGTTAGTTTATTCCTAACCTGTTGAGTTTGGGGAAATTATTGCAACATATTACTACCATCATGACCTAACTAGCTCTCCAAACTGATTAAAACTTAAAGAGGAAAATGTTCCCTCAGTACAATTAAAGGTTGGTTCAAAAATGTCGTCTTGTGGTATATTGACACAATGGAGCATTATGCAGTTGGAAAAAAAAAGAATGAGGAAAATCTCTTTGATCTGATATGGAATGATATAAGGATATATTATTAAGAAAAAAATACATAAGAGTATCTATGGTATGCTACATTTTTGTGTAAGAAAGAAGAGGAAACAAGAAATATAGAAGTATCTGTTCAAATAAGAAATATATACATATTTGCAAAAAGAAACACCAGAAGAATGAACAAGAAATGAGAGAGATTAGATACTTACATATGGGTGGGTAGAAAAGATGCAGAATGGAAATGACATAGAAGGAATTGGAGGTGGCGCTTCTCTGAGTAGACCTTTTTGTACAGTTCTGAGTTTTGGAAACACGTTGATGTTTTACACATGCGCACATAAACAGTAAGAATGACAGAAGACTCAAAAATGAAATATAAACAGAACAAGTGAACCGAACTTGTATTTCAAATGAATAATACAAGCACACTTGATGGAGGAATGCAGGGGGACACAGAATGGAAAACGAATCCAAGTAACTTTTGAACACAGTTATTTGCACTATAATAAATACAACAATATTTATTAGGCTAAAAGCAAAGCACTCTAAAATACTGCACACAGCAGGGTTCCTTTTTGTGGACATATGGGCTAGTAATTCTGAAACTGCTTTCTTTGTATTCTAGGATTGAGTAAATAAGTAAATATATTGACGATAATGGATCCAATTTCTCACTGTCAAAGAAGGGAGCTAAAAATACAGAAAGGAGGAATAATAAAATGAACTCTGGGATACTGAATTGGAATTGAAGTTATCCCTATGAACTCATAGTTTTTCATAGGATTAGATAAGGACAAAATGTCATTTCTGTGGTACTACTGCCCAAAATGCATAATCTGAATCTAACCATAAGGAATCATTAGACAATCTCAAAATGATACACCTTTAATAAAATAACAGGCCTGTACTTATCAAATATGTTAATGTAGTGGAAGACAAGGATGACTAATAAAGTGCCCAAGAGTAAAGGAGATTAAGAGACATGGCAACTGAAGGCAACACATTATCAAGGATTTTAATTTGCTATAAAGGCTATTATTGAAACAACTGGAAGAATCTGAATAAGGTCTATAGACTAGATAATGTAATATATCAATGTTTATGTCCTGCTTTTAATAACTGTACCATGGTTACATAAGAGATTGTCCTTTTTTTAAGGAATATATATGGAAGCATTTAAGGATAAAGAGACATCATGTCTTCAGTTCCAAAATGGTTCAGAAATATAAAGATGTGTGTGTATGTGTGTGTGAGTGTGTGTGTGTGTGTGCGCACGTGTGTGTGTGTGCGCAAAGCAACTGTGGTAAATGTTAACATTTGGAAAATTTAAGTGAAGGGTATTATTCTAGAATTCTTTGTAATATTTTTCCAATTTTACTGAAATATGTCGAAATAAAAAGTTAAAAAGTTAGTCCTATTCACTGTTTTAACCTTAATGCCTAGAACCTGGTACAGAGCTGGTATCCAACTAATATTTGCTCAACAGATGAACCTCACTCTTAAGTTATAAAACTGTAAATTCAGAAGGTTTCCCTGGTGGCGCAGTGGTTGAGAGTCCACCTGCCGATGCAGGGGACACGGGTTCGTGCCCTGGTCTGGGAAGATTCCACATGCTGCGGGGTGGCTGGGCCCGTGGGCCATGGCCGCTGAGCCTGCGCGTCCGGAGCCTGTGCTCCGCAACGGGAGAGGCCACAACAGTGAGAGGCCCGCGTACCACACACACACACACACACACACACACACACACACACACAAACTCTAAATTCAAGTTAGAAAGAAGGAACAGAGCTTGGAACCTCATTAGGAATAAAATTTCTACACCCTTCCCCCATGATTACAAATACATCAGACACACAGAAGAATGGATCACTGAAAGGAAGAACTATAGTTTCTACTCTATAAAAAACATTTGTCCTGCTTTTGATATATGTGTATGTGAACAATCTACCAGCCTAAATACTGATATCACGCACAGCACACACACATCAATCTGATCTCAGAGTAAAGTAAGATCAACACTTACCAACAGATTACATTACAGTATTTCTCAGATACAGTGAACTCTTGGAGAAAACTAAGGATTTAAGACAATCTGAGGGATCTAGGGACCCTAATTAGAGTTACTCAAGATAATAGATTCAGGTATTTAAGGAAATTAGGAATGAAAGGTGCTTTTTAAGAATCCAACAGGTTCTTTCTTCTTGATCAGAAAGGTTCAACTTCGGTATACAAGGACTTCTGATGGTACAGCCTAGAGTTAAATAAGCTTTACCTGGAGGGGAATAATCACTTCTAGAACAACCATTCTATCTTCTTATTCTCGGTCTCTATAATTAACTCATTCATTCCATTACTTACCCAGGCAATTTACATTTATTGAGCACTTACTTCATGCCGGGTCCTATGCTACCATTCTGGTTAGCCAAAAACATAGAAGTCAGAGATAGGGTATAAAGATATTTCAAAAAGACAGATTCTGCTTGATTCATACATTCTTTCATTCCAAAGAACAAAGCAGAGACAGGTGGACAAGTTATTCATGTCAAAAATTTGCCTAGGCATTCCTAATAAGTTGATCATACTCCTAATGTTCCAAAATACATTTCAAGAGCCCATTCTTTCATACATATAACTCAACCGTGCAGAGCCATTCAGGGGAAAGTAACCTTTTTTTTCCCCAAAAAACTATATTCTAAAGATCTAAAATAAAAAGCAAAACTCCAGTTCCCTAATTCTACTAGGACCTTTTATTAGAAAATCGATCAGCATTTAAATGGCAGCACCCACAGCTCAATTAAGTAACAAGGCAAATAAACATTCTTTCCAACTGAATGGGCTGTAGAACCACTCCCTTTTGCTACAGAAGGAGATCAAGCTTATAGGTAGGTTAAATTAAATGTGGCTACCTATAAAACTAATGGGTGATAAGACACAGAAAAAAAAGAAGCAGAAGGCAGTTATGTGTCCATATGACAGGGAGGCAGGGAAGTGAGACAGAGAAAAGGAAGACACCAAGAGAGAAAAAGAGTAAAGAAATCTAGAAATGACTAGAGGTGATGAAGCAGGAGTAAGGACAGAAAAGACTGAATGGGGGGAGTGATTCTAGTTAGTGGTAATGAGGCCAGCTGCAGAGTTCTGTCCTCTCACTGGATGGCAAGTTAGTTAATCCCTCTTAAGGGTAAATTTTCCCATCAGTCAAAAGAAACAAAATATTTAAATTCCATCTCAGGTACACTGCACCGTGCCTGGCACACAGTTTATGTTGGATATATGAAATGTTAATTATTACTATTATTGCTAATTAATTAATAGCAGGAGCTGAAGAAATATACCTTGATGGTGTTACCCAAGTTGGACCTAAGGAGAAAATTTAAGAGATTTCTGGTATAGAATTCCCCAGATGTCACAGTGTGCTTATTTCCTCAAGCTGTTATAGTTAATGTCCTAATTGCCATACAGACTGAAGCAGAGAGAAATGCAGAAAAACCAGATCTTTCTGTCATGTTCAAAAAAGTTGGAATCTGTAGCTTGATTGTAATTTGCCTACCAGTTTGTGCACCATTTACATCTCCAAATGCCTTAAACCTCAAGTAAGTTTTCTTAGTTTTTAAAGCTAATGAGTTGATCCCTTTGTAGTTCCCCTAAAAACAGTTGTCAAAAAAGAAAAATATACTTGCCAAATATAAATGACAAATGTGAAAAAATGTTCAGTCTCTTTAGTAAACAAAGAGTCCATTGGGAATTAGATCAGTAAAGTCTATTGTTAGTAGCACAATAATGGGCACCCTTGTGGCAAAGGCCTTAAAAATGTGAAAATCCATCTAGCAATTTTACTTCTAGGTTTTTATTTCATAGAAACAACCAGGGTCGTTCACAAGAATTTATCCAGAGGATGCTCCCCACAACGTATTTATAATAGCAAAAAAATATTCAAAACAAAGAAATAACCTAAACTTAAAAACCGATTTAAATGATAGTAGGGGACTTCCCTGGCGGTCCAGTGGTTAAGACTCCGCACTTCCACTGCAGGGGGCACAGGTTTGATCCCTGGTCAGGGAACTAAGATTTCGTATGCCAAATGGTGCGGCCAAAAAATAAAAATAAAAAAGATAGTAATTGATATGTTCACTACTATGCAGCCGTTAAAAGCCACGTTGTAGAAGAATTTAGCAGCACAGAAAAAAGTGTTCAATATATATTTATATTTTAAAAATTGTAAGTAGCTTATCTTTTTCACAAATTTATTGGTTCTTTTCACACATTACTTTTTCCATATAAACTTTAACATTATTTTCTCCATTTTTTAAGAAAACCAGAATTCCAGAAATCTGGTAACTTTTTCCCTTTCAGTTTACCCTTAAGAATTTTTGAGATTTTTGACATTGCTATGAATAGAACAATAATTATTTTTTTTAGCTAGTTATTTAATGGTATAGAGAAAAGCTATTAAGATACATATATATTTAGTATGTAGTCATCTAATCAGATTTTTCCCTCATTAATTCAAATTCCTTGTTAATATTTCTTCTGGAGTTAGACATATATATATGTGCGTGTGTGTGTGTATGTATCATTATACATATTATATTTGTATATGATTTTTTTTTTGGACGCACCGCATGGCACGAGGGATCTTAGTTCCCCAACAAGGGATTGAAGCCGTGCCCCCTGCAGTGGAAGCACGGAGTCTTAACCACTGGACTGCCAGGGAAGTCCCTGTTTTTGTATATGATTAAATGAGCTTGGTGAATGCTTAGACTTACAGCTTGTTAACATGGATGTCCAAAGAGATGGTAAGAAAAGGGGGAAAAAGATTAACTTCCTTCTCCAAAAAACTATACATTTTTGTAAAGATATTCATGAAAAGCAGCATGGCACTTGTGTCAATGTGTGTATAAATAGAAATGCCTGAAAAGTCACCAAAATGTTCATGATAGGCTTCTTACGGTGATGGGATTTCAGGTACTTTTTATGTAGGATTCAAAAATGTTTTACATGAAAATAATTACACAATATTGTGTAAGAAAAAACAAGCTCTTTTCACTATAGACTAAAATATGATACATACTAGAGCATGCTGGTATATTGATGAGTCTTTCAAAAGAAAAAAGAGAAATTTAATGGAAGGGAGAGGAGATAATAGTCCAATGATTGGAATGATCAAGGAGGGGTGATAGGAACAAAGCTGGAGAAGAAAAAAAAAAACAGAATAAGCTTTTAAAGGGTTCCTGCTTTACCATGATGATGAAGAAAAGGAAACACATTCATTCTTCCCTTTTTTTTTAAAAAAAAAATTTATTTTTGTCTGCGTTGGGTCTTTGTTGCTGCGCGGGGGCTTTCTCTAGTTGCGGCAAGGAGGGGCTACTCTTTGTTGCGGTGCGCAGGCTTTTCATTGCAGTGGCTTCACTTGTTGTGGAGCACAGGCTCTAGGCAAGCGGGCTTCAGTAGTTGTGGCTCGCGGGCTCTAGAGTGCAGGCTCAGTAGTTGTGGCGCATGGGCTTAGCTGCCCCGTGGCATGTGGGATCTTCCTGGACCAGGGAGCGAACCTGTGTCCCCTGCATTGGCAGGCAGATTCTTATCCACTACATCACCAGGGAAGCCCTCATTCAATTTTTATTATGGTTGATGAGAAGTTTATAACTTCCATAATAACATGATTTTATCTATATGATACTGCCTATAGGGGAAGTACAGAAAAAGGAAACACTTAGGAAAATTGAATTAGGAAACACTTAATAGAAGAAATAGAATTTGAGGGTAAGATTTGGGCAAATTTTAAAGAGAACTAAGGATTTTCTAGACCTGTGGGAAAAAAAGACAATCAAAGGGATACAGGCTAAAATGCACACCTGTGGACCGCAAAGGAAGTTTCATGTGGGAATGGGAAATCAAATTGCCCAGTAGGGGGTGGTCAGATTAGAGAGGGCTTTGGCAGACAAGCTGAGAAATTTAGGCCTGATGCTCAAGGCATTCTTGAGCAGAGGAATGACAGGAGAGAAATGTTTTAGAAAGATAAATCTGGAGATGGTATGTAAGAGGGTGAGTAATGAGGGAAGAAGCAAAAGGACTGTTTAGGAGGCTGCTGAAGTAATGAAGGCCTGGATTACTCTCTTGGCTATGGTGATAGATACAGAGGGGCAAACCCAAGAGATACTCGGAAGGACTGTTTGCAAACTCTTGCTATAAAATCTCAAAGTCTTAATAGCAATTCCAAGGAGATCTTGGGCTCTAGGAACTACAGACCACTTGGACCCAGGAAATCTGGAGTTGTCTGGAATCCAGAAGGAGGAGGGCAAGGAGTGCCTCTGAGAAGGAAAGATGAATAGGCCTTGGGTGTTGGCAGAGGAACAGGGGCACTTAATCACAGAGGTATTCTGGAACAAGCATCAGTGCAACCTCTAGGAACTCTGATGTGTCCTGGCACCTTACAGGTAAGTGGGGCCTGGCCCAGGGTCAGAGTAGCAGCTCAATCAGCTAACAGAATGTCCAAGTTACTGATTGCTTAACTCAGTTCTATCATATAAGCTCTATGGAGGCTGATCTTAACTTCCTATTAAATGCATAAAGGATGCTTACTCACTAGGTAGCTATCTAAACATTATAAAATTCAGTTACTCCCCTGTATACTTCATCTAGACTTTAGAGGAGTGAACACCCAACAAATATGGCCATATCATTTTCAAAGCAGCCTTTCTTCTGATAAGACTTTTTCACAATTTAGAACTTGTTCACACACTGAACACAGCAGATAAGACTTCAGTTAAAAAACATTTTATCCTTTAAAAGAAAAAAATTCCTTTTCCTTCCCTCCAAAATAAAACCTCAAGAAGAAAGAGACACAGAGAAAAAGAACGAAAAAGGAGGAGAAAATGAAAAGAACAGATAAATGATGTCTAGCTTTCTTTCCTATTTTCTGCATTCTCTCCATACAGTGAAGCCCACTTAAAGAAGCAGACTCATTTATAGACGTTCCCTGAAACACAACCTCAAGGCATAATAATACCTATACTCATAGTGTTGATGAAAGGAGATAATATTTGTAAAATGCTTAACACAGTGCCTGGGACACTGTAATGAGAACAAAAAACAGTGGTCAACAAAACCAACAGCAGGCCAAGACAGTGTTTATTCAACATGGGCAAAGGATCTGAATAGACATTTTCCATAGAAGATATTCAAATGGCCAAGAAGTATATGAAAAGATGCTCGACATCACTAATCATCAGGGAAAGGCAAATCAAAACCACAATGAGGTATCACCTCACACCTGTTAGAATGGTTACTATTAAAAAGACAAGAGAGGGCTTCCCTGGTGGTGCAGCGGTTGAGAGTACACCTGCCGATGTAGGGGACACGGGTTTGTGCCCCGGTCTGGGAAGATCCCACATGCTGCAGAGCGGCTAGGCCTGTGAGCCATGGCCGCTGAGCCTGCAAAGACAAGAGATAACAAGTGCCGAAGAAGATGGAAGAAAAGGGAACTTTTAAAAAATTTTATTGAAGTATAGTTGATTTACAATGTTGTATTTAATGTCTGCTTTACAACAGTGACTCAGTTATACATATATATTCTTTTTCATATTCTTTTCCATTAAGGTTTATCACAGGATATTGAATATAGCTCCCTGTGCTATACAGTAGGACCTTGTTGTTTATCCATCCTATATATACTAGTTTGCATCTGCTAATCCCAAACTCTCAATCCTTCCCTACCCCACCCCCTGCTTAGCAACCACAAGTCTGTTCTCTATATCTGTGACTCTGTTTTTGTTTCATAGTTATGTTCATTTGTGCTGTATTTTAGATTCCAAATGTAAGTGACATCATATGGTATTTGTCTTTCTCTTCCTGACTTAATTCACTTAATATGATAATCCGTAGGTCCATCCATGTTGCTGCAAATGGCATTATTTTTTCTTTTTAATGGCTGAGTAATATTCCATTGTATATATGTACAACATCTTCATTATCCATTCATCTGTCGATGGACATTTAGGTTGCTTCCATGTCTTGGCTATTGTAAATAGTGCTGCTATGAACATAGAGGTGCGTGTATCTTTTCAAATTACAGTTTTGTCTGGGTATATGCCCAGGAGTGGGATTGCTGGATCATATGGCAACTCTATTTTTAGTTTATTGAGGAACCTCCATACTGCTTTCCACAGTGGCTGTACCACTTTACATTCCCACCAAGAGTGTAAGAGGGTTCAAGAAAAGGGAACTTTACTACACTGTTGGTAGGAATGTAAATTAGTGCAGTTACTATGGAAAACAGTATGGAGGTTCCTGAAAAATTAAAATAGAACTACCATATGATTCAGAAATTTTACTTCAGGGTACATATCCAAATGAAATGAAATCACTGTCTCAAAGAGATAGCTGCACCACAATGTTCATTGCAGCATTATTTACAATAGCCAAGATATGGAAATAATCTGTGTCCATCAACAAATGAATGGGTAAAGAAAATGTGATACACACACAAACATATACCCACACACAATGGAATATTATTCAGCCATTGAAAACAAAAAAGGAAATCCTGCCATTTACAGCAACATGGAAACATGGATGGACCTTGAGGGCATTACACTAGATGAATTAAGTCAGATAGAGAAAGACAAATTCTGTATGATCACACTTACATGTGGAATCTTAAAAAAATGAACTCAGACAAACAGAGCAGATTGCTGGCTGCCAGGGTCTGGGTGGGTGGAGGGTGTGCATACGGTTAAAGGGTACCAACTTCCAGTTTTAAGATTAATAAGTTCTGAAGATGTAATGTACAGCCTGGTGACTATAGTTAACAATTCTGTATTGTATATTTGAAAGTTGTTAGGAGAATAGATCTTAAAAGTTCTCACCACAAGGGCTTCCCTGGTGGCGCAGTGGTTGAGAGTCCGCCTGCCGATGCAGGGGACACGGGTTCGTGCCCTGGTCCGGGAAGATCCCACATGCCACAGAGCAGCTGGGCCCGTGAGCCATGGCCGCTGGGCCTGCGTGTCCGGAGCCTGTGCTCCGCAACGGGAGAGGCCACAACAGTGAGAGGCCCGCGTAACGCGAAAAAAAAAAAGTTCTCACCACAAAACAAAACAAAAACTAACTATGTGAGGTGATGGATGTATTAACTAACCTTATCATGGTAATCACTTCACAATACTATATACATATATCAAACCATTACACCGTACACTTTAAACTTAACACAATGTTATATTAAGTCAATTATATTTCAATAAACGTGGAAAAACTAAATTGCACTAATAAAGTCATGCAACCATGAAAAAAAGTTAAGTCATTATCTCCAGGTGGTTGGTGTTACACGGTTACCCTCCTTTATTTTTCTCATTCTTTTCAAATTTCTCACAACAAGCACATATTTCTTTTATAATCATAATGTGAAAATATCTAGTATTAACAGGATTTTGCATAGAAGTGAGAGAGGGTTTTACTTCCTCTGGCAAGCAGAGACTGATAGACTCTTGTCATCTCCCTCTGTTGAATACCTTGGCTCCCTTAACAAAACCAAACTCTTCTCATAAACTTTATTTTCCTTCTCCTTACTCCCTCTGCTTCTTTAAAAGTTGTCTACCTGCTATTCTTTCGTTTGCTTTCTGATCTTAAGGAATCAAAATTTTATATGTACTATGTGTAAAAAAGATGAACAAGGACCTACTGTATAGTGTAGGGAACTATATTCAATGGATTAACATATAAACACTACCACATATAAAATATGTAAACAAGGACATACTGTATAGCACAGGGAACTATACTCAATATCTTGTAATACCTATAATGGAAAAGAATCTGAAAAAGAATATCCTATCTATTTATCTACCTATATATATATCTGAGTCACTTTGCTGTACACTTGAAACTAACACAACATTCGTAAACGAACTATACTTCAGTTAAAAAAAAATTATATGCATAAAAGATAAATAGGGGCCTCCCTGGTGGTGCAGTGGTTAATAACGAATCCATCTGCCAATGCAGGAGACCCGGGTTCGAGCCCTGGTCCAGGAAGATCCTACATGCCTCAGAGCAACTAAGCCCGTGTGCCACAACTACTGAGCTTGTGCTCTAGAGCCCATGAGCCACAACTACTGAAGCCCTTGCGCCTGGAGCCCATGCTCCACAACAAGAGAAGTCAACGCAATGAGAAGCCTGTGCACCGCAATGAAGAGCAGCCCTCGCTCGCCACAACTAGAAGAAAGCCCATGCGCAGCAACAAAGACCCAACACAGCCAAAAATAAAGTTAAAAAAACATTTAAAAAAATTAAAATATAAAAAGCACTGGAATGATACCCACCAATAAATAAATAAATAAATAAATAAATAAAAATGGGCTCTGAAGAAGCTTACTTCTAAATAGAAATCTTATTTATGCAGATACATGACATATTATATAGTAAAAGCCTCCTACAGTGAGTACATGATGTGAAATGGCCTCTTAATATGGTAGAAACACAGGAGATATTAGAATTTAAAAATCCCTAGAATCCTATTATCCTATATCTTATATATTATAAACACTATACTAAAATGGAAGATCTTTCATCTAATGAGCTTAAATTGGACCACAGCATAATTCTATATGGTTTGTAGAGAAGTATCAATAATTAATCCCATTTTATACTGAAAACCACAATGTTTATAGATGGCTTTAAACGTTTTTTAGAAGCAATATTCCAAATGGCTACAAGATGTACAAGCTCTTCCACAGAACCTTTTTTTCTACAATGAAATACAGTATTCTGCCATTTCCAGAGGAGGAAGCCAGGGTTTCCAGTAGTGCTGCTACTAAATCTAAGAAGAAAAAACTGAGAAGAACTGAGAAAATAGTTTAAATATTTAAATTTTAAAAATCTAATCATTTTAAACCCTGAACAGATCTATAAAGCTTTTCTTTTTTAAGCAGGTAAATCGTCATTCATGACAGCTTGCATATCTTGCTCTCTATTACAGGTTGAATGTATTCCCCCCAAAATTCATATGTTGAAGCCCTACTCCCCCCATGTGATGGTATTTGGAGGTGGGGTCTTTGGGAGGTAATTAGGTTAGATTAAGTCACGAAGGTGGGATCTTCGTGATGGGATTAGTGCCCTTATAAGAAGAGGCCCACATAGGTTCTACTCTCTCTCCACACACAAGCACCGAGGAAAGGCCAGATGAATACAGAGCAGGAAGGCAGCTGTCTACAAGCTAGGAAGAGAGCGCTCACCAAGAACTGAATCTGCAGGTACCTTGACCTTGGACTTCCCAGCCTCCAGAATATGAGAAATAAGTATCTGTTGTTTAAACCACCTGGTCTGTGGTATTTTACTATAGCAGTCTAGGCTAAATAAGATGCTCTCTTTTCTCCTATCCCATATTACACCCTGGCTTGTCCTCCAGTCATTAAATAATACCTACTGTAGAACAGTAGTAAATACAGAGGTAAGGTATTTTCACATTATTGTTTCACATACTTATTCATGAGAACGCTTTGCTTCTTGATTTTAATTTCAAATGCAGACTGCAGAACATTTTTTTCTTCTCTCTAAAAAAATTAAACTTGTAAAAACTAAATTCCTTCTTACTTATATGATCCTCATTGGTTTTTGTTTCCTATGGTTAATGGATTTTGGGCAGAAAATATTGTTTACCACTCCTGCATAACATATTAAGATACAGAATTAATTTATCTTCCCTCATACTCAAAAATTAACAGAATTAAAATCAGTAACAATTTTGTATTCAGCCTCTACTATGTAAAAGGCACTGTGGGAGATAAGTATAAAGCAAGAGCTGCCCTTTAAATGTTTACTTATATTCTCTATTGTCCAAATACAAGGTATGCTCTCAACAATGCAACAAATCATTTCGATTTTCGAAAAAGTAATAGCATCGAATGGGTGGGATCCATCTTTTCCTCTCAATTTCACACAAATCCTCCCTGCTAGAACAGACTGCAAGTGGGCAAAAAGTAAAATGTCACAATGTTCCTGCTGGTCATTAATAAGCACCCACTAATTATATTATAACCAGTAAGAAATGGTAGGAAGGAGGAACAAGAAAAGAAAGGTAGAGAAAGAGAAGAGAGAAAAAGGAAAAGGTTGTCTTCAGCAAATTGTCTGTTTTAAGGTCATCAGGACCAAAGTTTAAGAAGAAAAACATGACTTTTTACTTACACTGAAAGGAACACTTACAATTACTTAAAGCTGGCCCAAATAAAAAATTTTAGATCTACATCAGTGTGGTTCTCTATAGACCACCTAATAATCTCACCAGTTAAACCAGTACCAGGATAAAGTCAAGGATTCAAAACAGATCTTCCTGCTTCTTTGGCATTTTAAGCAGTTTGAAGAACATATGGATTAAGGGAGAGAAGAAACTCATCAACACTAGCTCAACCACACGTTCATGCCTCCTGCACCCCACTATCTGAAGCAAATAAAAGAGTCTATATGATTCTGTCCTCTCCTAACACCGGTTAGCAGAATTCATAACTAAAATTTCCCGACATTTCCTACCAGTTAGTTTTAAAATAATTTGAACGTGAAGACATCCACACCAATTAGTTTGAAATGCTTTTTTCCTTCTCCTGTTAGATGATTATTTGCATTGCTGTTTTCTCAAGGAGACAGTGAGTAGTCATTCAAGTTGCTGGCACTGCTGTTTCTGGGCCAATTATAAAAGATAGGAAGCTGGCGATAGACAAGAAGAAGCTTGTTTTTATCATCGTGCTTTGCTGCAACCCAATGGGCAGTAAGAAGTTCAGTGCCATTTAGCCATGTCCTTTCTCTGTTCTTTAAAAAGTTTATGGCTTAGTCCTCATTTGTAAAGTCTCAGCTTGCTTCCTTGTTTTACAAGCTTTTCTACAAACTAATGGAAAAGCTAGCTCATGGCACCTTATATAACTTTAGTCCTCCCCAGGGGTTTTGTCATTCCTGGTAATTTGGCTTTAGAACCCAAAATCTACCCTATGCTTAGTCTCCTTGGGTCGTTGTTTTAATTCCAGTTTATTTCTCCAGAAGAGGGTTGCTCTCTCTACCTATTTGTTGGAAACCTTTTTTCTTCTTTAACATTAATTTTCAAACTAAGAGTTGGCGCAAGGTTGCAGATCAGGTCTGCAAGTTTTCTAAAGATTTGCAGATCAAGCCAGGGAAGCAGTCTGGTTTGCTTTTGTGGAAAAAGTGATAAACAAATTTAGAAACCACTACTTAAAGATTCCAAGTTCCAAATCTTACTGAAAATATTTGGAGCTTGAATTCCATTTCTATCCTCATCTAAGAAAATGCTGGTACTAAAAAGCTGTCTGTAAAGCTCCTAATATTTGTCAGTCATCAAGTATCTTTTCCAAAACAGCGTTCTGATCGGTATAGTGCAAATGAATCATCAATAAAGCAATTAAATTCCACCCGGGATATTCCTGTACTAAAATTCAAAGGAAAATGCTTGGCAAAAGGCATCTTAGGATCTGCCAAGCCCCAAACATTTGAAAACAAATAGTAACTCTAGGATGCCTCGCCAAGCCCCAAAAACCCAATGGCCACCCCTCTTTGAGAATGTCTGCATGTTTCCGAACATCTACTTAGGCTTCATATTCTAAGCCCTTAAGTGTCAAAGGTCAAGAACTACCAACCAGAGAATTAATAAAACTGAAGCTCTGAGTAAACAAACTTCAAACTCCAAAGGTCTGTCAGATAGATTTACACACAGTTCATCTGTTGAGAGAAGATTTTTTTTTCCCCATTCAAGGAGCATTTTAGCCTCAGGACTACCTTTCATTCAGCAAGGATCACCTACATTCTAACTCTTGTGGTTATTAGAGCAAATCATGGGGTGTTGAGAACTTGGCTTCCTCCATCTTAATAAAACAGTTCAAGTCCTAGAGGCAGTTAATCCCTGGAAGGCTTTGTGATCCCATCCCCTGACATGTTTGATAAATATGGAAATTGTAAAATGTTCTGACTTGTTAAAATTTTTTCAGCCTGCTTACCGTGCTCTTTGGCCTTCACACGCACAAAGTGCTGACTTGGCATGCCTGGGAGCTTCCATTACCTTCTCTATTGTGTATACACTGACAACCCCTGAAGCTTAAATAAGTCACACTTCACAAAGAAATGTTTACGCTACACTCTAAGAGGGACTCTCCTTTTCTCAAGGAAATAAGAAAATGACAAAGGGGAAGGAAGAAGGGTGTATACCCAAAAAATGTGCCAGAAAGGAGAAAAAAAAACACAAAAAAACCTCAAGTCTAAATGACTACAAAGCTGAAGAGCATTAAAAAAAATCTGGGTTGGGATAGGTGTGTCTACAGTTGGCTGATAAACAAATCTTTCAGAGTCTGAAATTACTACAGTAAGAAACAACTATTCCTCTTTGCTTCTCGCTTTACAATATGTAACGAATAGTACAGTTTTCTTTCAGTGCCTCTCATAATTCAAATGAGTCAACTCCCTTTTAACAGTATCAAAGTTAAGAAAATGAAATACTATTGTGACGTGTATCTGGCCACCAGTGAACAAGAAGGCAAGGTGTGATCTCATGATAGATCCAACTTCTACTCAACTCAATTAACTAGTCATCTTGGAGACTGAATAACCAACTACATAAATACCAAGACAGACGGCCTGTAACTGTACAAACTGGGTGCGGTGTCTAGAAACCCTGCAGACTCCTCCAGGCATAGGATTCACAGGGAAATTCCATGAAAAAAAACACAAAGACAATAAGCTGATGAAATACTGATGACACACTGGAATACTTCAAAATGTATAGCCAGTTATGCTCATCAGTCACAGCCATTCCTGATGTTCCCAGAACCAACCATCAAATTCCCAACACTCTGACCACTTCCAGAAGATTGTCTTAATAGGGTCTCCTGAGGCTGTTGCTTGTATTAAAACTTCCAGTTGTGAGAGCAACGGCAAGAGTGAGATGCATGGCAGAATGGAGACAGAGGCTTCACAAGTGCAGAGGTAAGCACAGCTTACTGCAAAGAAAAGCAAGCAATAAAATAGCTAAGTGGCAGAGAGCAGCAGGCAGAAGGAAAGAAGCCAAGAGTCAGGATGGTATACACACTATTACAACCATCCAAGAATAATTGAAAATTAGTTGTAGCTGTGCAGACGGTTCTCAGGGCCTTGGCAGGTTTGGGGTAGGCAGGAAAAAAACGACCAGGCCATTTCAAAGGGCAAGAACTTGATCTGGGGATTCTGGGGAAGGAAACCAGGAGAGAAAAGAGTGAAAATGTTGAGCTCTCAGCCTAGCCTTGATACCTCAATTAAGGAAAGCAAACAAAAGATGACTTTAAGAGAGAAAAATAACCAAAATGATTAAGAATACTATTTCCTACCTTCCCATCGATAACCAAGTTTCTCAAAAACCAGTTGTATCTCAGAGCAGCAGGGCATGAAGGAAATAGTACTGCAGAGAGAAAAGGAGACCAGCCAAATCAATGGCCGAAGCATCCATCTTCTTCTCTTACAGTAGGCAGACCGCACAGGAGTCTGGATCAAGGCTGCTCACAGCTTAATGTCCATGAGAATCACCTGGGAATCTCGTTAAACTTTAGATGCTGATCAATTAGGTCGGGAGCCGGGCCAGAGCTTTTGCGTTTCCAACAAGCTCCCAGGTGATGCTGATACTGCTGGTCTACAAATCATACTGTGAGTAGCAAGGGTTAGTATGGATCTCGGTCAAGTACATTTTGGCTCAACTCATGACTCTGGACAAGTTAGTTAACATCTCTAATTTCTCAGTTTCCGCAATTATTAAATAGAGATAGCAATGCCTGCCTCATAAAGTTGACATGAGGAATAAACAAAACTATTTGTCCTAACGCCTAGTTATTACCACCAGAAGCATAACATTTCCCAAAGTGTGGTACACGTACCATTGGTGGTACAAGGACAAACTTTTAAAAATTGTAATTGTTAGGCAATATTTTAATAAGTATCAGAAAAAAAAAAAACTTTAAATTCAAGATCATGGGTAATGTCACCTAGGATAAAGCTATGTTAAAAGGAAAACGTCAATTTTAAAAATTACTAAGTAAATAAAGGTACAAGAGATACATGGATATGACAAAAATGATGAGGGTGATACTCAACTGACTAAAGCTGAAACATCAATTAAAATAGGGTTACTAAGTTTCTGAAGGCAGGGGCTTGACCAGATTACCCCATCATAAGGAGCAGGTGTGTAATAGAGTTCTGAATGTATTTCAAAACCTTCTGGTCACTCAAGGCTTAGAAACTGAACTTTAACCATATGATATTCTTACCCACATTTACTTGTGTGAATTGCATATGCTATCATGGATCATCAGACTATCCGTAAGGCTTAGGAGAACAAATTCTGTTGAGTAAAGCCATTTCCCCCTGATATGTAAATCTAAACAACTTCCCAACAGTGGGTTAAATAACAGAATTATGTCTCCAAGGAAGGAAAGTTATGATTTCATAAATCCAGTACTAAGATGTTTCTCTTTTCCCACAGACTTTTTGTAACACCATTCGAAGGTAATTTGTGGTCACAGGGATGGGTGTGGATGACTGAACAAATGAATGTGTCATAGCCTTTAACAATAACCTTTAGAGCAAAGGGAGGAAAAGTCATAGATGAGTTGGAAAAGACGCAGCATGTTTGTGAGTAGCATGGTTTTCAGAAGAGAACTATAAAAGGTTTCCTGATGTATTTAGCATCTGATGTCTGGTATACTTGGAGCAATATATCATTCTTACAATTCTGCTTAGTTGGTTGACGGTTTTGTTCAAGTTAATGAGAAAAAGGAACATGAAAACAGACATACATCAGAACTTCACTCATTCATTTCTCCATGGAGTGAACCACTTCTTTGCTGAATCAGATAATAGCTTCAAATACTGGAAAAATATTTTCTCAAGTTTTTTGTGCTATTCAAAATATAGTGGCTATAGACATGACACACTTTCAAGTTTAATCTACATTATTAATGCTTTATCGCTTTCTTAAGTCTAGACAATTAACAAAACAATAAATCAAGTCCTGATTTGTTGTGTTTGCCAATTTCCATGGGGTTAGTACCTCTTTTGTGGCTGATTGCAAGTTACCAACATGACGTCAGTGAACACAGGGCTGGAAAAAGTGTTCAGTAGTATACACCATTATACAGTATTTCCAATGCAGATAAAATAGGCACAAATGACTTCAAGAGTATTGATAACAGTAAAATGTAGTAAAAATAATTATGAAGTGATGAGTTTTGAGTACTTATTTTTTGTTTTTAACATACTTTATTTTAATGATAAGTTTATATAGTTTAATTTTTACTGATAACCAGCTCAGAAAATTTCTGAAAATTTAAGTTTGTTGTCAGGAGAGCTGGGAAGGGCTGGATCCTGCACACCACTGGTCTCGAATCACATCCCACACATTGTTGCTATCCCACCAGGTTTACAAACAACTTTTCAGTTTTCCAAGTTAAAAATCTCTTGGAGAAAGATGATGAATCTTGTGTGTTAAAGAGACAACAACAACAGCAACAAAAAAAACAAAAATAAATAAAAATTGCAATACTGCAATTTGTATCTTTTATGTAGTCAAGTTTGTAGTTAACAACAGAAAACATATGAAACATTTATACACCCAGAGCCTTTAGGAAATCAAGTAAACATTGCATCTTGGGGGAAAGAAATGTAGGCAGAAGATATTTGTTTGGGTAAAAAAGGACATGGAGTTAAGCATAAAGATGTTTGCATCAATTTCCACATATAAAACTGGTCAGAAAGACTTGATTTCCTAAGGGAACAGAAAGTAAAAGAAATAGCTCCTTATAAGTGAATCATAAGGATTCTTTCCATAGACAAAAAAGCAACCACAATATAAATGCTTTAGATGCCATCATGACATGGCAATACTAACTTTTCAATTTGTAAAGATAAAAGGGAAAATGTTAAGGAAATCCAAAGCCATTTCACTAATCCCTATAGCCAAAGTAAACCAGTGAGAGAATGAGAGAACTTATTCCACGAAATGGTCATTTATGATGTTAACTAGCACTTTTAAAGACTTTCAAAAATAGCTCTGCATTGCCTGGTAAATCTTTGAAAACCTAAAAGCAGTTAAGTAGCTCTCAATCCTTTAGAAAAGTTCAATTAACCAGTTTCACACTAAAAGGGTAAATTTTCACATTAAAAGGGTGAAAATTCACTGCCTTCCCTTTCATGGAAAGTATGTATAAATTACTTTCCAAAACTGAGCATAATATCCTATGGAATTGTTTATTACAAAAAGTAAGTCTTCAAAGCTGAGGGAAATGTACAGCACACATATTGTTTATCTCTACAAGATGGAGCATATGGAAAAATTTATAACTGTCAAGCGTTATTACACTACAGAACAAACGTGGAAGTACACAATAGGGATAAATACAGTGAGACTCGTTCACAAATTGGAGATGCTGGAGGCACATGGAAAAGTTTACAAAAATCGCAATGTTTAAGAGATCAGGAGGACAGCGGTGCTAACCCGGCTTTACAAAGAGATCATATGCAATGGATTCCACTGTTCCTTCTGAATTATAATGCAGGTTTAGGCATGCAGGTTAATTTGAGAAGCAGCCCTTAAAGAAAAGGAAAGAAGAAAAACAATTCCTGTCTTGTGTTAAAAATTCCAAATAAGCATTATCGATACTAAAAAAGAAAAGGGTGGGGTGTGTAAAACAATTAAAATTATAAATTTAATAAGCCTTGAGTGGTAAAATATTCAAATGAAAACACAGTTGAAAAATTATTTTAACAGAATATTTATTATAAGCATACGATTTCATTTTTAAAAACTTTAATGCATAGTAATATAAGTTGCTGAATTAGGGTAATTTTAAAGTGTAATTCATTTTTGCAATGACTTTCAGGGAAAAAAGAAAAAAGGGGGAAAAAGCAGTAAACCTACATTTTAAAATGTAAAAATTTGCAGTTATCTCCCCAAATCCTCTCTTTCAATGTGGTCTAGTATTGGAATATACATTATTTCAAAGGTCTAATTTTCACACATAAAGCTTTAATTTTAAAACAATAATAATAATTTCCCTAAAATTTCTCAGTATCAGCAGTGCCCTAAAGAAAAATTCTTTCTGAGTATAAAGACAGAGAAGTACTCCCAGGGAAATAAAAGCACTCTCTGTTCAAAGCTCACATGAACTAAAGGCAGAGGCTGAACTAAGGTTTGGATGTACTTTCTATTTTCTTTAGTCCCCTAGTCATTACTTTAACAGGCAAAGAATAACTAAAGAGCAAAACTCGTTGACGGAAGCACATACTTTCCACACACTCTAAGTGTCAAAGGCCTGTTTAGAGAAAGGCCAAACAATCTACTGCATCTTAGATGCAAGGGCCAGAACTAGGAGATGTTTCTGACTAAGGAGTCTATTTCTGCCTCTACTGTGGCCTCATTTTATAACCTTAGTGAAGAGATTTATCTGTTCCTCACTTGACTTTAAAAATAAAGATAGAGCCACGTAAACTCTACTTAGCTCCCTAGAATATTGTGAGACTACAATAAATAATGTCTATAAAAGCTTTGATCTCTTCAGGAAAAAAATGATTTCTGACATAGGCAGGAGAGGTTTTAGAGGTTCCTGAGAAACTAGTGCTAAGTCAAGGTGGAACACAAGGAACAGATAAGCCACAGATCACTAGAAAATGCCTGTTAACCCTTTTTATTTATTTTCCAGGTAAAAATGGTCTTTGAAACTAGGCCCATAAACTGCCATCTAGATCATATCCAATTTCCACTTCCATTACGTCCACTTATGCCATCACTACAAATTATACCATCTGAACAGATAAGAGACAGCTATAGTAACTAAACTAAGGACTGGAAAAGAGGAGAAATCAGAGTGCTTGATTTCTAGGCCTGGCTCCTTCTGACATTAAAAAAATGAAGAATTAGAAAGTTAGTGGAAAAAAAAAAGATTTCATGCCTCTTTTTAGTCCCATCTGCCCCTCTCATGAGAAGTCATCAATATGGCTGCCAAGATTTCTTGGTAGAAAGATGATTTTTTAAGATGAAACAACTGTACTTAATTGAATCTTACTTTCTGGATATATGCCAGTATTTGCATTTAAACTATTAAGGTACTGGGGCACAATGGTTTCAAATGAATCTTCTCTATAAACTCTCTCATGTGTTTAATGTATATCATTTCTATTTTTTTAACTACTGAGCATATAGCGATGGCAACAGTTTACTTTTCCTTCTTTAGAAGTTCCATTCACAATAGCCGCACACTTCAAATGCCAGGTACTTGCTAACAGGCCATATAACAAGACAGCAGCATTTGAAGATTTACAATGTGAAGTGAAATCATACAGAGTAAAAAAGGAGAGAATAACTGAGTGCATAAACAACCTTAGCAAAAATTCTACATCTTAACATAATCTGTGTTTGTTCCATTGACCACAATTCTAATCCTTAGGGTTTGAAATCTACCATATAACCAATCTTTAATCATTATAATCTTCTAGGAAAGAGCAGTAGATCACTTTTAACTTCTTTTAGCATTAACTAATTCTGTTATTTTCTTTGTATTCCAAGGATACCTAAATGCGGTGTTAGGTATTGTTATAAATCTTAGTTTATGTCATTAATAAATTGGTATCATGGTCTGTAAAAATAGGGCAATAGGGCTTCCCTGGTGGCGCACTGGTTGGGAGTCTGCCTGCCAATGCAGGAGACACGGGTTCAAGCCCTGGTCTGGGAGGATCCCACATGCCGTGGAGTGGCTGGGTCCGTGAGCCATGGCCGCTGAGCCTGCGCGTCTGGAGCCTGTGCTCCGCAACAAGAGAGGCCACGATAGTGAGAGGCCCGTGCACTGCCGATGAAGAGTGGCCCCCGCTTGCCACAACTAGAGAAAGCCCTCGCACAGAAACGAAGACCCAACACAGCCAAAAATAAATATAAATAAATAAAAATTAAAAAAAAAAAAATAGGGCAATAATAGTAATAGACCTTTGAGGGTTGTACCTACTTTTTAATGCTCTGAAACAGGAGGCACAGCTCTACTGGGTGAATCTGATCATAAAGGTAAAATGTCATATTTTTTCTCACTCAGATTCAAACTCATTTAATTTCTCTAAGCATCAGAAAATGCAGTTTGCTTAAGACTAAACAGCAAGTACATCACAGAACAGGGGTTTGAGCCCAAGTCCATCTTGCTTCAAATGTCTGTGTTCTTTCCATTATGCCCTGGGGCCTCTTACCAGGGGACAGTATTTTCTATACTACCAGAGGAAGGCATGGTCCTCTCAGCATTCAGAATATCAGCGGCAGATCCTGCTGCCCCAAACCTTCCTACCACAACCAAGCAGGAGGAAAGAGTGAGAGGGGGAAACTCCTGATTGCTGTTCCCTATCTAACTCTAGATATATTTTTCCCACAGAGTTAACTTAATAAATGGCAGCTAGAATCTACCTTCTGGAGTGCTGGAGTAGCAATGAGGTAAGCTTTCCTTGCATATTAGTACTCAACAAGAGGAGATTAATGTTATATTTTCTTATTTTTGTGTCCCACCCAAGAATATAACTCAGAATGCGTTAATTTGTGAGAAAGTAATTCTTCACTTTTTAAAGACTTGAATTAATTTTCCTTGAATTAGTTGATGTTTACACAGACTATCTGAGCATGTACATAAAACAAAAACAACTCATTTTCTGAACACTTTAAAACTGACATCCTGCTAACCCTCCTAAGACAAACACCTTAAGTTATTTTTTAAAAAGATAAGGAAAAAAGGGAAAAAAAGACTCTGGAAATAAGAGATAAGATGATGAAATCCATGAATATAAACTCTTGACAGTTTAACTTATAAAAGTAAAAGAACTAAGTAAATTAAATTATCAGAATCCAAAAGAACCAGAGATCGTATTGCAACTAAGCAGCAGACCTAAACCCAAAATGGATTTAGAATATATTTAATGTTGGAGGCGCAAAGTTAATTCCTTTGTCATATCCTCTTCTTGCTTCTGCTTGAAATCCAAGGGGCATGGGGTGAATTTGCTTAATCTGCAACATTAAGAATCCCAAACTCTTCAGAGGAGCCCTCCACGATCTCTGGGTATAGACAATTGCCAGGGCAGATCTGAAAAATATGCAACAGCTTACTTTCTCCCTAAAGGACTTTTTCGTAACTAACTAGACTAATCTTCCTCTGAGGGATTTTAAAACAACAAATTTACCTTTTTTGCTAAAAGTGATATCTAGGTCTGCCTGAAACGGTGCACAAGGGACATCCATTAAATTACCTCTAGTTAATGATAATTTTGGATCAAATGGGGTGATACAAATAAACTATCTTCCTAACATTCCTGTTATAGACTTAAGAAGGCAAATAACACTGACTGATCTAAAAACAAAAGTCTAATCTGTTCTGGGAAAAGAGTTCTGACAAATCCTAATTCCAACAGTACGAAAGGCCCAGTAATTACAAGATTAGGAATATTTCCCTGTAAAATTTTCCTAATTACGTTTTTGATCCAAGATGCACTTAAAAATGAACAAAAGCTGCTCCAAACTACATTATCAAACAAACAGTCAAAGAGTTGGTGGTCATATTAGTAAGGTAGTAAGGCAAGGAAAACTAATATATAGTGATCTGTTTTCTCAGATTTAAAAAAAAAAGGACTTCTTCCTTAGGAACAATAAAAACACAATCAGTATCAACTACCTTCCATAATGAAGCTTTCATAAATAACCTTGAAGACAATGTGTCTTAGCTAGCAGGTTCTAGTCACCCATATCTTTCTAGAGTATTCATTTTTCCCTGTCAGGGATGATTCAGCTCCATAGCCTACTTAGACCCAAGGTTGACTGGGAAGGAGAGAATCATTAATCCATCAACACGTTTCCCCTTTGCAGTCTCCACGCATGCAAACGGCCTGTGGAGGGGCTATGAAGAGCCAAAAAGTCTAAGCCACAGCCCTGTGTCCTCCTAGTGCTTTCTATTTAGCTTGTTGGAGAACAAGACAGTTCAGTGGGCTTCACTATCTTTTCAAATGCACCATTAGAAGACTACATGATTTAGACTCAACATCTAGTCGAAAAACTTCACAAAATTGTCCATGGAAATGTCATCCAAATACAGCTGTAAGACTGAATGAAAGTTGGCAGACGTGCTGATGTTAAGTGGCATTTTACACTCAAAAGCAACCAAATGGGGGGAAAAATTGGTGTTTGTAGTATAGAATAAAAACAAACATTAAAAGATTTTAAAATAAGGGAATGTGTGAAGATAGAAAAATAAGAGCATGTGTTGAAAAGCAGTCTTATTATTTTCCACATTTATTTATGTTTAAAGATATATTCAAAGCTAAATTCAGGAATACCATATGTAGCTCTAAATCCTAACAAATGTTGTGACATAGGATGGTTTTTCTCCTCACTGAATTAATTATTTACCAACAACATTTAATAAAATTTTGCTAAGTGTCTACTATAGGCCAGGCATTCTACTAGGAAATACACTGATGAGAAAACAGCACATGGTTCCTGCCTTCAGGGATCGTGAGAGGAGACAAGGAACTTTCATATGGAACAAACACTATGATGATATGGAACAGACCACAGGGACACCAACCCTGTGGGAAGGCCCATCTGAGGAAGTAAAATGTAGGCTGAGAACAGAGGCTTAAGCAGGAAAGAGGAATGATGAAAGAGGCAGTGGAACAGTACCTGAAAGAGCTGAACAACGTGGAAAGAAATTAAATTCAATAGGGCTAGGGCATGGACAATGGGAACCATGGTGCAAGATAAAGCTGAAGAAATAAGTAGGATCTGATCAAGAAGGGCGTGGCCCTAAGGATTATAAGAAGTTGCTGGAATGTTTAGAAAAGGGAATAATATTATCAGCTTTGCATTTTTTAGAAGATCACTCTATCTACAGTGTGGAGTATGGAATAGTGTGGTACAGGAGTGAATGACGGAAAGCTGGTATCAAAATTTTTTGGGAGATGATAGCTCTTTGGACTGGAATGATGGCATCTAAGGAAAAAGAGATGTAGGAAAATTGAAGAACGATTTAGGAGGTAAAATGATCAGAATTCTGCTTGGTGACGGAATGTAGGGAAGGAAGAAGAAGAAGGGGACAAGGCTACCTCCCAGGTTTCTGACTTGAACCGCCGGGAGATGTAGTCACTGGAGGCAGAACAGGCTTGGAGAGGGAAGGGTGGGAAAGTAATGAGATATCAGGATTGGGAATAAAATCTGAAATGTTTGGGAAGCCAGACTGGAGTGGGTTCCAAAATGAGCAGGAGGTAGAAACCGGAGAAGAGGTGTGATGGGGAAGAGAAAGATAGAGTGCTAAGTATGTAGTTGAAATAGGACAATTTTTAAAGATGAACTTAATAAATTTAGGAGCCAGTAGAAAGGGAGGTAATAATAATAATACAAAGACCTTTCTTTTGAGTGCTTAATTTGTTCCAACCACAAAGCTTAGCACTTTAAAAATATTCAATCTTTCAATCTTCACAACAAGCCTATGACACAGGTATTATTATCCCCAACTAACACACAAGGAAACTGAGGCTGAGAGATATTATATAAATTGCCCAAAATTTCACAGCAACAGACCTCAAGTTTGAATCCAAGTATGTCTGATTACAAAGCCCATGCTCATAATCACCATGCTTACACACAGGATTTAAGAGAGAGACAGGATTAGGAAAAATCAAGGTCCCTCTAAGGTGGAAAAGGATAGGCCCCGGACTTTAGGAAATGAGGGAAACCTTTTTTCATAACAGAAGGGACAAAGGAAAAAAAAACATGTGGAAAGGTTCACTTTTTAAAAATTTTTATTATTATTTTTTAACATCTTTATTGGAGTATAATTGCTTTACAATGGTGTATTAGTTTCTGCTTTATAACAAAGTGAATCAGCTATACATATACATATATCCCCATATCCCCTCCCACTTGCGTCTCCCTCCCACCCCCCGTAACCTACCCCTCTAGGTGGTCACAAAGCACCGAGCTGATCTCCCTGTGCTATGTGGCTGCTCCCCACTAGCGATCTGTTTTACACTGGGTAGTGTATATATGTCCATGCCACTCTCTCACTTTGTCCCAGCTTACCCTTCCCCCTCCCCATGTCCTCAAGTCCATTCTCTATGTCTGCGTGAAAGGTTTACTTCTAATGGCAGATGAGGAATGAGTTTTCCATTGGAAGACTTCTATCTTTCCTATTGACTTGGAAGTAGTCATTTGCTGAGGATCAAGACAGAATTAATGAGTAAGATGTTTGAGAAGAGTAGAAAATAATTGAAATTGTCTTTCATTCATTGAACAAAATGCATTGGGTACTATTCTAGGCACCGGGGTCATAGTAGTAAAAAAAGAGATGAAGTTCCCAGTTCATATGATCCTTAAATTTAAGCAGGGGAACACATAAAATAAACAAGCAAACAAGATAATTTCACATTGTGATATGCTAATGGAGGAAATTAAGCAGGGTAATGGGGCTGAGAGAGCTTAGGGAGAACTGTTTTATATGAGGGGCTCAGGGGGACACAAGCTGGGACTGGCAAGAGAAGCCCCAGGTGAAGTATATTGTCATGGAGAATGGAGGAGAGAGTTATTTAGGGAATGACACAAGTTTGCTGGGTAATGCTGAGAGGACAGATGAGGTGAGGGCCCTGTATTTATGGAGACATTAATCTGCCTCACTCTATATTTTTCTCCAACTGAACTCAGCAGCTCAGGAGCAACTGCAGAAAAAGCTCAGAGTCACCCACAGTTGGGAATACACCAAGCAGACATGACTGAAAATGGGGCACAGGAGTTCAGTAAGCTGACAAGAGATAAGTTAGAGTTATGGTCCATGGACTCTGAAGTGAAGAGAAAGGAGAGTGAAGAATGCATCCCATATAATTGCAAGTCCTTATAAGGCTGAAGATGTGGTGGATAAGCTGGAAAGATAAGGAAATTATGGCCAGAGAGGAAAACATCTGAATTTCAGAAGACAGAAAGAAAAAGGTATCAAAGATGTGATTTAAAAAAAAGATGAAAAAAAAGAAAAAAAGATGAAGAGACAAGGGAATTGGAAGAAGAATAATGGGAGAAATGGAGGTACAAATACAAGAAGATGGAGAGTAAAGTAGAGGGACTGGGGGACAATGATAGCCCAGAAAAGAAATACGAGTTGGTGTAGCTGAGTAGCAAAAGCATCCTCAAAGAAGCAGAGTATTTTAGAGCAGATGAGGAAATGGTGGTCTAAATGAGGTAGGGGGAGCTTAGTAAGACAATGACCCTGTGAGTGTGAAAGTGTGGGAAAATGATGGGCATCCTCTCAAAAGAGGTGTAGAAAAAATAGCATCTCAGGAGAGACCCAGACCTCAAGTCAGGAGGAACCTTCCTAAGAGTGGCTTACCAATGCTGAAATTTCAGACATGCCTGCCATCACTGGCATCTGATCCTTGTGTGAAGGAACCAATTCTCAGGGTGCAATATTCTCCATCTATGTTTCTCTTTTGCCCTGATTCCTCTAATATGACATTAACACAGTAGGGCAGAAATCCAAGAAAACCACTAGGCTGGAATAAATATCCTTTTAGACAAATAAAAAAAATTATACTTGGAAAAAAAAGAAAGCAAAACTGCCATGTTGACATCAGAACAGTAAAGCAGTTTATTTAGAGAGTCATTTGAACAAGGCAGACACAGTTTAAGGACCCAGGGGAGGTTTTCAGTTTCTACCATCTGGTTATTTCCCCAAGTCCTCTGCCATGCATCACAAAGCTCTCTGTGAATCCACTTAAAAAGGAAAGGGCTAACACTCTTTTTTATTTCCTTAACACTGCCCTCAATAAAAGGTGGTACATCCAAAGGATAAAATAAACATTCAGCCACAAAATTCACAGTGCAAAAATATATTTACTTATATAGAAAGGTGTTCTCTTTTCATTGTTGAACATAAAAAGTAGGTTATAAAATAAGATATTGAGTACGAGCTCATTTATGCAAACAATAAATGTTTTTTTTCATTGCGGTAAAATATGCATAACATAAAACTTACCATTTAACCATTTTCAAGTGTACAGCTCAGTGACATTAAATACACTCACATTGTTGTGCAACCGTCGTTACCATCCATCTCCCGAACTTTTTCATCTTCCCAAACTTAGTACCCATCACGTGAAAACAATGAATTTTTACATATGAACACAGAAAAAGTCTGAATGGATATACTCTAAAAATGTTAATGGCGGATAGTGCAATTATAGGTGGTTTTCTTTTCTATGTTTTAGTCCTCTATATTTTCTGATTTTTTTCTAAAAGGAACTGCATCTCTATTGTACTTTTTAAAAGTAATTTTTAATGATTCTTTAAAAGACATTAAAGTTCAAACATTAAAAAAGAAAAGAAAAACAGGATTAGAGGCAATGCTCTTTACCTTCTTTAGATCTGGACTAGTAACTAAAGTATATTCCATGAGTGATCTCAAGCAACTCAAATTTTCTATGTATCTTTTAGAAATATATATTTTTATAATTTAGGACTACACATTTCTTAAGAAGTCAATCATTATCAGTTGCCTAATAAACATAACAATACTTGAAAATAAAAATGATTACTGCAGTATAGAAAGCTAATTATCCCCCACTGCTCATTTTCCCCCTTCTTCCTAGTAAGAACCCCAATTCTTAGCTGGGTACACTGATGTCCAACCAAAAGACAATATTTCCTGGTTGTTGCTCCTGGAGTTATGGCCATGTACCTAAATTTTAGCCAAAGAGGAAGTGCTATGTGCAACTTCCCAGAAGTGCCCTTGAAGGGAAGGGGTGCACTCAAAGAGCTTGCTTCTTCCCCCCGTCTCTCTCTTTCTACCCCCAGCCCTAACCATGTGAGGCCACATGCAATCCAGGAAAAGGAACTGAATTGGCTGGCACCTTGATCTTCAACTTTTGAGCCTGCAGAACTGTGCGAAAATTAATTTCTCATATTTAAGCACCTGATCTGTGGTGTTTTGTTATAGCAGCCCAAGCAGACTAATACACAGTCATTCACTCAGTTGTTACAAAATACCTGATAACTAATTTATTGAATACCTACTATACGCCAGGAACATTACATACTTTCCCGCTAACCCTCTCAGTAACCCCACAAACTAGAGATCATTATATTCACTTTGGTGATAAGAAGCCTGAGGCCCAAAGAATAATTACCCAAGGTCCCGCAGCTGGTAAGTGAAAAGTCAAGATTTACTTACTGTAAACTTCATTACCTATCATACTTCATGGCCCAGACATCTCTGCATCAAGGAGTTTATGGTATTTTAGAAAGACAATCCAGACAAAAAAAAGCTGAGTAATTCAAAAGGTTAATAATAGCACATGACAAAAACACAGAAATAATAAGAAGTACTAGGAGTTCCTAGGAGGGAGAGTTCAAGAGATCATGAAACGCTTCAATTTCTCCCCCATAAAAATATAGAGAATTACATTAAACCAAATCCTTGTTGAAACCCATCCAAACCAAGTAAATAAAGTGGTAAGAGACATTACAACCTTGGAACAAAGGTAAAATCTTAATAGAACTTGCTTTGACATTTAAATTAGCACCTTTAAAAGTCACCAAAAAAGCATTTTCCTGCTACAAGGTATGCCACAGGTGATTTGCTTCATCACATCTTAATCTTCAGGAGAAAAAAATTACACAGAAGCTTAGCTTTTCTAAATTGTCTACTATAGTTAACCAGTCATTGACTAAAAAGGGACAGGGAAAATAGTTAAAACTATTTTCTGGAAGTGTGTGAAATTAGATTATCTGCTTATATTTAAAGATAATTTGAAAAAGTCTGAGAAATTCTTTCACAAAAGAAGAGCTATAAATGGTCAAATAAAATTTTAACAATGCATAGATTAGACAGGAATGTGGACAACATAGAACCCAACATCATTTTGGAACAATATGTCTTCAATTTTCTTAAAGTGATAGTTACCTACTTAACTACTAAGCAGCCTTTCTAAATCGGTAATTCCGAAGTTAACATTTTTAATGTAGCATACTTTTACAAAAATGCAAAATCTTCCATAGAAATCTATGATAACCTGTATGTGAAATCTAGGGCGAGAAACAAATCCAGTATTGATCTATAAAAACCTCATTCAGGGGTTTCGCTGGTGGCGCAGTGGTTGAGAGTCTGCCTGCCGATGCGGGTGACATGGGTTCGGGCCCCGGTCTGGGAAGATCCCACATGCCGCAGAGCGGCTAGGCCCGTGAGCCATGGCCGCTGAGCCTGCGCGTCCGGAGCCTGTGCTCCGCAACGGGAGAGGACCTAACAGTGAGAGACCCGCGTACCGAAAAAAAAAAACAACAAAAAAACCTAATTCAATTTGTATGTTCTATTGGTTGTTAGAAAAAAATATTTAATGTCTAAATCAGGAAAGATGTATCTTGATAATGCTTTTAATTCAACAAAAAATTAGAGGTATTATTTAGAATTTGGTTTTGTGACAAAGATGATACGTTTTCATTATAAATATAAAATATGCTCATTACTGGAAATTTGTAAAATGAAGAAAAGGATAAAGAATACAGCCATGTCCTCACCACTAACAGTTCCTTCTAATTAAGGTATTTTTATGTTTTTAAAAATTTTTGATAATTCTATATAGATTAGATATTCAGCATTTTTTTTCTTTTTCACTTCAACATATGGCATTTTTCTATGTTGTTATTAAACCAACAAAGTAAGTCGCTTTTAATTCTAGGAAACATTCCAATAAATTTTCTTAACCACAATTCACTTTAAACAATTAGGTTGCTTTTTGCTATGCTAATAATACCAAGATAAATATCTTTGTGTTTTTTCCAATTCACAGATAATTTCCTTAGCCTAAATTCTAGCAGTGAAATTACTAGCTGAAGTCATACAATCAGTAAATAGCAGGGCCTGGGTAAAGAGATGTGTTAGAGTTCACAAGTGCTTATTGCTAAACTTTCAGGAATTTCCTAAGCCAGTTGTTAAATACAGACATCATTAAAAATTAAATTTTGTCAATGTATAATTAAATAGATTTTAAATAAAACAAATACTCAAAATTCATCATTTTTCATTGTGTTACTACATTTTACTACTATCCTGACTCAGAGTTGTTTACATCTACTGTATCTATATTGTGGGGACACTACTATATAATGGTATTCTACTACACATCTCTTCCATCAACATTCAGTGATGTCATGTTGTAGCATGAGTTTGGACATAGTGGGAGTATTTATACCATGGAAATTGGAAAATGGTACAAATGGGGCTTTTTACCCTCCTAGAGAATCCATAGAATTAGCCTGATTATTCAGATGGTGAGCTATACATGTATCTTATTTATTTCACCCTCAAACTGTGTATTTTTCAACCTATCTACACCTTTTAAAAGCCCTCAAAAAGATGGAAGCAGAGACTGGCATCTAAGCATTTTAATCAGTTTTACTACTTGAGCCACTTGGTAAATGTTTATAAAGTATTTTTGAAGAGTACTGTGTTGAGTGGCTGTCGGTGATACAGAAATGTTGAAGACTTCAAGTAAAAAATGATAAATACCATGAGATAAAAATGATACAGGAATGCAAAGAAAGGAGAGATTATGTCCTGAAGAATTTTACAAGGTTCACAAAAGAGAACATTTTCAGATGAATAAATAGTGTCATAGAAAAGTAAAATGATTAAGGCTATCAAAAACTCCACCCTCTTCCTTTTCAGAGCACTTTTATATAACTGCTTTATAACATATCACTCCCCTCATCCTATGTTATAATGACTATTATATACCTCTGCTCCACTATATTACTCATACCTTCAGAGCAGAGCTTCCTTTATCTTTGTATCCCCATCATAGTAGATGTTCAATAAATGTTTCTTTAATGAGTGAGTGAGTGAAAGAATGGATTAATGAATAAGAGCTGACATTTATGAGTTTACAATGTGCTAAGCACTGTCCTAAGCACTTTACATATATGAAATCATTTAATTTTCACTACAACACTATAAGGTAGGTGCTGTCTTGACCAATGAGAGAACTCAGCCATTACACATACAATGAAACTGAATCACGAAGATCCCACAGATGGCATAAGAGCTAGAATATAAAGGCAGTCAGTCTAAGTCTAGAGCCCGTGTTTTTTGCCACTACACCATACCACATCTCATTAATGAATGAGCAGCAGGACAGCTCCTTTTTGCATTCATTCTTACTATTTCGAAGTCTAAATAAATAAATAAATAATGCATGCTTCTATATTACATATTCCACTCAATGTCATCAGTTCATTCACATTCGGAGTAGTACTGGTCTCTCTCTTAGCTCTCTAAATTTAAAAAAATAAAATAAGTGAGTCTTAGATTTGGCAAGTTTTGATATGCAAATTTCTACATGTACTCCTAATCAAATATCTGTTTTAAAAGAACACCCTCAATTTTCCAATTAGAAAGAAAATTATTTAAATATTCCCCCCAAAATGTTAGACACTTCATTTGAGTTTTGATAATCTAACAAAGCTAACCTTTTCTTATCTGCATACTTTTACTTGATATACATATGTGTGTGTGTGTGTAGAGACGAGAGATATAGTGTTAACTGTGTCACAAATGAACCAGGGTGAAAGTCACTTTGGCCCACCTTTAAAACATCACTACTGAATTCTGTGGGACAAAAAAGACTGAAAAGCTATAAACAACTTGGTCAGAGAGTTAAATCTCCAAGGCAAAAATCAATCAACAGATGTTAAAAAAAAAAACACACACACACACACACAAAACAAAAAAACCCAAGGGCTTGAAATATGTCCAACAAACATTCATAGTTTTAATGGAAAAAAGAAAAAGGGGAGGAGGACTCTTTCTCCCTGATAAAATGACTTCATGACAATGGAGACTGAAAGGTCACTGACCTTACCAACAAAAGGGTGTGATTTCAACAGCAATGAAGGAAAAGATAGCAATTAGGTAAGATTATCACACCTAGACCAAGATATTGTATTGATTTTCATAAAAGGACACAGAATCAATCTATTGTTCAAGTTTGGTAAGTGAGTACAAGATTGTTGTCAAACAGAGTATTATTCATACTTATTGATTCATTTGAAACCTGCTTCATGAAGAAATCCCACTTATTTACCATAGCCCAGCTCTAAGAATACGTAAGGATGGAATCTTGGAGACTTGACCACTGCACTCATTTAAGAAATTACCTACTAGAAACCATGCTTCTCTTAAATGCATTCTAATGCAAGAAATAGAAGGGTGCATTTGAAATATTTTTAAATCTTTAAATAAATAATACTATGCAAGTTTTTTTGTTGTTGTTTTTGGTTTTTTTTGCGGTATACACGGGCCTCTCACTGTTGTGGCCTCTCCCGTCGCGGAGCACAGGCTCTGGACGCGCAGGCTCAGCGGCCATGGCTCACGGGCCCAGCCGCTCCGTGGCATGTGGGATCTTCCCGGACCGGGGCATGAACCCATGTCCCCTGCATCGGCAGGCGGACTCTCAACCACTGTGACACCAAGGAAGCCCACTATGCAAGTTTTAAAAAAAACACAGTAACTTCTTTATTATCCATCAAGGTCAGATAAAGTTGTATTCCAGTTAATCCAATATTCTGATTCAGTTTCTTCATCTATAAAATAAGACTATTATGAATTATATGAATTAATATTTGTAAAGTACTTAGTGCCTGGCATATTAATTAAATCCTACATAAGTGATTGTTAAATAAATAAAATAATATAATTATAGTAAACTGTATTTCCAAAAATGTCCTCAGCCTTTTTTCTGGTCCCACATGCTCTTCCAGAACGCTGCCACTCCCTATCAAAAGGTGGAGTCTTCTTTCTCCCCTTGAACTTGGTGGACTTGTGACTGTTCTGAACATCAAAGAAGGAAAGAAATGATGTTCTGTGATTCCCAAGGCTATGTCATAGAAAGGATACAGCTTCTGCCTGGCTCTCTCTTTTTGGAATGCATGCTCTGGGGAACCCAGATAGCGCACTTAAAGAAGGCCAAACTAATCCATTTGGAGAGTTCACAAGGAGAGACCCATATGGAGAGGAATTGGAGCCTTCCTAGCCAACAGCCAGCAACAACTGCCAGAATGAATGAGTCTTCAGATGATTCCAGTTCCCAGCCTTTGAAGTTTTCCAGCTTCAGACATTGTGGAACAAAGAGAGAAGCCATCCAGCTGTGCCCTGTCCAAACTCCTGATCCACAGAATCTGTGAGCATAATAACCTATTTTTTCACACCACTAAATTTTGGGGTAATTTGTTACACAGCCATAGGACCAGGAACAATAAAACTGCTACACTTAAGATTTGCATTTCAACTAAAATCAAAAAGATTTTAAAGTGGCTTATAAAATTAAATATAATGCAAACAGGGCCCAGATAAAACAGAATAGAGACTCATAAAACAAAGCAGAAACAACTGTCAGGCATTCAACACAGTATTATAACAACATTGATAGATAACAGTTTTCTTCCATGTGTGAGGCACTGCAAGGAGCCATGAGTCAATGCTCCTAATAGCCCTAGAAGGCTACTGGTATTATCTCTATTTTACATATCACGTGCAAATCAGAAATAAAATACCCTAAAACTAATAAAACTATGGAAAACATATTTTCCATACTTTCATCTTGCTTTGTTGATTCAGATGGCACTTTTCGGATCCTTGTAATGGATCATCACCATGACTATTGCTAATCTATACTAGTAGGAGTTGGCAAACTTTTTCTTAAAGGGCCAGATGAACATTTTAGTCTCTGAAGGTTATATGTAGTCTTTGCTGCGTATTCTTCTTTGTTTGTTTGTTATAGCCCTTTAAGAATGTAAAACCATTCTTAGACTGTGCTCACCACAAAAACATTCTGTGGGCTGGCCCTTGGGCCATAGTTTGCCCAACAGACCACTATAGGGAAATGTTGAATACTAGAAGTTTAAATTAATAAACCCATTTTTATTATAATACTTATAATGGCATCTACAGTTATACTAAATTAAGAAAACATCGTTTCTGGCTCCAGCCTACTATTATCCACTGAAACCACAAGCTTCCATGAACCGTTGGTAAGTGAAAATGTAATTCCAAACATCCATAATTTCCATTATAATAAATGTCTATTCATAATTGACATTCACCAACACTGAAAAGGTCTGGAAGACTGTCTGAAAGAAATGATCTCTCTAGGGTCTAACTGCTTTTCCAGGCATATACATGGATATCTCTTTGTTTGTTTATTGAGATAGCCCAGTGTGACTGATAAAACACTGAACACTTCTAACCTCTCGTGTCAATCCTTTACAAGAAAATGTTTATTATTCTTGGCAGGAAATGATGGAAACTGGTGAGAAATAGCCAGACTACCTTCACATGTAAGTGAACTGGAATTTTTAGGGAACAGTTCTCCCTAGTAAATTTGTCTACACAGAGCTTAATCAACCAAATTTACAGCTGTTAACAGGTTGTGCCTCTGTATTCCCAAACATATAAATAAACTTCTTAATCAGAATGAAAACAGGTTCAAGGTCCAGTTGTTTAAACTGGAATTGGTACAGCCAGGACCCAACTGCAGTTAAAGTGACTGTCAAGGAGAAGCATAATCTTAGTAGAAAAGTTGTTTTCCAGTTTCCTCAAAGCTACAAAGATACTGCTCGACCAACACTTCTGTGATCACCTAAAACCGAAGTTATATGATCTCATCTAAAATGCCCAATCTAATGCCAAATCAAACCCACTAATTTTCAAGTTGAAGTTCCAAATTAGGAAGAAGCTAATTACTTAAATTCAAATTGGAAGGGGAAAGATTTTTAAGTGCCTATAAATCAAAAGGCCCATAGAAACTGGAATGAGTATTGGAGTGAGGAAATGAAATCACATATATAAAAGGTTTTATTCATTTTGCTTAGGAATGCAAAAGTAAATAAAGTTTAAGTAAATAAAAAGCAGTAAGCATAGGTTCATAGACAGCCCTTTTTACGGACTAAGAATAGATAGCTGAACACTAGTAACTAAGGTGTTGGCCATGTCATGATAATAGAAACAATTTATCTTGCTGACTTAATTAGCTAAAACAGTCATCAAGAAAAGTAACCAAACCAATCACCAAAAAGGTACAGCCAATTTACACCCTTCCGTTTTTGAAAATCCCTGGAAAATTAGAAGTGTTATTTCACAGCATCTGATATTTTTATTATTGTGTTTGAAACTCTACATTTCTTTCACCAAAAGATCATCTAAAAGACAAAGAAATTTAAATTTCTTTGTATTGAGTACAAACAAAACAAAGCAGCTAACCATACAGAAAAAAACTATCACCCATAAAAATAGCACTTTTGAGTCTATATTACTACACAACTGACAAATTCTATTTATTATAAGTTGAGCTTGAACAATGCTATATCCTGTTTGAAACCTCAATTTTTGATAGATACTCAAATGCTATATCTGCCAAATTCTACTTTTCCTCAAATTATTCCAATATGACTTCAAACTAAGTGTCCACAGTAGAAGCTGATGAGAAGAAATAGCTCAGGTATATACATTTTCAAAGTTCTGGGAAGGGATCCCATAACACTTAAAATAATGACATTTAAGCACAAGTATCTATTTATAAGCATCTGAATTCTTCTGACAAAGGAAATATATTTATACTGACAAAACCGAGCCTATTACTCTAAAACCTTACATATTTGTTAGAAAAGCAGGGAGAAATGTGGTCTGAATAAATAAAATGAATAAATGGTTCAGGATCCCAAGCAACTCTCAGCTTCTCCAATGAAGCTGTAGGTCTGATGACCCAAGGTTTCAATGATCTTTTTCTATGAACTTCTACGCATCTATGGAATAATCACATGGCCAAGCAATTGATTATATATCGATTTCTATTGTTTTCAAGACATTTCTTATGTTGCTTTAGTCTTTAAAATCTTTTGAACCTCAAAGCCATCTAAACACTTCAATAAGCAATTCTTAAGAACTTACTTCCTTTAAAACTTTCCCTAGTGCTGTGGAAAGGTATGTTCCAATTAAATACAAAAATGTTTGAATATCAAGTTAAGGATCTTCACTTAATTCATAGATAATAGGAAGCTACTGAATGAAAGTGAAATGGTAACAGCAATATCTGAAGAAGAGTAATCTAGATGTCTTGTACAGGTTGGATTAGAAGGTTGAAAGACTGAAGGAAAAACAAAATAAAATTAAGAAACTATTCAATTGTCCACAAAATAGGTGGCTGGTGCCTGAGCTATAGTGGTGGGAAGGAAAGTAGAAGTGGGCATAGAAACAGATAAATAGATAGAGGGAGCCTAAAAATTGTCACAAACTGGTAATTTCTTAAGTCTTAGGATAAGATAGAAAGCATGGTCAAAGATGATTAGTTTCAGTCCAGCAAACATTTACAGAGAACCTACTTTGTACAAGGCATTCAAAAATGAAGTTTGATCATAATCAATACTATAATATAGGTATAAACAACATATTATCATAGTCCAGAGGATGACACAATCAATCCTGAGTAGAATTTTGGGAAGACCAACATTTTAAGCCTGACTGTTAGAATAATGATACTTATGCCAAATGTTGTCTATTTGTTCTTAAAAAGGTACTTTAATCCACCTCCCTTAAATCTCTTTCTACAAAGTCCAAGCACAGGTCTTCTTTTACCTGTAATACTTCATTAGACTCCCAGCATCAAACACGCTCTCTCACCCAGCTGCTCCTCAGTATATCAAATCAAGTTAGTTACCAAGTTTTAGCAGACTGCTTTCCTCCTGCTACTCTCTTACTACTCTAAAGGAGAGGACTTTGGTAACTTTCAGTGATTTTGAGGATCAACCTGTTGCTGCCCAAACAGTCACTTCTTAAAGCCTCTCATCCTACTTTTCAACTGAGCTCTTCTCATTTTGGTCATAAGAGTTTTACATTCCTTTTTATCCAGGTTAAAGCGATGTATCCTCATTGTAAAGGTGGTTTGAGGAGCACATGACTTATGAGTCAGGAAATGTGAGACTGCATACTGGCTGTACCACCTCCTGGTTATATGATATTGGACAAGTCCGTCTATACTCTTATCTCTGTACCTGAAGAAACAGAGCCAACCTCACAGGGATATTTTGAGGATTTATGTGAAGTTTTCATAAAGTGAGAAGAGACAGGACATAAACTTCTGTAAATATGAAGATGATTATAGATCCATATTAAGTAAAGTCAATTCTTTACCTAATGAGTAATGGTTCAGAGCCTAGATCAGGGATTGGCTATTCCAAGTTTCTGACTCCATTTGTTTTGGCATGCCAGGCTAATGGGGCAGGGTAGAGAGGCACATTAGATAATTTTTAATCCATATCCATGCAGTGATGTCCCAATACTCCTGAAGCTTTTGGCTTTGTATCTCTATCCAAGCCAAATAAATTGAAGTTTTCATCTACAGAGAAAAACAAAAGTCTAACTGACCTTTTTAAGCTTGATTAGTGTAGAATTTCCAATTACTGCTCCCCACTCTGTTTTTAAAAACATTTGTAGTTTGGGAAACTAGGCTCTTTTTAATTCACTGCTTTCTTCTTCCACGTAAAGGTTCTGGCTCAAGTCCTCTATCCAATCACGTGTTAACTGTGCAACAGAACTTTCTGCAATAGGTATGTTCCATATCTGCACTATCCAATATAGTAGTCACTGGCCACCTGTGGCTATTGAGCACCTGTAATGCAGCTAGTGCATCTGGAGAACTAATTTTTTACTTTAATCTTAATTAATTTATATTTAAATGGCCACAGGTGTCCACTGGCTACCATTTTGGACAGCTCAGGTCTATTGCATGTGTGCCAGAGACATACCCATTAAACTTGTAAAATCTACTGACAAGGCTGAGCCACAGTGTCCATTCCACCCCAATTATAAAAATTCTGCTGCTGCTCTTCAGAGTACAGAGCTAGTTCCCATAGGTGTACCTGCATAACCATGGTTTCTGTCGTTGCTCATGGTGTTCCCTCTGCTTAGAACACCCTTCCCCTCACTGTTATGCCAAGCAAATTCCCATTCATCTTTCAAAGCCAGTTCAAATGTTACCTTCCCCAAGAGCCTCCTTTAAATTTTTTTGAGAGTAACACAGCAGTGAAAAGAGCCATAGCTGAAGAAAAAGGCAGATTGAAGTTGAATCATAGATTAAAGTTTGGCCCTTACTAGCCAGCAATTACTATACCTTGAACAAATCTTGAGCCTCAATTGCCTTCTCTATAAAATAGTAAAAATAAAAATAAAAAAATACTACTTTTGCAAATTTGTTGTAAGAATTAGAAATTCTGAGCAGCATTACATTATGGCTAGCATTTATTAAACATCTACTTGTATCAGTCATTATGGAAGTACAACACGTGAACTTTTTCATTTCACTGATAGCAACCCTATAAAGTAAGCAATACCCCTTTACCTATTCATCCATATATTCAGCACTTTTATTCACTTATTCCTTCAACAAAATATTTGAGAGCCTAATGTGCCTGGCGAGAAACTGAGGATCAAGGAGTAAACAAAAAAAGTCCTAGCACTCAGAGATCTTATATTCTAGTGGAAAATATAGACAATAAGCAAGAAAACAGACAGATATATAACATCAGTAGTGTTAAGTGTTAATGGAGAAAAATAAGGCAAGATAAATAGAGAATAATGGAGGATGCTATTTTATAGATGAGGTTGTCTAGCAAGGCCCCTCCACAGAGGTGATACTTGGGCAGGGGACTAACTAAAGCATGAGGATGAGCTATGTGCAAACATGTAGAAATAATTCTCCCAGGAGAAGGAACAACAATTTACTGAGAGCTATTACGTAGTAGATCCTATGCTAGACACTGGAAATACATGAGTGAACCAGGATTTTACATTATTGTAAATAAATGAACAAAACCATAATGCCTTGGAAGTGACAAGTTCAATGAAGAAAAGGGAAAGATATAAGCAAATAGAGAGTGATGGAAGGAAGCAGTGTTATTTCTGCTTTAGAGATGAGGATGCTGAGAGGTTAAATAACAAGCTGATAAATTATAAAGCAGGCATTTAAACCCATAAAGTAGCTCATTCTTTCAATTACTATACCATTCTCTCCTGCCTATACTATAAAGTCTCCACTGGGAACTATAGAATGGCAAAAATCATGGTCCATTCTTTGCTATACCTCTAATACCAGTACAATGATACATAGGAGATGCAAAATAAGGTTGAATTAACTAAGATTTCCACTCTAGATGTAATATGAAAACTCCATTATAATTAAAGAGACCATGACTCTAAAACCAGGAAGATGCCTCTCCTTATTCAGGGAAATCCCATTAACATATTCACAACAATAAATAAAATATAACATTTAGGTTCTGGAAGGAGGTTAGAGAGAGAAATAGTCAAATGGTCCTAGTGCTTATTACTGCAGCACAGAACTACTTGTATGGGCTTGGCGAAGGGTGGGATGGGAGACTGTAATAAATGGGGGAGGAATAACAAAGTTAAGGAATAACAAATTTATCATCACACAGATGTTAACCGAACTGGTGACAAGTTAGCAATATATATCAGGCTTATTGACACTATTTGCCCAAGTATTTTCTTCATTGTAAACCCTTAAGATTTAGAATACTTCAAGTTTCAAAGCTGCTTCCTATCACTTAGCAAACTAGTTCACAACTATCAGCACTTTAACTCATAAACAGAAGGAAGAAAATCCCAGGGCCATATGAACAAATTCTCACCATGCCATCATAACCTGTTTAATCTGTGTGAACACATCTTATTCGTAATCACTGTACTTTTTTCCTAATTAAAAAGCAATATATATCTATTCTTGAAGATCTGGAAAATTCAGAACTATCTAAAGGAGAAAATATTACCCAAAGATAACTGCTATCAGTGAGATGGGGTATTTATTTCCAGTATAAAGAGGTGTTTATTTTTATATATGTATATGGGTATACATGTTTAATGGTTGTTGTGGGGGTGATTGTTGTTTTTTATGGAACTGTTATACTTTTTCACATAGCTCTGTATATTGCTATTTTTCATTTAACATTAATATTACTTGAAGAGCAATTTCCCCACATTTTAAAATATTAATTTTAATAACTGTAAAATATTCTACTGTATGTAATTAACCATCTCTCTGTTGTTGATTCCAAATTTATGCCATTAAAGTTGATGTTGGGATGAACATCACTGCACTTAATCTGTATTCAAAATAATGATTATTTTCTTAGAATAAATTCCAAGCAGTAAAACTACTGGTTTAAATTATACAGATAAATTATATCAAATTTTATAAGCGTTGTCAAATGTCTTTGACAAGGCAACGCCAACTTACATTTCTGCTACTGAGTTATGAGGCTTTCCATTCCATACTTGCCCACAAAAGGTATCATATTTTTTGAAAATATGCAAGGCAAAAAATAACATGTCACTATTCTAATTTGCATTTATTTTATCAATGAAGCTAAATATTTTTTTTCTATTACCAGTTGTATTTCTTCTGTGAATTCTTTTTTAAAAAATATTATTTGGCCATTTTCTTTTGGGGTTAGCACTTTTTTCTATCATTGATTTTTAAGAACACTTTACATAGAGAGAGATTTGCCCTTTATTAACATACATGTTACAAATATTTCTACCTCTTTGTTGTCGGCCTTTAAAGTTTTTCTAATGTAGAGATGTTTAAGTTTTTCATGTAGTCATATTTATCAGCACTTTGTTATTAATCTGCTCCATTTAATTTATGCTGGAAAAGTACTTACTACCTTTCTCTTAAAATTGGGTTGCAGCTACTGAAAACTACTTACACCTAGAAAATCTACTGATGAAATTCCAGCAATATGAGGGAATAATCCAACCTAGAACTCTCCAACCACTCGCAAAGATATACAGTTACTCTCACTTCAATCAAAATATATAGAAATATTAAATAAGATACACAAAGTTTTTTGGTTTAAAAACACAGATGAGTTTCAAATCAATACAGGGAAATCCCCCAACTGCAAGATGTAAAACAAGAAAATCAGAGGACAAAAATACAGCTGTCCCTGTCCCTCAGTATTGGTGGGAGACTGGCTCCAGGAGGGAGCGCCCACCCCGCCCCAGTACCAAAAATCTGTGGACAGAAATTTTGATTCATAGTTAGTTGAATCCACAGATGCAAAATCCATGGATAGTAAGGGCTGACTGTATTACACTTCCATGGTGAAGTTTATTCCTAAGTATTTTATTCTTTTTCTTTCTATTATAAATAGAATTCTTTTCTTAATTTCATTTTCACATTTCATGGCTAGTATATAGAAACACAGCTGATTTGGGTACATTGATCTTGTATCATGTAACCTTGGAGAATTCATCTGTTATCTCAAATAGGTTTTATTTTTCATTTGGGGGAATTCTTTATGGGGGGTTATATTTATAAGATCACGCTATCTGCAAATAGAGATAATTCTAGTTCTTCCTTTCCCATATGGTTGTCTTTTCTTTTTCTTGCCTAATTGCCCTGGCTAGAACCTCCAGCACAATGTCGAATGAAGTGGCAAGAGCCATTACTGAAAGAATTTAAAGATATTAAAAAAAAAAGGAAAGATGTTCATGGACTTGAATACTTGATATTGTTAAGACACCAATACTCCCCTAAGATTCAATATAATCTTTATCAAAATTCCAGTTGTTTTTTTTAAAAAACAGAAATGGACAAGCTAATCCTAAAAATCATACAAAAATGCAAACGACTCAGAATAGCCAAAATAATCTCGAGAAAGAACAAAGGAAGAGGACTTGCTTCTCGATTTCAATATATACTAAAAAGTTATAGTAATCAAGACTGTGTGATACTGATATAAGGAGAGCCATATAGAACAAAGGAAAAAAGAATCTAGAAATAAACCCATAGATCTATGGTCAACATGAGTGCCAAGACCATTCAATGAGGAAGAAATAGTGTTTTTAACAAATAGTTCTGAGATTGGATATCCACATGCAAAAGAATGAAATTGGACCCTTACCCGACACCATGTACAAAAACTGTCTCAAAATGGATGAAAGACCTAAATGTAAAAACTACAACTATAAACACAGAGTAAATCTTTGCAGATTTGGTAATGGATTCTTAAATATGATACCCAAAACACAAACAACGAAAAAAAAATAGATAAATTAGAATTCATTTTCACTTTGCTGTGCACCTGAAACTGTCACAGCATTGTTAATCGGCTATACTCCAATATAAAAAATAAATAAATTTTAAAAAGTAGAAAAAAATTACATTATATTGATCTAAGTTTCTTTCCATAAACTACATCTTTAAAATAATTATTCTAAATAATGGGACTTCTTTTTTAATAAATTGGAGTAGTGGTTACCACTAGGGAGGAGCAGTGGCTGAAAGGGCACACAATGAAGACTTCTGGAGTGCTGGTAATTTTTAATTTCTTAATCTGGATTCTGGTTACATGGATTCGTTCAGTTTGTGGAAATTCATTGAGCTACACGTTTATGATTTGTACACTTTTCCATATGTGTGTTATACTCCATTTAAAAAAAAATTTAAGACAAAACAAAAAATCTCCCACCTAAAAACTCCACACTAGGTACAGAGGGTATAAAATAAGTTTACCACATCTTCAGGGAAGAAATAAATCCTATGTTATATAAATTTTTACAGATATTAGAAAATGAGGAAAAGCTACCAAGCTTACCCTATGATCTAGAAGGTAGGTATAATACTAGAAAGAAAAATCCCATGGTAGTCCTTAACAAAATATTAAAGAAAGAAACCTAGGAATATATTATTTTTATATAACCAAATAAACTTTGGGGATATAAGAATGGTTTAACACTAGAAAATCCATTAACATTTTACTACATTAATAAAATAAAAGAGAAAATCCATATGATTTATCTCAGTAGACACAGAAAAAACATTTGTAAAATTCTATACTGATTCACTACTTTAAAAATTGTCCACCATTCAGCAACAAAAAGAAACTTTCTAACATGAAAAATGATACATTAGAAGAAGTCTCTTTAAATCTGGAACAAAACAAGGTCCCACTATCACCATTTCTATTCAAGAATAAAGAAGTATGAGATTTGAAAAGGAAAGAATTGCCATTGCGTAGGATATGATTCTCCCCCCGGGAAATCCAAGAAAATCTACAAGTCATTTTAATAAGCAAGTAAAGCAAGTTTGCTAGACTCAAAATCTATATTTAAAATCAATTTTATGAGGCAATTACCAATTTGACTGTCCATAACTCCCATTTTTAAAATACTGTTAAAAACTTTTATTAGAATAAATCTAATAAAAGATGTGTAAGCTCTTTGGGGATAAAACTCTATAATATTACTGAAGAAGGCCTAAATAAACAGAGAAAAAAACATTTTCATGAGTGAGAAAATTCACTGTTATAAATATGTAAATTCTCCCCACTTAAGTTAGGAACTCAACATAATCCTAGTATAAACACAAGAGGATTTCTGGTGAAAACATCACAGAGAAGGAGAGGGACAGACTTCCAAACTGGTATCAGAGATGGAAGCAAAGGACTTGCGGAAATCAAGATTTCAAGGGTGATATCTGATTTTTGTTTTTCCTATTTCTGATCTTTTCATTTTCAGGGATGACAGCTCTTCTCCATGAGCCTTTTTGGTTTTTTGGGGGTTTTTTGGCTGCTCTGCACAGCATGTGGGATCTTAGTTTCCCAACCAGGCATCAAACCCATGCCCCCTGCAGTGGAAGTGAGGAGTCTTAACCACTGGACAGCCAGGAAGTCCCAAGCCTTATTTTTTCAAAAACATTCCAGAGCTTCAAAAACCAAACCAAACTATATTAGAATAAATATCTAAAGGTCAGATAAAAGTTACCCACAGGAGAAGTGAAGCAAACTCAATCCAGGAAGCCATCTGATTCTTAATAGACAGTATAAAAAATAATAATTTACAACAAACAAACAAAAACCTCATTAGGACAAATCTTAACCTCAGTGAAATAAAGTTTAAAATCCTCTTTAAACTTAAGTTTATGTTTATAATCCCTCACCAAGAGAAATGTAAATTATTTATATAGTTTTCTAAGCCCTTTAGTATTCTTACCAAACGTGAACACAGAAAGACATACCAGAGTCTTAGAAAGATCTTTTTAGTACTTTCATATTACCAATCACTTAGAAAACCTAGACAATCAATGTTTGCAGGATGAGAAAGAAGAAAAATGGAAGTAACCCAAGAAAACAGATAACAGAGAAAAACAATTTTGGAAACTTGGGGACATGCTCTGGAGTTTAATATTAATGAAATGATCAGCTTAGAATATCAACTTAAAGTAGTTTTGAAAAGTGGTTAGGAAAATATCAGCCCACAGGAATTTTCCACAGGCCTGCCCAAATTTATTAGGCCTGCCCAAATTTATTAGTCATGCCCAAATTTATTAGAATGGACTAAGGAAGTATACTTGTACTACGGGTTAGATTTTCTATTTGTCCTTTTTGATTCATTTTTACTTTCCTACTACTAGGAATTTTTTTTTTTCTTTTTAAGATCCAAACTGCTTTTCTTAAGGCTCTGGACTACCCTAACTTTCATAAGTATATTTGCAAGCTTCCCTGCCTTTTACTCCTTTGAGCCCTTGCTCATTTGGTTCCATAAAAGTAGAATGTCCTTAGAACACATCTAACATATATCAAAATCCTACTTGACCTTCAAGGCACAATTTAAACGTCATTTCCTCCCTCGAGAATTCTACGGTAATAATTTCTGTTCCTGCATCCTACGTTTATTCTAAGAAGAAAGAAACTACCACTTCATGAGCCTCTACTACATGCTCTATAAAAGAATTTCATTTTAATCTTCTTAACAGTCCTACAAAGTACTATTCTCTCCATTCTGCAGAATGGGAAACTAAGGCTATGAGAGGTTACACAGCACAATAATGTCATGGATATGAGATTCAAATGAAGCCTGTCTGATTTCAAAGTCCATGGTTTTTATATAATTTCATGCTGCCTCTATTATAGCCTTCACCATAGACTGAGTTATGATGAGTTGTTTGTATGTCAGTCCACCCTCATAAGTTATGAGATCTTTGAAGGCAAAGGCCCTATCTTATTTAGGTTTGAATATTCCTGTCCTGGCACAGTGTCTATTATGTAGTACATACAGCACTCTAGTAGTGCTAGAAATAATATGAAGAAATTAATACAATGTTCATTTTTCTCATAATTAGCTCTCGTATGACATCATGACCATAAAAAATAAGTATCTCGCTTCCAGCCATAGCAGTAACTGGGACCAGAGTTGTCCTCCTATTATAAGCAATGAGAAACCTGGATAAAATATACAAAAGAATTACTGTTACACCTTGGACAAAAGTCAGTATAGGACTGGATCCCTAAGCTAAGGGAAATGACCAAGGTAAGCTCCCAAATTACCCAGGATGTCTGTCTGGAAGCATTTTCTGGAATGCAGCACAGTGAGTGGTAACCCAAACAGAGTATAGACGTCTTGCTGAGTTGGGGTGAACAGAGTTCAGAATTTAAAGAGGAGGAAGGGGATGGAATCTGCAGGACAGAGTACTAAAGAGGAGGCAGCTATGCAGAGAAAAGCTTGAGAACTCTGTATAGGGGTCTTATTGAGACTCTGGGTGAAAACTAAGCTGCACATGCACAGAATAAATGCCACAAAGACAAGCAAAGTTCAATGAGTGGTAATTTAAATGACATCCAGAATTCATACAAGGCTGTGAAATATTTTGACCAGCTAAAGTACAGGTCTTGATAAATACCTAGAGCATTGCACAGAGACTCCAGAAGGGTCCCTGGCTCTAGGGTAGTACTCCTTAAAAGTTAGAATGCATCAGAAAACTAGGAGGGTTAGTTACAACACAGACTGCTAAGCATCACCCCCACAGTTTTTGATTTAGTGATTCTGGAGCAAAGTTCTAGAATCCACATTTCTAACAATTTCCCACATGATACTGATGCTGTTGGTTCACATACCATATTTTAAGAACCACTGCCCTAGAGGAAAGACAACTCTAGACACACTCCAACCCAGGTCAAAAGAACTGATCCAAAATTAACTCAAACAACTGGCTATAACTAAGTCTAACACACTCTTAATAGAAATAAAATAAAATTCTGCATTTGACAAGATAACATTCACAGTGTCCAGCATCTAATAAAAACTATCAGACATGCAAGGAAGCAAGAGAATGAGACCCATAAATGAGAAAAATTAGTAAATAAAACAGCTATGTGAATGACAAAGATACAGAAATAGATAAATACTGCAAAAGACCTAAAATTATTTATAGCGTGGATATAAAGGGAAACATAAAAATAATGAGAGAGACAAGCATCTTAGATAGCCTCTTCTACCAGAGGGCAGACAGCAGAAGCAAGAAAAACTACAATTCTGCAGCCTGAGGAACAAAAACCACATTCACAGAAAGACAGACAAAATGAAAAGGCAGAGGACTATGTACCAGATAAAGGAACAAGGTAAAAACCCCAGAAAAACAACTAAATGAAGTGGAGACAGACAACCTTCCAGAAAAAGAATTCAGAATAATGATAGTGGGCTTCCCTGGTGGCGCAGTGGTTGACAATCTGCCTGCCAATGCAGGGGACATGGGTTCGAGCCCCGGTCCGGGAAGATCCCACATGCCGCAGAGCAACTAAGCCCGTGCACCGCAACTACTGAGCCTGTGATCTAGAGCCCGCGAGCCACAACTACTGAGCCCGTGTGCCACAGCTACTGAAGCCCGCGTGCCTAGAGCCTGTGCTCTGCAACAAGAGAGGCCACCACAATGAGAAGCCCACATGCAACAATGAAGACCCAATGCAGCCAAAAATAAATAAATAAATTCATTTAAAAAAAAAAAAAAAAAAGAATAATGATAGTGAAGATGATCCATGACCTCGTAAAAAGAATGGAGGCAAAATCAAAGAGGATGCAAGAAATGTTTACCAAAGACCTAGAAGAATTAAAGAACCAAAAAACAGACATGAACAATACAATAATGGAAATGAAAAATACACTAGAAGGAATAAATAGCAGAATAACTAAGGCAGAAGAATGGATAAGTAACCTGGAAGACACAATGGTGGAGTTCACTGCTGTGGAAGAGAATACAGAAAAAAGAATGAGAAGAAATGAAGACAGCCTAAGAGACCCCTGGGATAACATTAAATGCAACAACATTCACATTATAAGGGTCCCAGAAGGAGAAGAGAGAGAGAAGGACCAGAAAAAATTTTTGAAGAGATTATAGTCGAAAACTTCCCTACCATGGGAAAGGAAATAGCCACCCAAGTCCAGGAAGCACAGAGAGTCCCAGGCAGGATAAACTCAAGGAGAAACACACTAAGACACATAGTAATCCAAATGACAAAACATAAAAACAAAGAAAAATTATTAAAAGCAACAAGGGATGAAAGGGAAGAACCTACAACCAAGATTGTTCTACCTGGCAAGGATCTCATTCAACTTTAATGGAGAAATCAAAAGCTTTACAAACTAGCAAAAGCTAAGAGAATTCAGCACCACCAAACCAGCTCTACAACAAATGCTACAGGACCTTCTCTAAGTGGGAAACACAAGAGAAGAAAAGGGCCTACAAAAACGAACACATAACAATTAAGAAAATGGTATTAGGAGCATACATATCGATAAGTACCTTAAATGTGAATGGATTGAATGCTGCAACCAAAAGACACAGGCTTGCTGAATGTGCAATCAAACAAAAACAAGACCCGTATACATGCTGTCTACAAGAGCCCCACTTCAGACCTAGGGACACATACAGACTGAAAGTGAGGGGATGGAAAAAGATATTCCATGGAAAGGGAAATCAAAAGAAAGCTGGAATAGCAATACTCATATCAGATAAAATAGACTTTAAAATAAATAATGTTACAAGAGACAAGGAAGGACACTACATAATGAACAAGGGATCAATCCAAGAAGAAGATATAACAATTATAAATATATATACACCCAACATAGGAGCACCTCAGTATATAAGGCAAATGCTAGCAGCTATAAAAGAGGAAATCGACACTGACACAATAATAGTGGGGGACTTTAACACCTCACTTACACCAATGGACAGATCATCCAGACAGAAAATTAATAAGGAAACACATGCTTTAAATGACACAATAGGCCAGATAGATTTAATTGATATTTATAGGACATTCAATCCGAAAACAGCAGATTACACTTTCTTCTCAAGTGCACACGGAACATTCTCCATGATAGATCACATCTTGGGTCACAAATCAAGCCTCGGTAAATTTAAGAAAATTGAAATCCTATCAAGCATCTTTTCCAACCACAGAACTATGAGATTAGAAATCAATTACTAGGGGAAAAAAGGTAAAAAACACAAACACATGGAGGATAATATGTTACTAAATAACCAACAGTTCACTGAAGAAATCAAAGAGGAAATCAAAAAATACTTAGAGACAAATGACAATGAAAACACGATGATCCAAAACCTATGAGATACAGCAAAAGCAGGCCTAAGAGAGAATTTTACAGGAATATAGTGGTACCTCAAGAAACAAGAAAAATCTCAAATAAACAATTTAACCTTACACCTAAAGGAAGTAGAGAAAGAAGAACAAACAAAACCCAAACTTACTAGAAGGAAAGAAATCATAAAGATCAGAGCAGAAATAACTGAAAGGGAAACAAAGAAAACAAGAGCAAAGATCAATAAAACTAAAAGCTGGTTCATTAAGAAGATAAACAAAATTGATAAACCATTAGCCAGACTCATCAAGAAAATGAGGGAGAGGACTCAAATCAATAAAATTAGAAATGAGAAGTTACAACAGACACCACATAAATACAAAGCATCCTAAGAGACTACTACAAGCAACTCTACGTCAATAAAATGGACAACCTGGAAGAAATGGACAAATTCTTAGAAAGGTATAACCTCCCAAGACTGAACCAGGAAGAAATAGAAAATATGAACAGACCAATCACAAGTAATGAAATTGAAACTGTGATTAAAAATCTTCCAACAAAGTCCAGGACCAGATGGCTTCACAGGTGAATTCTATCAAACATTTATTTATTTATTTATTTTATAAATTTATTTATTTTATTTACTTTATTTTTGGCTGCTTTGGGTCTTCGCTGCTGCATGTGGGCTTTCTCTAGGTGCAAAACGGGGGCTACTCTTCATTGCAGTATGCGTGCTCCTCATTGCGGTGGCTTCTATTGTTAGGGAACATGGACTCTACGTGTGTGGCCTTCAGCAGTTGTGGCTTGCGGGTTCAGTAGTTGTGGCTTGTGGGCTCTAGAGCGCAGGCTCTGTAGCTGTGGTGCATTCACTTAGTTGCTTGACAGCATGTGGGTTCTCCCTGGGCCAGGGCTCAAACCTGTATCCCCCGTGCTGGCAGGCAGATTCTTACACACTGTGCCACCAGGGAAGCCCCTGTCAAACATTTAGAGAAGAGCTAACACCCATCCTTCTGAAACTCTTTCAAAAACTTGCAGAGGAAGGAACATTCCCAAACTCGTTCTACGAGGCCACCATCACCCTGATACCACAACCAGGCAAAGATACTACAAAAAAAGAAAATTACAGACCAATATCACTGATGAATATAGATGCAAAAATCCTCAACAAAATACTAGCAAACAGAATCCAACAACACATTAAAAGGATCATACACCATGATCAAGTGGGATTTATCCCAGGGATGCAAGGATTCTTCAATATATGCAACTCAATCAATGTGATACACCATATCAGCAAATTGAAGAATAAAAACCATGTGATCATCTCAATAGATGCAGAAAAAGCTTTTGACAAAATTCAACACCCATTTATGATAAAAAACTCTCCAGAAAGTGGGCATAGAGGGAACCTACCTCAACATAATAACCATATACGACAAACCCACAGCAAACATCATTCTCCATGGTGAAAAACTGAAAGCATTTCCTCTAAGATCAGGAACAAGACAAGGATGTCCACTCTCGCCACTCTTATTCAACATAGTTTTGTAAATCCCAGCAACGACAATCAGAGAAGAAAAAGAAATAAAAGGAATACAAATTGGAAAAGAAGAAGTAAAATTGTCACTGTTTGCAGATGACATGATACTATACATAGAGAATCTTAAAGATGCCACCAGGAAACTACTAGAGCCAATCAATGAATTTGGTAAAGTGCAGGATAAATTTGGCAGGATACAAAATTAATGCCCAGAAATCTCTTGCATTCCTATACACTAACAACCAAATATCAGAAAGAAAAATTAAGGAAACAATCCCATTCACCATTACAACAAAAAGAATAAAATACCTAGGAATAAACCTACCTAAGGAGGTAAAAGACGTGTACTCAGAAAACTATAAAACACTGATGAAAGAAATCAAAGATCACACAAACAGATGGAGAGATATACCATGTTCTTGGATTGGAAGAATCAATATTCTGAAAATGGCTGTACTTCCCAAAGCAATCTACAGATTCAATGCAATCCCTATCAAATTACCAATGGCATTTTTTACAGAACCAGAACAAAAGATTACAAAAAGGAACAAAATTGGGTCATTTGTAGAGATGTGGATGGACCTAGAGACCATCATACAGAGTGAAGTAAGTCAGAAAGAGAAAAACCAATATCATGTATTAACACATATAAGTGGAATCTAGGAAAATGGTACATATGAACCCATTTTCAAGGCAGAAATAGAGACACAGATGTAAAGAACAAACGTATGGACACCAAGGGGGGAACGTTGGGGGGGGTGGGTGGGATGAATTGGGAGATTGGGATTGACATATATACACTAATATGTACAAAATATATAACTAATAAGAACCTGCTCTATAAAAAAATTAATAAAATAAAATTGAAAACAATGTAAAAAAACAAGAACCTGCTGTATAAAAAAATAAATAAAATTAAATTAAAAAAAAAGAAATGTTAAAGAATATTCATCAGGATAAAGTTAAATGAGGCCAGATGAAAACCTGGTAATGATTTATAAATTATTTTATTATATTAAATCTTTTTATAAATTAAACTTTAATAAATTTATAAAATGATTTTAATTTAAATATTATTGTTTAATGTTAAAGTAAACATAAAAGACTTTTTTCTTCATTAATTCCTTCAAAGATTGTTTAAAGCAAAAAAGTTACCTTTTAACAAGCAATTGTTTGGTACCACTATGTATCACACATTATGAAAGAATCTAGGGATATAGAGACGAATCAGAAATAATATTTGCCCTCAAGAAGCTTATAAGGGGACTTCTCTGGTGGTCTTGTGGTTAAGACTTTGCCTTCCATTGCAGGGGGTGCAGGTTCGATCCCTGGTCAGGGAGCTAAGATCCCACATGCCTCACGACCAAAAAACCAAAACAGAAAACTGAAGCAATATTGTAACAAATTCAATAAAGACTTTAAAAATGGTCCACATCAAAAAAATCTTTGAAAAAGAAAAAGCTTATGAGGAAGAAAGATAACCAAATATGTTTATATATATCCAATAATCTAAAGATATTTGAGAAAAGTATGTAGTTGCTATAGTGGGGGCAAGGAAAGAAAGGGTCAATTCTGCTTGGAGGTAAGTTCTACAGAAAAGCCTTCACCAAAGGTGATGCCAGAGTTAAGATTTGAAAGATATACAGATTTTCCATAAGTGAATTTGGGGATGGAGGAAAGAAAACACAGTGTATTCCAGAAAGAGAAGAGGCATGAGATAGTATGAGTCAGTAAATAATTCAGTAAGGCTGAAGCAGAAGATAGAAAGGGAACAGAGGTGAGACTAGAGAAATAGAGATGATAGATCATAAAAATCCGTATCATGAAAAGGAGTATGGATTTCAAAGACAACTGGGAGTACCTGAAAATTTTTAGTTGCAGACTAACATTTTCTTTGTGTTTTTGTGTCTTCGTATTTTTGTTCATTTGTTTTAAAGAGCACTTTGATAACAGAGATAGTAGGAAAAGGATAAGGTATATGGAAAGGGCTGGGGACAGGGCTGGAAATATGGTTACTGAGCAGCATATATACACAGAGGATCTTGTATAACTTAGCAAATGACTAAGGAAACCTTAACTAAGGGGATGATGAATCACTCTCCTCTCCTTGATACACTTCCTTCACTTGTTTTCCAGGACACCACACTTGACTTCCCCATTACCTCACTGGTTGCTTCTTCTCAGTCTCCTTTGTCAATTCCCTTTCTTACCCCATCTCACCCAAACCTAGACTTCTTAGTATTGAAGAGCACTGTGCTCAGTTCTTGTCCCTTTTCCCTATCTACTCATTCTTTCAGGGCTTTCATATAGTCTTTGGTTTTAAATACCATATATTTGCATCCGACTCTCAAATTTATTTCCTCTGAATTCTGAACTCACATATCTGACTATCGATTCAATACCTTCACTTGGATTTCAAATAGACATCTCAAAGTTAACAAGTCCAACAATTCAGGGTCTATTGTTCTCTTCTAAACCTCTTCTACCCACAGCATTTCCATCTCAGTTGATGGGAAACAGTTACTCAGAACAACAACAACAACCAAAAAAAAAACCCCTTAGATTTATCTTGACTCTTTCTGTTATGCCCAATATCTAATCTATTAGGAACTCCTGTTGTCTCTGTCTTCTAAACATCCAGAATCCAACCTCATCTCACCACCTCCACTTACCACTAACCACTCCGTCCAAGCTACCTTCTTTGCTTGATTAAAATATCCCAACGACCTCCTAACTGGTCTCTCTGCTTCAACCCTTGCTCACACAATCCACTCTCAGCCCAGCAATCAAAGTGACTCTTTTAAAATATAAATCAGGTGTCTCTCCTCTGCTCAATGCATCCCTCCACCCAATGCCCAACAAAGGCCCTACACGAACTGACCACTGTTAGCTCTATAATCTCATGGCTCTTCCCCTTGCTCTCTTGTACTCCAGGTGTACTGGCTTCCTTGGTGGTCCCTGAACTCACCAAGCATGTTCTCATCTTACAGCCTTTGCACTGGCTTCTTCCCTCTATCTGGAAAGATTTTCCCCAGATATTCTCGTGGCTCATTCCTTTACCTCCTTAAGGTTTATGCTCAGATTTCATCTTCTCAGTGAGGTCTACACAGACCACCATTTTAAAATCACAACTCTTTCCACACCTGCACAGTCCCAAACCCCAATCCTATCCTACTTTTTCTTTTTTCATGGCATTAACACCTTCTAAAATACTATACAATTCACTTAACTCTTAGATCTAGTCTGTATTATCTGTCTTCACCACAAGCTTCATGAAGGCAGGGATCTTTTTTTTCTTATTTATTGATACATCTCAATCAACTAGAACACAGTTTAGCACATATATTGCTAACAAAGTATTCCTTAAATGAATAAATTGTATCAGTGATGTAGAGAAGGCAGATAAGAGAAAGGTGAAGAATATATAATTAGCAGGATTTGGCCATCAGTAGTATTTGGAGGGTAAATGACAAAAAGAAGTGTGAGTTGACATTCATATGTCTAAAATGGGACAGAGGAAGCAAGAACAAATTTGTGAGGAAAAGGTGCTAAGTTCAGGGACTTCCCTGGTGGCGCAGTGGTTAAGAATCCGCCTGCCAATGCAGGGGACACGGGTTCGAGTCCTGGTCCGGGAGGATCCCACATATCGCAGAGCAACTAACCCCGTGTGCCACAACTACTGAGCCTGCGCTCTAGAGCCCACAAGCCACAACTACTGAAGCCCACGTGCCTAGAACCCGTGCTCCGCAACAAGAGAAGCCACGGCAATGAGAAGTCCGTGCACCACAAAGAAGAGTAGCCCCTGCTTGCCACAACTAGAGAAAGCCTGCATGCAGTAACGAAGACCCAACGCAGCCATAAATAAATAAATTTATTAAAAAAAGAAAAAAGATGCCAAGTTCAGTTTTGGACATATGGAGTAAATGACTTAGTTATATCCTCTATTAAGTTTGTCTCACGGTCCAAATCCTGAAGGTCAAAGCCAGAAATCCTTAATCTGGTCAACGGTCTGTTTTGGTGAAGGCCATTTTTTTGTTTTTGTTTTTCATTTCTTTGCAACTTTTTTTTTTTTTTAATGTAAAGGAAACACTTTTATTTAGCTAACCTTTTGAAATACCTTTGAAAGTTCTATTTTTAATTGTGGTAAGGTACATATTACAAAAAAATTTACCACCTTAACCATTTATAAGTATACAGTTCAGCAGTGTTAGGTATATTCACATTGTTGTACAACCAATCTCTAGAACTTTCTTGTCTTGGAAAACTGAAACTCTGTCCCCATTTAACAACTCCCTCCCACTACCACCTCCCCTGCCCCTTAGCAACCACCGTTCCACTTTCTGTCTCTATGAGTTTGGCTACTCTAGGTACCTCATATAAGTAGAATCATATACTATTTGTCTTTACTACTGTCTTATTACACTCAGCGTTATGTCCTCAAGGTTCATCCATATTGTAACGTGTGTCAGAATTTCCTTCCTTTTTAAGGCTGAACAATGTTCCACTGTATGTATACACCACATTTTGTTTATCCATTCATCTGTTGATGGACGTCTGGATAGATTCCATCTTCCGGCTATTGTAAACAATGCTGTTATGAACATGAGTATATAAATATCTTTTCCATTTCTCTGCAATCTTGAGATGATTATGGGAAATGTTAGAGAAGACCATAAGTTGGGGATGGGAAGACTGATTGGTGGGAGCTAACATTTCACCAAAGAATCCTGGAAAACTTCAGAGAAAGACAACATGGCAGTAACAGTAGTCTTAGACATGTATAGATGACTTGAAGATCAACCAGTGGGGACTCCTCTCTGACTTAAACACTGCTTGGCTATATAGTCACATGGAGGAGGACTTGCTTCTCATTTTGTATTTCTAATTATAAAACTAGATACCACTAATCTACCTTACCTGGGTGTGATAATGATTTATAAGCTAACATTGGTAGGTGTACTTTTATGATGAAAGACAGAGTAACCATCTTATATTAAAATAAATTAAGGATAAAACTTGGCAGCATAACCAGTGAATATGTTCAACTATTAACTTATCCTGCAGGCAACGCCTTTGTTGGCTTAATATTTCAAAAGCTTTCTTTTTTCAAGATCATTCTTGTCTACCTAGCAATGATGCATACTGAATTAAAACTAGCTAAAAACATTTAGCCAAGAGAGCAAGAAAGACTTTTTTCTTAAAGAATAGTATTTAGTATTTTTAAGCCCCTTATATGGTATTTTATCTTTCCTTTCAAAGAGCAACATGGATATGAACAGTCCAAAGAAGAAAATATCCAAAATACTGATGCTAAATGAAGAGAACCCTGAAAAACCAAGTTCCACCTGAGAATCCAGTTTCAAAGCAATGTTCATACTGATGATGTACACAAAATTGTGATTTTTGTATGAATACATATAATCCAGAGTTAACTTCAGGATTTTCCAGAGTTTCTTTTATACTTTTTTTTTTTTCCCCACGCCACATGGCTTGTAGGATATGGGATGTGGGATCTTAGTTCCCCAACCAGGGATTGAACCCGGGCCCTTGGCAGTGAGATCGTGTAGTCCTAACCACTGGACCACCAGGGAATTCCCTATACTTTTGTTTGTAGTTTATTATCATCAAAAAATAAAGAGTGATACTTGTTTATTACTTTAAATGAAAGTATTTCTTGGCAAGTTATAAGAAACAGAGACTATTAACAGTCGTCTGATGAGAGAAATTGTAGTATATATCAGCTTCCTATCACCTAGCAAAGTGCCCAGCACTTACCAGATGGTCAAAAAATATTATAAATGAATGAATGAGTAAAAGAACAAATGAGAGAACAAACCAGTGAACTTGGTTATTCTCATGTGTCTGCATGTATTCATTTCATAGTACTATCTTCTAATAGCCACCATATGATCATCTGGGTTTTGGTGCTAATAAAAATGTATCAAATATATAAATAATGTTTCCTAGAAACATTATTTTCCCTTCTAAATTCTTATGTTAAGTCCTTTTAATTTCAGAAAGATATTTTATGAGTGAACAGACAAGAAAAAGCTCCTTGCAAAAGCAACAGGCATGTTTTGATAATAACCTATACAGATGATTCCTGCTTCACCATTTATGGTCAAAGACATTCTCTGCTTCTTAGCCAAATGACAGGAAGCAAGACTGGTTGTAAACAAATAGGGAACACACCACCAAAGAAAAGTCAGGCTGCATCTCAGAAATCAACTAGTTTTATTGCTTATCGGATGAATAAATTTCTTCTGTTACCACAGGCCTAGAAAATAATTTGGCAGCACCCTGGAAAACTCACTACTTAATTCCCAGTACAGCCCATTCCATTGTTTTGGACACCCCTAAGGATCAGAAAACTCTTCTTTATACGGAGCCAAAATCGATCTCCATACAACATACAACCATTCGTTATCATTTTATGTTGTGGAGCCTCACAGTCTCATTCTAACCTCTCTTCTATAGGACTGCCCATCAAAGATTAGATGGCTATTATGACCCCTTATGGGCTAACATCCCTTCTTTAGCTTGCTTATATGAAAAATATCTTTATTATTTTAGCCATTTTCTCCTGGGTGTGCTTGAATCTGTCACTCTTAAAGTGTTAATAATCTTTAAAAAAAGAATAATTTGATGCACCTAGAATAAAGCAGGACTATCACCAACCCTGTTCTAGACATTCTATTAATGTAGCCTAAGATCATACAGTGTTTTTTGTAAAGGAACATAATAAAGTTGTTCACATTGAGTTTTCTGTTAACTTAAGGATGTCAAGTCTTTGTTCTCTACCCCTACATCTAAGCCATTTCTCCCCCATTCTGTAATACAGAGTATTATATATTACATTATAAATTTGTTTTCAGTAAATTTTATCTTCTTGGTCAAGCCCATCATCCCTTTTTGATTCCTGTCGCTATCATCTAATAATTTTAGCCATTCTTCTCCAATTGTGTATTACCCACAAATTTGATCAGTGAGCCAGCCATACTTTCTTTTAACTCTTTGTTTATATATAACATGAAGCTGAAGACAAGATTCCTGTAGTATCCCAGAGTCTTCCTTTCCTGTTAACACCCTTTCAGATAATTGTTCAACCAGTTACTTATCAACATAACTGTATTATCCTATCACTCCCGCCCATCTTGCCTACAATATCATGATGGACCATACCAAAAAGGTGCATAAAATTCAGACACTTACATTGTGTGATTAATAGTCTAATAACCTGCTAAAGGACAATGAATTTAGGTTAATCTACCATAACATTTTTTTATAAACTCAGGTTGACTCCTTAGAGATCAACATTTTTCCTTCTGAGTCCTGATCTGCTAAATCATCTAACCTGTAATTTTATTGAGGACTCATGTCAGACTCACCACCTGCACAGAACAAGAAAGACAGAGAACCCACGGATGCTGTTGCCTTAGCCTCAGTGATCAGTCCTCTCTCTTTTCCTCCCTCATCCTTCTGTCTGAAGCTCCGTCTTAAGGGATCCTAACCAAGCTGCAGACAGAAGCAGAGGGAAAAAAGACAGCAACAACGGGTTTTCCAGATTTAAGTGCCCACCCAGCTCCAGTTCCCAGCTGCCTTTCCCATGCTCTTTTTACCAATAAAGAGGAGCAATCGTTATCTACTGCTTTGATTTATCTGTACTACTTTTCTTCTCCATTAGTATATGGTATACAGTTACCTACCTGGAAATGGCTTATATTAAGACTTCACCTTTCCACCCTCTCTAAAAAGAAACAAATTCTAAAATCTTTACATAGCAATAGACTGTGAGCAAAGAAGAGAGTAGCATGAGATGCAGCTATACAATTATACCTTTCTGGTTTTACTTTTCACTCTGCCACCTACTTAGTACAAATTATATGTATTTATAGGCTTTAGCTTTAAAAAAAATCCCAAAGTACTTACAAATAAAACATACTATGATCCTTTAGTAAAAAAAAAAAAAAAAACTACAAGGAAAACCAAACTCAAATCAAAGTACCAATGCTTCGTTCCTAGACAGTAAATAATCATACCCAATTGCTATGTGTGACTGATCAGAATTTAAAGTAATGAATCTTACAGTCAATTAAAAAATGAGGGAAAAAATACAATTCATTTGTCTTACAAAGATAACTCTAGCATTTGTTAAGAAGCTTCATAACCTCAACCATTAATCCTGTCTTTTAAATCTTTCATGTTTATGTTTGGAAAATATTTCTGAAATTGCAATTCACTTAAATATCTATTGAGTGAATTTATATTTATAAAAATATAAAAAATAAATAAATATTAAAAATTTATATTTATAAAATTCTATTATGGACCTGTCATCATGCATGTTTCTAGAGGGTCCTAACCATAGTTAGGGAAAAGTTTCTTAAAACAGAAGATGTCTTTTAAGCAAGTAAAATATTGTCATATGACAAAGATAAGCAAAATTCAGGATAAAAACACATAGAATATTATGCTCCCTAATTATATTATCCAAATAGCCCCTGGACTTGAAGGATTTTGTTTGTTTATTCATTTTTGCTTTTGTTTTTTGCCTGATTGTCCCACTAGGAACATTGGCAGAATTGATGAAACAGTGTTAAGAATCAAATCACTATAACTGGCTACCATTTGAAAAGAAAGAATCATTTTGTAATCTCCTCCAGAGAATTAAAATCCAGTTCAAACTCTTAAGGACATTTCATAAGCAGGGCATATAACTGCCTAAATTGGGAAAAATCCAGGGCTTGGCATATAAATGCAAGAAAGCAAAACAGGCAATTTCAAAGAAAGACCTCATACCCTCAAGGCTAAGGTGATGGCATAACACAGGAAATTTCAAATGGAAGTTCTCATTGTGGCCTTAGAGTGGGGTTTCCCACCAATCCATTGACCAGCAAAATGAAAAAGTCACTGTAGGCTTTTCTTTTAAGTATCTCATTTCCATATCAAAATGCAAGGTCAGAAAACGTTAAATCATGCAATATTTTACAAAAATCTTTCTTTTAGAAAACATGTCGGGAATTTCTATTTTATTCTGCATTATGTCTATCACAGACATCATAGAATAGTATAATTACAGAACTTCAGAGTTGAAACTTGGGATATTGTTATTGGGGTTTTTTTAGAGCATGAGTCACCCATTCTCCTTACTTGGCCTGCAGTAAAACTTTCTCTGCTCCAAACTCTTTTTTTTTTTTTTTTGCTCCAAACTCTTAACATTTTGGTTTACTTGGCCTCACTGTGCATCACGTACACGAACTTGTATTCAGTAACAATTTCACCCAGTCAAAGGCTTTCATTTTTCAAAGGCCCAGGGAACTTAAGTGATTTGCCTAAAGTCAAGCAGCCAGTTGTAGATAGATCAGGAATTAATAACCATACATAATTCTGTTACCTTTATAAAATAAGACACTGAGTCCAATAGAGTACACTGATAATCCTTATTTTACAGGAAAGACACTTTGCCTGGCAGCCAAATATTTTACATTTCAAGTGCCTGCTAATTCAGAAATCTAATAGTTTTCACTTAAACAAAACTAAAACATATCTCTGCAAACCCATAACTACTGAAAAATGGGTGCTCAAGTTATTATATAGTGCAAACTACATTTTACAAACCACATTATAATAGTCTAAGTGTACGGTAATCAACTATCATCACATATAATTAAAGATAAACTCATTGTGTCAAAACAGAAGATCAAAGCACTTTTTATCCTGCAGGGGCCATCATTTTCAATGGCCTGTTCCTTGATCATGCCTTTAATTCATACAATTCAGTGAACAACAGGACCTCTCTTCCTGCTGCAGTAGAAATCAGCCTCAAAAAACTCTGTTTTTTAAAAAATTGACAAATATATGAAATATTCCCAAGTCATGTCTATGAAAAGATTAGTGCATCACCAGTTTTCTATTAAATCTGATCCTGGAAAAAATCGATAAGATGTTTTTCATTCTCTAAATCAGATTTTGATCTGAGCATACATTTTTCAGTTACAGGAAGAGTTTTTGGCTTCACACTGTGGCAAGAAAGTAGAGCATATGAATTACCTGGTATTTTCTGTTTGTTGGTTGTTGTTGGGTTTTCTTGGTTTGTTTGTTTGCTTTGTATTGTTGTGCTTTTAATACCTTCCAAGGCAATGAAACACTACCTGCTACCTGAGCAATTCAATAAGAAAGAACCAAGGATAATATCACTTGGCATTAGACAAAAAACTCCCACTTCAGTCATTTCACTCCTCTAAACTTTGGCTGAACCACACTGACTGTTATTTCTCTGAGGGAGCGGCTGCCAAGTTATGCACAGGCACATACACACAGACGAACCACAATATGGAGAAGGTCAGCCGTTACTCCTAAGAATATCTTCACTAAAGTATGTGCTGAGTAATGAGGAGTTATTCAGTAAGTTCAGATAAATGTAGAGTTAGAAGAGGCCTTCAGAGATAAATAATCAACTGAGACAATAATTGCCCAGATGACAGTTATGAAAGTCAATACTAAGAAAACCAGTATATTAAATGTTAATTATCAAAAGAAGAGAAAACCATGTGCTAAGACTTCCTGAAAGCCTACCAATTTAAAAATCCTAAAAAATCCTAAATAATAAATTCAAGCTTACTATGGACATTTACAAATAATTGATGGGTTTTGGGGAAATCAGCCTCTAAAAGGCTACAATGCATCTTCTCAGATGCTGATTTTAAAATGGAAAACTTTTATCTTGTGCCTGCCTTGACACTTTGGATGAGTCACTTTCTTATAACTTTGCTTAGTCGATAATGAAAGGATAATTAAGGATAATAAATACCTTTTCTTGACAACCTTGGATACTTCCAACCTTGAGAAACATATTTTTATGTCTAAGAGTTTTCATTCTAATTTCACTGCCCACTGAAATACCAGAACAGGGACTTCCCTGGTGCTGCAATCCACCTGCCAATGCAGGGGACACGGATTTGAGCCCTGGTCCGGGAAGATCCCACATGCCGCGGAGCAACTAAGCCTGTGCGCCACAACTACTGAGCCTGCGCTCTAGAGCGCGCAAGCCACAACCATCGAAGCCTGCACACTTAGAGCCCGTGCTCCGCAATAAGAGAAGCCACCGCAATGAGAAGCCCGCGCACCACAACAAAGAGCAGCCCCCGCGTGCCGCAAAGAGAGAAAGCCAGCACGCAGCAACAAAGACCCAGTGTAGCCAAAAAAAACCAGAACAGATTCAAATGCTATTTTGGAACTGTGTATATGGAAGAGATCAAACATTATTGCAAAGGGTTTCCTCAGAGGAATGATGAAAAGAAATACATCAATTAGTACAGGATTCACAGTGTTCTGAGCATGCCCCATATTATATTACACTTTGTAGTAGCCAATTTCCTTCAAGACTCAATAAAACATAATGCCTCTATTGTTACCTTGGCATTCTTTGACATCCTTAATTACTGAGAGTTAATTAATCTGTTATATCCTTCTCTGTATGTTTTAAAGCATCCTTTCAACCTATAGAATATGAACGAACTTTTGGTTTGTGAATTGCATCATTTATTATAGGCAAAGTATTATATGTGATTGGAAGTATGAAGAACAAACATGAACAGGATGAATCATCACTGTCTCAGAGAAACTTACAATCTAGCTTAGAAAAGAAGACTCACACACATGAGCACACAGTACGTGTGCACACATACACAGAGAATTAAACTACAAAAAAGAAAAAACCAAGGTATAGTGGAAACGGCTACACAAACCCAAAAGAAACATTCCACAAAACTGAGGGCCTATACTCTTTAAAAAACATCAGTGTCATGAAAGACAGAAAATTTAAAAGACTGCTCTAGTGAGGAAAACTAAAGACACACACACACACACACACACACACACACACACACACACAAATTCCTATCCTCCAATCCTCGGATCGGGGGAAAAACAGCTTATAAAGGTCATACTGGGACAATATGCAAAATCTGAATATGCACCATATACTAGATAATAATCCAGTATTGAATTTGTGGCTATGTAAGAGAGCGTCTTTGTTCTTAACAGACACATGCTAAAGTATTTATGGTGAATGGTCACAACCTCTGCAATTTACTACCAAATGGTTCTGAACAAAAGTATAATGATATGTATGTATATATGTTTTTAAGAGAGAAAGAGGAAACGTGGCACAATGTTAACAGTGGATAAAACTATGTGAATGGCATATGGGAATTCATTATACCATACTTGTAACTTTTCTGTATGCTTGAAATATTTTTTAATAACATTTTTAACTCAGTGAACATTTAAGCTACAAAAGACCCTAGAAATTATCTAACCCAATCCTAGACCTAACTTTACAAATGAAGAAACAGACATGACAATTAGAGATTACCAGCCGTGGTCCCCGAACTTTTTGGTGTATGCTCCATCAGTAACACATTTTGGGCATGTACTCCCACCCCACTATATGTATTTTAATTATTTTATGTCTTCTGTTTGGATAATAATTTATCATGAACATGATAAAACATACACACACTAAAAATTAACCAGGATGAGATTTAAAATAATTGTAAAGTTCTAATATTTTCTTCCTGTAGCACAGTGGAACGTCCAGGGCATCCTCACCCCCTGCCCCTACCTTGGTGATAAATGGCACAGACCACCCTAAGCACAAAAGAGGCATATATAACATGTATGAATAGAATGTCAAGAAAGGTTTGACTTATGTGGCATCTGAAGCACTGTAGGGCTTAGAGGGGTAAATACTAAAGAGGAGAGAAAAGCAGAGGGTCCAGCTGAACAAAGATAGACAAAAGGCAAAGGAGAATGGAAATCATAAAAACTTTGGCAATTCATACAGAGGCACAGTGACACAAAGGGATAAAAGACAGGAAGATACATAAGATTCAGGAAGATACATAAGTCATTAGTAAATTACTCATCAGGACTTAGCTATAACTTTTGAGAACCAAACTAAATCTTTAATAAAAAACCTAGCTCCGCTTAAATTTTTTAATTGCCTAAATTATATAACTATAGAACTAAGTTCTTCTCCGTCCATCAAGGTGATTTTCCATCAAGACATACCTAACAATTGTCAGCACAGGCCAGTTATTTTGCCGTTGCTATTTCAATGTTATTTCAGCCAAAATGTCTGCTCCAAAATATTAAAAAATCAAATAGTTGATATGATATGCTTATTACTATAAATGAGAACTTAAAAAAAAACCTAAAGACGAGTAGTTCTGTAGGCTTTTATCTTAGACAAATCATTGCAGAGCTTTAAAATAAAGTTTAAGTACCTCTTAAACATTGTTATATATAGAAAGTAAAAATCATGCATGCTCCTTGGTAATTTGGTGATAGCTTGCAGTGAGAAAACACTAATAAATTTGTATATATTTTGTGCACTGTTACATGTTAGTGCTGAGCTGTCCAAGCGTTGTCACTGAACCTTACCAAAAACTCATTTTCTTTCACTCAGACCAATGTTGATATAAGTTGGCTGACATAAAATTCCTCCCCCTTTTTTTTTAAAATAAAGAGACCAATGAGATCTGATCTCACTTTCATAATGGAAAAATTAAGCACAAATATATGAAATAAAAACAGAAACCTAACACTCTGCTGGATTTAGACTCTATTTTAACCACTATATTTCTTGGTTCTCATTCCTCACTTGTGATAAAATGCAATAAATTCCCTCCCCAAATTATTTTGTTGGGACTTCCCTGGTGGCGCAGTGGTTAAGAATCCACCTGCCAATGCAGGGGACACAGATTCGAGCCCTGGTCCAGGAAGATCCCACATGCCGCGGAGCAACTAAGCCTGTGCACCACAACTACTGAGCCTGTGCTCTAGAGCCCGTGAGCCACAACTACTGAAGCCCGAGCGCCTAGAACCTGGGCTCCACAACAAGAGAAGCCACCGCAGTGAGAAGCCCGCGCACCACAACGAAGAGTAGCCCCCACTCACCCCAACTAGAGAAAGCCCGCATGCAGCAATGAAGACCCAACGCAGCCAAAAATAAATAAATTCTTTAAAAAAAATTATTTTGTAAATTAGTTGCCTTATAAGCAATACCATGTAATAGTTCTACATGGTTTCTCTGGATCCACTCCTTATCTTAGTAATAAGTTAAAGAGAACACACTGAAAAGAAGAATCAAAATATAAGACTTGGGCTTCCCTGGTGGCGCAGTGGTTGAGAGTCCGCCTGCTGGTGCAGGGGACACGGGTTCGTGCCCCGGTCCAGGAAGATCCCACATGCTGCGGAGCGGCTGGGCCTGTGAGCCGTGGCCGCTGAGCCTGTCTGTCCGGAGCCTGTGCTCCGCAACGGGAGAGGCCACAGCAGTGAGAGGCCCGCGTACAGCAAAAAAAAAAAAAATATATATATATATAAGACTTCATCAAGAAAGTGAAAGAAGAAAAATATTGATATTTAGATAAAGATTGAGATGGTCCACCAGATTTAAAACTAAAGCGTGCTGTTCCTTTTTTTATTGTTATCTTTGTAGCTATACAGATCCTCTATGCAGAATGAAAGATGAGTGCTGGATGGTCAGGGTATAATAATTCCCTTTATAAGATGGTCTTCTTTGATAATATTCTAGCAACTCTGTAAAACTAAACATGGTAGGTGACATGTGGGTCTCTTCAATAATGTATATGTTGTTATATTTATGTTTATAAATATTTGTTAAATGATGTTGCTTTTGCTGCTAAATTGCACCTTTAACACCTCTTTACAATATTTTTTCTTTTTTTTAAATTGAGATATAATTTTATTGACCTGTAAAATAGCTACACATTTTCAAAGAGTACAATTTGATAGACTTTGAATCATGTATGCAAAACCATTACTGCAATTAAGATAGCGAAAATATTAATAACCCTCAAAAGTTTCCTTGTGCCGCCTTGTAATTCTTCCTCTTCCCCTGCCCCTCATCCCTAGGTAACCAGTGATCTGCTGTCAATACAGAATAGTTTTCATTTTCTAGAATTTTAAACAAGTGAAATAATACAGTATATACTTTTTTGCGGGGGGAGTGAAGGTCTGCCTTCTTTCACTCAGCATAATTATTTTGAGAGCTATGCATGTTGTTGCAATATGCCAGTAATTAATTTCTTTTTATTGCTGACCAGTAATCTCTTGCATAGATATACTACAGTTTTTTTATCCATTCACTTGTTGACGGACATGTGGGTGATTTCCAGTTTGGGGCATTACAAATAAGGCTGCTATGATGTTCATGTACAAGTTGTCTTTGTATGGAAATACGCTTTTAATTCTCCTGGGTAAAAAGCTAAGTAGAATGGGTGGATCGAATGATAGGTGTATGTTTAACATTTAAGAAACTGCTAGAGAATAGAGTGGCAGTTAGAATGGGCATCATCAGGAAATCTACAAACAACAAATGCCGGAGAGGGTGTGGAGAAAAGGGAACCCTCTTGCACTGCTGGTGGGAATGTAAATTGATACAGCCACTATGGAGAACAGTATGGAGGGTCCTTAAAAAACTAAAAATAGAATTACCATATGACCCAGCAATCCCACTACTGGGCATATACCCAGAGAAAACCATAATTCAAAAAGAGTCACGTACCAAAATGTTCATTGCAGCTCTATTTACAATAGCCCGGAGATGGAAACAACCTAAGTTTCCATCATCAGGTGAATGGATAAAGAAGATGTGGCACATATATACAATGGAATACTACTCAGCCATAAAAGGAACGAAATTGGGTCATTTGTAGAGACATGGATGGATCTAGAGACTATCATACAGAGTGAAGTAAGTCAGAAAGAGAAAAACAAATATCGTATATTAACGCATATATGTGGAACCTAGAAAAATGGTACAGACGAACTGGTTTGCAGGGCAGGAATAGAGACACAGATGTAGAGAACAAACGTACGGACACCGGGGGAGAAGTGGCGGGGATGGTGGCGGCGGGATGAATTGGGAGATTGGGATTGACATGTATACACTAATATGTATAAAAGAGATAACTAATAAGAACCTGCTGTATAAAAAAATAAATAAAATTAAATTTTTTTAAAAAATGAAGTCAAGCAGTGTTAGTCCTCGAACTTTATCTCCTTTTTCAAAGTTGTTCTTTAAAATGTTTTTTTGGTCCAAGATGCTGCAGTGATAAAAATGAAATAATAGAATTTCTATTTATAACCACATGAACCCCAGATTAATTTCTTTACTTAACAGATAAAACCATCAATTCTAAAAACCAAGCAATAAATCTTTATAAAGAAGACAAAGTACAGTCTCCTACAGCCTTCAGTAGGATTTATTTTATAGTCTTTAGTATATATTAAGCACTGTTCAGGTACCTTCATTCAGCTCTTCTATTTGATAATTTATGCAATTTAAGCAAACAGCCACAATTTTTAACTGATAACCTGTAGTAACAGAATATATATATTTTATATCCATTATTTGCTCATAAGTGTATTAGAATCCAGTCAAAAGAAATAGCAGGCCATATTTCTATCACACTGATATCCACTTGAAAAGGAAAGAACACAACATACAACAACAACAAGAAAATCTTCAATAAATCAACTATATATAACAGAGCAGGAGCTTGAAAAGTACTGTGGAAAAAACAGGGCCAGATGGGATTGTTAGCAAGGCTCCATAAAGGAAATTATGTCAGGTTTTGAGAGAAATATTGGTGAGATTAGTATAAATGAGATCAGTTGATAGGAAAAGGCATAAAGTTATTTAAGAAAGATTATCCTACAGCACCAGGTAGGATAGGTTAAAAGGGAGAATGACGAATGTTAGGGAGCTCAGTGAGAAGACTATTGTTATAATCCAGGCATGTGGTGCTGGGGACCCAGACCAGAGTGGTGGCTGTTGAAATAAAGGCCTTGAGATAAACAAAGAATCTGAAACTTAAAGTACTTAGTTATTTTAAATGTCCAAATCTGTTAGAAATTGAAGTCTAATACTATATTTTAACTGTATTTAAATATTTTAGAACCATATACAAGTCAAAAATGCATTTTTAACAATTTACTTTTGTGGAGCAAAATAACTCTCCACACTCATCTTGGACAGTAGAGAGGCCTCAGGGCTGCAAATGTGTTTACAGTGAACTCCGAGGGGCTGCCATTGCCAAATCTGCCCACGTTGTAGCTTCGTGTTTATAAAACAGCAAGTCAGTAAAGTACATTTTTCTTTTTTTCTGCTTCAGCAAAATAAGTAGACTAGCTTTTAGCATATGGAAGCATTTTCATAGAGCAAGTTCCGGGGCAGGGGGGTTGGATAATTTGCAAATGCCATCAGATGAAATGTGTACTCTCAAATGAGGCTGATTAGGCAAGGTTTCATGTGGCAAAAGTTGTATTCAATAAGCCTTCTCCTTTTAGCAAGAAGGGAATGTTCAAATTTGTATAAAATGCAGCAGAGTGATCAAGGAAGATACAGACTAAGCAAAACCCATGAAATTTAAGGACATCATTGGTGATTTTCAGAAAAGCACTTTTATTTGAGTGTTGAGAACTGAAATTCAAACAAATGTGTTTAATTTTTATTTTAAATTCCTTTTAGAAATATTCAAGTGGTGACAACAAGAACAAGGCAGAGTAGGGAAGTGGTTGGAAAGGGCAGTGAGTCGACTGAAGACTACACTCATATCTCTTCCTGACACTTGTGTCTCTGCCCCTCCTCACTCTCTCCCTCCTCCCACTTCTTTAGCTTTTACCTTTAATCATAGCTGGAGGTAGTGCTTTAGGTAGGTAAGGGGTATACATGAAGAAGTATGGGATGAGAAAAGAAGAAAACTAAAAGATGTAATAGTCAGAGCTAATATCACTGGATTGGCATTTATGAGGAGGCATTGAGAGGTGCAGGGAAACTAGAGGAAGGAATACAGAGGCAGGATGTATGAATCAAGGTGATATGGGCAGTAACCAGGTAAATTCACAACTGATATGCTTTATCTTCTCCAGGAAACATAGCCAAAAGTCATTAGCTATACAGATAAAAGGCCAGAACCAAGAGCTTTAACGTTTTCAACTTCCTTAAGTTCTCTAATTCAAATATTCCAGTGCTAAAGAATCTTGGCTGAAACACCTACACGAGCAAATAACAAGGGAAAAAACGCTTTTGTATAAACATCAGTAATTTAGCCACAGGGAAACCAAAAATGTGCAAATAATAACCTAAATCACAGACTTGATATTATACATAATCCTAAAATACAAACCTAAAAAGAATTTGAGATGGTTGTAATGAAAATTTTAACATTCTTCTTATATTCTAACCATGACCAAATACCCTACCTATGGCTTTGGGGGGAAGTAACAAAGAGGAACAGAAAGGTAGAGAAAGAGGGAAATAAAAAGGTAAGAGCATACAAGGGAATATTGATAGAAACTAATAATGTGAATAGAATTCTATCTTAGCAAAAGCACAGAACTAAAAGCTACCAAAAGAACTGGAGCTTTACTTCCCACTGGCTCTCAGGCCTCATTCTCCAGGGCTGGTACAAAATTATACTGAGTATTAGGGAACACAATTAGCCCTGACTATATTTTCAGGCCATATGTGTTCTTATACTTTGATTAATATTATTATCTAACTTTAACTTTTCTAGGTGAATGAGAAGATGCTGACATAAAATTTCAATTATTACCCTTTCTTTGTGAATCAAATCCATGAAACTTTCAAGACAGAGAAGATAAAAGTAAATTCCTTGTTCTACTTATCTGCGCCAAAGGGGTTGGCTAGGCCCATAGCTGAAGCAGACTAGGGATCAGAGACCTTGAACTGCTTGCTACTTAATACCTGTTCTCTCCAGGCAACTGAAACTTTTGCTTTGATAGTTCAAGACTAAAAGCCAGTTTTCATTATTGGCCAGAGGGAACGTATTTTAAATTAATCACTTCATACAGCAATGCTTATTTTCAGGAAAATGATGAAATGTAGTTCCAAACTGTCCTGAAGTCCCAGTTCATCCTCATTTATTGCTCTGGGAGTTAAAATTCATTCAGCGGCACTGCAAAGAGGATTTTTTACAGGTGAGTCAAGTTTTCTAATTCTCAATCAACCAACAATGTACTTACAGACTCAGTACACCAGAGACTCAAGAGATGAAAGAATTTTGCTCTCTGATAATTGGAATTCTAATTGGGAAGGGAAATTAACTCAGACTAAAGATAAAGAACTACACTGTTTGGTATTGAGCATTAATTAACAGAAATTCAAAGATTAAAAACTAGAGTGGGCCAGAAAAGTCCAAAGTGACTTTATGGAAAAGATGGAAAGAACATATTTAGATTTGAGAGAGAATCAATAAAATTTGGGAGAAAACCAGTAATAAAGGCAACAAAAAAGTAAAATTGAACATAGTATTAGGGATGGGGTTGGGGGTTGATGTAAGGTATAAATAACCAGTTTAACTAAAGTAGGTGTGTTTGTTAAGAAACATGGTTAAATAAATAGGGTGAGGCTCATACATGGAATGCTTTGAATACCAAGAAGACCAATACAAACTTAAAGTTAGTCCAATGAGAGTCACAACTGGTTACTGATCAGAGAAGCAACAGCATGAATTTCTTTAGAAAGGCTGGTTTAACAGCAACATGGAGATAAAGACTGGAAGCCAACAAAGAAGTAGGTGGAGTCATTTAGGTGTGAAGTGATAAGAACCTCAACTAGAATAATAGCATCCATTTATGAAACATCAACAGTATTTGTTGAATGTCTGAATGTTTATCATGTGCATTTGAATAACACAGATATGGTATTTCTGGCTCACAGAAACAGTCAGATAATGAATGTTCATTGCTTTAAGTCACTAAATTTGTTATAACAATAGATAACTACTCTAGAAGTGAAGCCAGCAAAAGGGACACCAAGTAAGGTTAGAAAGGCGGGAGGGAAATCAGAAAATAGACTGCCATTGAAAACCAAGGGGTGAGGGGAGTTTCAAGTAGCAGATAGGTAGATAGGGTCAGAAGTAAAAGAAGAATACAGGATGCTGAAAGGTTAAACAAAATGTTACTAAACTTGGTATTACACAACTAATTAAAATGAGAAAATATACAAGAAAATGCTTAGAATAAAAGGTGATCAAATTGTTACTTTCTGGGCTTCCCTGGTGGCACAGTGGTTGAGAATCCGCCTGCCAATGCAGGGAACACGGGTTCAAGCCCTGGTCCAGGAAGATCCCACATGCCGCGGAGCAGATAAGCCCGTGTGCACAACTACTGAGCCTGAGCTCTAGAGCCCGTGAGCCACAACTACTGAGCCCACGTGCCGTAACTACTGAGCCCGCATGCCATAACTACTGAAGCCTGCATGCCTAAAGCCCGTGCTCTGCAACAAGAGAAGCCACTGCAATGAGAAGCCCGCACACCACAACGAAGAGTATCCCCTGCTCGCCACAATTAGAGAAAGCCCACATACAGCAATGAAGACCCAACATAGCCAAAAATAAATAAATAAAATAAATTTAAAAACTGTTACTTTCTTCCTTATGAAGAGAATGATAGGGAAGTAGTGCAGGCAGCTGATAGACACCACAAACTTAATTTATATTCCTAAGTCTATGGGTCAACTAGTAATTGATTAAATGCCTAGTGAAAGGTATGCCTCATATACAGTAGTATTTTTTGAAATGCACTTCCATTTTGATCTAACATTCTAACTTTAGTCCTATACTTTCCCCTAACAAAATATGAAGCTTTGAATTTACTCAAACCTCCATCACATCACCTACCATTTGGTGCTATAAAGTATTATTCATGTAATTTTTTGGCTGAGCCACACAGCTTGCACTCTTAGTTCCCCGACCAGGGATTGAACCCAAGCCCTTGGCAGTAAAAGCTTGGAGTCCTAACCACTGGACCACCAGGGAATTCCTTATAAATTATTATTTACATGTTTGCCATCCCTTCTACATGTAAATCCCTCCAAGGTAGGGACTGGTAGCTTATTGATCAGTGAAGCCCCAGTACCTAGAACAATACCTAATCCATAGCAGATGTTCAGTTGCTAATTGAAAATTACTGGACGTAGTAGAAAGACAACGACTTTACAAACATATTCATACATCATTTCTAAGGAATTAAGATTTTTCTTCTATTTGTGTCTCTGTTGGACAGTCTCTCTTCACTATAATTGCCTACCTAGCACTGTCCCATTCTCCCACCTTAGAAAACTAGTTGAGGTCTTTCTATCATGTATGTTCTGTTCTGCATCTATATATTTTTCAGATTTCACCTCTAATATTAAAAAGACATTTAAGTGTCCTCTTACCATCCAAGTTAGTAATACGCCATGACCTAAACTGAGTATTTTGCTCAGAAAATGCATCCCCAGAAAATAAAATAATCATTAAAAACATAAAGATGAGTGGGGACTTCCCTGATGGTGCAGTGGTTAAGAATCTGCCTGCCAATGCAGAGGACATGGATTCAATCCCTGGTCCGGGAAGATCCCACATGCTGCGGAGCAACTAAGCCCATGTGCCACAACTACTGAGCCTGCGTGCCACAACTACTGAAGCCCTAGCGCCTAGGGCCCGTGCTCCACAACAAGAGAAGCCACCACAATGAGAAGTCTGTGCACTGCAATGCAGAGTAGCCCCCACTCACAACTAGAGAAAGCCCGCATGCAGCCAAAAATTTAAAAATATAGTAATAATAATAGCAATGAAAACACATTTATTAAAAAAAAGATGAGTGAAGAACAAGTTAGTATCAATTGTTAGACACCGTTCATATAAGTGGTTCCTGTGTCAGTTTTTGCATGAGTCGCTTGAGTTTCCATTTCTATAAATTCTGAAGAATTTACAAATTCTTCATTTCTGTAAATTCAACTGCATTTCAGACTCAATCCTAACTCAACTCTAACTGAAACCTCCATCTCAATTATACTGCACAATCCTAAATCCATATTCTTTCCTGTCCTTTCTTCCCAGGTCATTCCAAATGTTGGTGTAGAATGTCAAAATATTTATTTAGGTATATCAAAACCTAAAATTCCATATTCCCTTGCTTTCAAATTGATAATTGCCTGAATGAAGTAATTAAGAGGCTATTTTTAGGAGAAATTTAAATTGAAGCAGAAGAAATAAGAAAATGAGGTGAACTTATTAAAAAATTAACATTTAAAATAAACATTAGGTGCTTACTATTTAAGTCAATTTAAGGAGCAAACCAACTAAATTTTTAATTTTTAAAATGGTCCTGATAACACAAAATTAATCTATAACTTTGCCCCTTAAAATAGAAATAGGCTACTACCAATCTTAAGGAGTCTTAATCAGGACAAATTCTTACATTGAAATTGTTGGTGGGCAATCATGCAGAACAGCTGCCACCCAGGATGACTAAAATAACACAAATTAGATGTAATTGAGTTAAAGGACCACACCAGGTTTGTAATTCAATTTGTCCTTTGTGGTTTGGGTTTGGGGTTTTTTTCCCCCTCCAGCAAACCACAATTTGAAAACTTCATCAAATGGGAAGTACAAAGGAATAGGAATATATAATGCAAATATTCAGCATGAACAATTTACATAAAGTCTACTTTAACAGTTTAGACAAAGTTTTTTGTAAAAGTCTGAATGCAACAAGCACTTACTTCAGCTTTCTTAGAGGGTCCTATTTACTAAAACTTCTTACTGCCAATTTCTCACTCTATCGTAATTTATCCTAGATATGAAATGAGTTTTGTTTTTATCTAGCTTCCTAACTTTGCACACTATTTACCTAGAATGACACAGTAAATCCCAGGTTAGATTTAAGGCCACTTACAGAGTTCAGTCAAAATCCTTAGGGTTATTAATAAGAGTCAAGGGTAGAGCCAGAATTTTTACCACAGTGGACATTTCAGCAGCCTCAGATATGGTTGATTATACACTGCTGATAGATGTGGCTAATTACATTGTCATCACTATGTTGATAATTTTGATTTCTGTGGATCTAGCCAGCATAGACCTGTCCCTAGAAGAATGTTTGATAAAATGTTTTGAAACTAACTAATCCCAAACCCTGGTTTGGGATCTACTCATTCAAGGCAATTTGATCACTGAGGGATTTTTAAGGAAAAGAGTTAGGCTTAGAAATCTAGTGTTGCCTCTCACCATGCCCTTGGATGTCATGGATTTGAAGTAAAATTTGAGGTGAAGAATTTTCCAAATGAGGAGGTTGCACAATCAGCTCTCAATGCCATGATAATAGTTTCACATAAAACCAAAGGGTCTGATGTAATTAACAGGCTTCATTTCAGAAAATCCTATTTAACAAGATTTCTCTGGTAATTATGGTTTAAGCAGAACACAGCAATAGAAGTGTGTATCAACTTGATAACCAACCAGAAAGCAAACTTCCCTCTTTTTGAGATTGATTACCTATGAAGTATTTGGACTCTTGCATGTATTAAAAAGCCATTTGGCCCTGAGAAGAAAACATATGAAAATTTTACTGGGACAAACTCTTGCTTTTTACTCTGGCAGATACAGACATGAAAGGCACCTGGCCCAGTAATTCCTCCTTGCATAACACTCCAGAACACCACAAGCCTAACCCCTCTAAAGCTTAGGTTCTTCCCAGCTTTCCTGAGACTCTAAAACCACACCCAACAAGGTTAAGCTTCTTAGGTTGTTCAGCCAGTAGAGTTATCAATCATGTCAAATGAAGAGGGAAAACGATTTTTTTAAATCGTATTTTATTTTAACAAAGTTGGTATCAGCAATACACACTTTTTCTAAATTAAGAGAGTTAGCTATTCAGTCTTCTGCCTGCTATCTGACACCACCTGAGGCATACTATAAATCTTCCCGAAAGACAAGGCAAAGAAGTACTACTGGCTAATTATAGGGGTTTCATGTATAAACCAGATGCTGGATATAAAATGGTTAAGACTATTGCCAGCTAGAACATGCAGAAGGCACTCAAACTATCTTGGGAGCCTAATCTTTACTTTTATGCCAAAAAAAAAAAAGTGGTTCCAGTCTTAAACGTGGAAGAATGCGCTAATGTGCAAGGCTATCTTTTATCTTAAATCCACTCACAGTGAAAGTCATTTCCACAAATTTAAAAGGCTTGCCCGCACTGAATTAAATAAATCTCAAATTATATAGCCATTATCATTTTACAGATGGAGAAATGTTAAGATTATATTGTAGGGGGTGGAGGAGGGATAAATTAGGAGTTTGAGATAAGCAAATACAAACTACTGTATACAAAATAGATAAACAAGGTCCTATTGTATAGTACCAGGAACTATACTCAATATCCTGTAGTAAACCATAATGGAAAAGAACATGAAAAGGAATATATATATGTATAATAATCACTTTACTATACACCAGAAACTAACATAACATTGTAAATCAATTATACTTCAGTAAAAAATTAAAATTAAAAAATTAGAAAATTTTTAAAAAGATTATATTGAAGTTAGAGAATAAATATCCAACTTTTTCCACCAAGGCAGAATGACCACAGCTATACAACATATAGCACACAACAGTCACACAGATCAAAAGATGTCCAAGAGATAGCCTGGGATACATCAAGTACTGTGCATTGTTCAAGACTCACCTCAAATCCTATCTATTACAGTTCATTTTCCTCTCTCCATTATCCAAGTTTTTCTATAATGCTATTAAATTGCTTTTATTTTAATAGTAATTTATTTTCAAGTACAAAACTACAATTCAATTTAAGTTTGCAGGCAAAGAAAGGAAAAACAACAGAAATACAAAGCATGTCAATGGTATCCTAACTGCCCTTCTCAGTTACTTGATTAATTTGAGTTCTAAAGTTCAAGAGGAATCAAAAACAGTAACTTTTTTTTTTACCTGCAAATCCATATTCCAAGACCAACACTACTAAGTCTACAAACAGAAAGAAAACATGTTCTACTGACATAAGTATAGCAAACTTAAATTTGGAACTAACCAGACATCAGCCATCTTTTAAAATTCATATGAAACTACTGAATAAGGAAACAGACCCTTCCTTCCATTATTAGTTCAAAATGTCTTGCCTCAACTGAGATGAGTCTGAAACATTCCAGAGTAGTTTACCTACTGAGTTATAAACATGACCGTTCCATTTCAGCATAGGTTACATGTAGAACAAGTTTCATATGTGTTTATAAATACTTTGATTGTGAAATATATACTTTAAAAATTGTAATCTTAATTTTTTACATCACAACAGAATAGTCTCCAGATGCAGAAACGACACAGCAAAACACTGCTGGACTTCATGCGATCAAGTGTCAGTTTTGTTCACCAGTCGGACATTAAGCTTTGAAAGACTTCTCACACCCCCTGGGGTGACATCAATTTGGAAAGAAGTACAATGAGGAAAAAAAATGCATTTCTTTAAACTCTGTCCTCAAATAAATATCTCCTTTTGTCTACAACTGTTTTTTTCTTTAAAGAGGAAGTTTACTGGTGTCTGCACCAACCAAAAGAACAACAGATATTTTTCAAGGAGGTTAAAAGTTTTTTAGAGGTTTTTATAACAAAAAACAACCAATCTCAAGAAAGTGAAAAGTGGAATTTAGATTAGAGAACCTAACACAATAACTCCACAGAAAGGATTAGAATTCAAGGAAAGTGGCAAATTTTACATATGACTTTCTATTCCAAGGTTATGTAAATGAGAGAACTCATGGAGGATATTTCAAAAAATATAAAAATACAAATATAACCAAAAAAAAAAAACTTAACTAAAAGGTGGGTCACTAACTTTTGTAAAAGGCAGCAAAATGACTCAGAACATTAGCGTTGGAAAGAACTGTATACATCAAGATCAGCTCCTATGGGACCTCCCTGGTGGCGCAGTGGTTAAGAATCCGCCTGCCAATGCAGGGGACACAGGTTTGAGCCCTGGTCCTGGAAGATCCCACATGCCACAGAGCAACTAAGCCCGTGCGCCACAACTACTGAGCCTGTGTGCTGCAACTACTGAAGCCCGCGTGCCTAGAGCCCGTGCTCCGCAATAAGAGAAGCCACCGCAATTAGAAGCCTGCGCACTACAACAAAGAGTAGCCCTTGCTCACCGCAGCTAGAGAAAGCCCACACGCAGCAAAAAAAAAAAAAAAAAATCAGCTCCTACAATGTTACATATTAATTTTCAGCATTGTTCTAGCTAACACAGAAAACTTTTCCTTGGCCTAGGAGAAATGACAAAAACTTTAGGTGACCTATTTTGGGTACTTCTCTCACTTTTAAGAACTCTCTCAAATAATGAAATAACCCACCCTAGTGCTGCCGTTAATTTATGCAGAATCTTTACCAAGGAGCACAAAATAACTGGCAGTGGTTATCTTTATTATTTCACAAAACATCCCTGGGTAAGTTAAGAGTGAGAAATAATCTACTAAATGTTACACATGGGAAATTTTAAGAGCAAGGAGTGACCTGCAATCACAAAGTGAGTCAGTGATGGGCGGGCACTGATTCCCCCATTCCTGACTCCTAACTCTTTGTTCCTGATATACGGTGGTACCTCTAAATCTTTAAACACTCAAAAGCATATAATAAGTGCAAACATCTGACAAATACTTTCTCAGAATCTCCCATTCACTTTGACTTGACTTAGTCCTACATTTCTTAGCTTTATACAGGAAAAAAAAAATCAGATATTAATAGTCCAATCTAATTAAGCCTAGAGCTTGGTAGTAATAATAAAGGACAGTTATCAAGTCCTTTCAGTGGTTTACTTTGAAGATTAAATGATCATTATAAATATTCTTCAAGGAAGAGTGACAAACAGCACAAGTTTCATCTATTTCAATATTATTAAATTACTTATATTTACTTATACTACTTTCTATTATATTTATATTTACAACCTAAATCAAAGTTTCATTTTATCAGAATATATCCTCTGAAATAAAACCATTACTTAAAAGAATCCTAGAGCTCTAAAAGGCCTAAAAAAATCATCAAACCCCCTCAATTTACAGATTTCAAATTTGCTTCTTGGATTAATTTGGGAATTTAAATTAAGTGCTAAACAGAAGCAATTGAGGAGGGAGGACTTAAGCATATGGAAAAGGGAAAACCAGATGTACACATACCACAAAGAGCCCTGGGTACATTTAATTTTCAGCAATAGTTGGGGAGGTGGGGTAGGGGAAAGGGAGGGGAGAGGGTGTTAATGTCAGTGATATCCTTTGAACTGGGTCCAACAACAGTGTTTCTAAGACAGTCTAAGTTTTAAGTAAAACATTTTTTCCCCCAGCCAGCAATTGCACGCTTCTTCCTTATTTAATGGGCATCAGAAATTATACTTGCTTGCTATAATTTTTTTCTCTTTTACCTTCTAATTGTCCATATGAGATTACAAGAGAAGAGGAAAATTCAAGCTAGTCTTAAACATGATACCATGTGGTAGAACCTGAAAAAGTGTAGTAAGTCATCATCTGTATGTGTTAATATAAAAAGATCTCCAAGATAAATTGTAGAATCTAGAAAGGAAGTTTGACCAATGAGAGGCAATATGTATGATACTATTTTTGTGGGGAAAGCACACACATACACCCAAACACAAAGCACTATATGTCCTTCATAAGCCTATTTATCTCCCCATACATCTGTCTGTAAGTCAATGCACATAAAAAGGTTTGCTTTGGGACTTCCCTAGTGGTCCAGTGGTTAAGAATCTGCCTTCCAATGCAGGGGACATAGGTTCAATCCCTGGTCGGGCAACTAAGATCCCACATGCCAAGGGGCAACTAAGCCCGTGCACCCTAGAGCCCGTGTACCACAACTAGAGAGCCCGTGCACTGGAGCCCGCGCACTGCAACTAGAGAGCCTGAGCACCACAACTACTGAGCCCACCTGCCACAGCTAGACAGCCCGCACACTGCAACTACTGAGCCCATGCTCTGGAGCCCATGCATCACAACTAGAGAGAAGCACGCACACTGCAACAAAGAGTGCGTGCACTGCAATGAAAGATCCCACGTGCCGCAAAGAAGATCTCATGTGCCGCACCTAAGACCTGATGCAGCCAAATACATAAATAAATATCAAAAAAAAAAAAAAAAAAAAAGGTTTGCTTTGAAGGACAGATACCAAACTGAAAATAGTCATCATTTTCTGGTGTTGGTGGGGAGGTGACCGGGATTGGGGATTGGGGCAGTCAAGAAAGAGTATTCTGTGTGTATGGAGCAAGGAACAGTATGATCAAAAGTACAAGGAGATGGCGAGCTCAGGAAACTATGAGGAAGCTGGTGGGACAAGAGTAAATGTATATGTGTGTTTGTCAACAGAGGTGGGGGGAGGAGGAAATGTGGCAGAAAATGAGGCGAGAATAAGTAGATTGGGGCCAGACTATGAAGCCCTTACATGACAAGCTAAGGAGTTTAGACTTTATCCCTTGAAGGTAATGGAGGCCGATCAAAGGTTTTTTGAATGATATGATTAGATCTGTCTTTAAAGAAAGAGATTTGACAGCAATGTGGAGGATGGACTGGAAAATGGAAAGCCTGAAAGTAGATAAGCAGCTCTCCTAAGAATTGAAATGAAAGATGAAAAGGGCCTAAACAAGGTCAATGGCTATGAGAATGAAGAGAGGAAACGAACATATTCAAAAGCGATTTTGGAGATAGAAGAGACAGGACTTGTGGATAGATTGGTGGGGAGCCTAACAGAACATAAGGACTCAAGATGGATGTGATGTTTCCAGCTGAGAGGATGGGGAGCCACTAAAGAAGAGAGAGAATACAGGAAGGGAGGGGGTATTTAGAGAGTGTGTGGAAAAATAAGATTGGGATTTGTTGAACTACATGCTAGGCTATCAACTCTTCGCAAGCTCCAAAAGGATAAGGCTCATTTGCTAATTGTCTCTGAGCTGTACCTAGTGCAACACCATGTGCATTTAATTCAAGTTTGTGAGGATGGTGCTAATGCTAACCTATCCCAGGATAATTGAGACTTGACGATATTTAAGATAGCTCTTCAAAGTGCCTGTGTGGAAAGGAAATATGAGACAAGGTGGTTTGTTTTAGTCATTTCCAAAATAAATTTCCAATAATAATAGGGCTTTTAACAAGAAGTCTATTACTAAGAGCAGCCTGAGGCAGACCATAAAACCGCTCAGACTTTACATTCCACACATTCCAATAATCAAGTCACCTCACCTTTAATTCTCTTTCTTGTTCAGGAACCTGTAGTACCACTTAAGATTCTAAAACCTGCCACACCCAATAGTCAAACATAATCAGAGCCATTTAAACAATTTGAAAAAAGACAAAAAACAAAATAACTGATGTTTTATTTGGAAAACCTTAAGGGGGGATATAGAAAAAAAACACCATTTGTTCTGGTTAATGTTGTGCAATGTTTTCTGGGGTTTGCCTGGTAGGCATGTTGAAATCATAACTAAATAAATCAATTCCGGCAACACAAAGAAACAATATTCCCTTCCCCCTTGGATGCCTGAAGGGAAAATGGCATCTTCTCCATAATGTGCACACACTTTGGAGCTGTTTTGTTTTTAATCCTCTGCCAAGTCAAGTTTTATTTTAATCTCAGTAACCACAGTAAATTACAAATCTTTGACAAGTAAATGCTTTCTTCCTCACCAAAATCCCACTCACTTTCCTTTCTAACTTCTGGAACTTAAGAGTTCAATAAATGCCTGCACTGCTGATCTTTTTTCATGAGGAAGAAAATAAATACACTATAAATTAAGTGTATTTCCTGACATTTACAAGTTAGTCTACATGTGAAATAGGTTAAGATAAAATTGTATCTTTCCTGCCCCTCTTTAAAAAAAAAAAAAAAAAATATATATATATATATATATATTCACACGTACTGTAGGGGAAAGAACAGCATAGAAAGTCAGCAGATCTGGGCTGAAGTCTCATACATTTCAGCGGGCTGTGTAATGTTAGTAAAGCAACTTAAATTTGGTTTCTTTGTATCTAAAATTAGGGAAATAGATGAAATGGTTTTTAAAGGCCCCTCCCTTTCATCTTAAAATCCTGATTCTTAAGATCATGGCTATTACTTGATTTTTTCTTTTTTTAATACATGAAAAGCAGTCACTCAAGAAAAAAAAAATTCCTAAGAAACAAACTAATTTTTGTGGTAAAATGGAATAAACCTCAGAAATTACCTAATCCGTACAGCTTTGAAACTATATTCCAAGAGTTATAAATTTTTTTATTTATTGAAAAGGTTCTACTGTTTAAAGAAAAAAATTGGAAACTACTAATCTAATCCAACTCTATAATTACAAATGAAGAAACTGCGATCAAGATCGGAAGAAATACAACACATCCATAAAAATACTGTGAGCTGTTAAACATCATAAGAGGAAAAGGGTCATGATAAATTTTTTTTAATGAGGATATTAAATTCTATATTTGAAAAACTGTATATAAGTATAAATCCATCTTTCAGGGTAATAAATTCATTGTATCATTTTCACTAAAACATTCTCACTATCAATATTCAAATAATACAAAATATACAATGAAAAATGCAACAAATGATCCAAAATCTCACCATTGAGATATATTCAGTATTAAGATTTAGTGAATATCACTCCAGACAATTACTCACATATACAGATGGATAGATGGATTAACAAAAATAAACTTATTATTTCTAGGATAAAAGTATACTCACTTTTAAAAATAAAAATATTTTAATTTTAGTTGAAAGTAACAGAAGCTAAAACAAAATGGAAGAAATTTTAAACCTTAAATAATTGCTTCTTCACTCAAAAAACATTAATTGTAAAAAATCCATGTTTAAGAAAAATGATAAAAAACCAGAGGAGATTAATATTACTTTAAAACTACATTAAATTTTAGACTATGTTGACTGAATTGTTGCTACGAAAGATAAGGAGATTAATAATTTCCATTTCCCTTCCACCTACCTCCCAACTGTTCTTTTTTAATTAATTAATTTATTTTGGCTGTGTCAGGTCTTAGTTGCAGCAGGCAGGATCTTTCGTTGCAGAGCGAGGGCTCTTCATTGCAGCGCACGGGCTTCTCTCTAGCAGTGGCACATGGGCTCTAGAGCACGTGGACTCAGTAGTTATGGCACAGGCTCTCTAGTTGTGGTGCACAGGCTCCAGAGCACACAGGCTCAGTAGTTGCGGCGCGCGGGCTTAGTTGCCCCACAGCACGTGGGATCTTAGTTGCCCCACCAGGGTTTGACCAGTGTCTCCTACATTGGAAGATGGATTCTTAACCACTGGACCACCAGGGAAGTCCCCCAATTTTTGTTTTACTTTGCCACGATGTATAATGTTCACGTTCATATTCTGTTCTGTTACCACAGTTTTTTTTGTTTTTTTTTAAATTAATTAATTAATTAATTTATGGCTACGTTGGGTCTTCATTTCTGTGCGAGGACTTTCTCTAGTTGTGGCAAGCGGGGGCCACTCTTCATCGCGGTGCACGGGCCTCTCACTATCACGGCCTCTCTTGTTGTGGTGCACAGGCTCCAGACACACAGGCTCAGTAACTGTGGCTCACGGGCCCAGTTGCTCCGAAGCATGTGGGATCTTCCCAGACCAGGGCTCGAACCCGTGTTCCCTGCATTGACAGGCAGATTCTCAACCACCGCGCCACCAGGGAAGCCCTACCACAGTTTTTACAGTTTCTAAATCTGAGATTTATACATAAATGAATTTAATATTCAAAACCAGTTTTTATTTTGACTCATCTCTTGGTTGGCTAAATTTTAACAAGTAGGTTTTCCAGAAAGATCCCACACATGCTGTATTCTCAGGGTTCTTTCACATTTGAGGATTATATATATGCCTGTTGCCTTTATTCTTCAACAACTTGGCTAGATACAATGTTCTTAGTCATACTTTCTTGTATCTGAACTTCGTTGACACAGCTTCTCTGGTATTGCACTTTGTTGTGGAGAAGTCTGAGACCAGTCTAATTTTCTCCCTTGCTGGTGACTTTTGCTTTTGTGTGAATGACTGAAGAAGTCTTTCTTCAGGAGCAACCAGGATATGAGTTGATACTGATTCTTCTTTACCAATTTCAGTATCCAATGTGTATTTTTGATCTGCAGATTCAGTTGTTCATTTCAGTGAAGTTTTGCTGTATCAATTCTCTAAATACTTTTTTAGTTCCATTTGTTGAGTCCTCTTACTCACAGGACACCAGTAATCTTTTCTTTGACTCACCTTTGTGTCATATCTTTCATTGTTAACCAATTTGCTTTAATCTTTCACCCCTGTTTTTACTGTGATTGTTTCAACTTTTTGCTCCAAACCATTAAATTTTCAGCCATCTCTATTCTATTCCTTACTGGTTCTCACTTATTAGTTTTGTAATGGTGCTGTTCTACTCTTTAATTTGTTTCCGTAGCTCTACATTCTCACTTTTCATCAATATGAGTGCATTTTTTAAAGTGTATTTATTATTTTTATTATGTATATTGTGTTTGATTTATGTGTGTGTGTATACATGTAAGATAAAACCCAAAAGGCTATAGACAAAATTTTAATAGCTTTCTGTTGTAGTCAATGATTTTTATTTCGTTCTTGCCTACCTTAATTTCCTAAATTTTTTCACAATGAACATATCTGTTACTTGTACACTGATATTGAGAGACACACATATATATATAGCTTATATAGCTATAACTTAGATAGCTATATTTTCCCCCATTATTTATTTATTTATAACATCTTTATTGGAGTTTAATTGCTTTACAATGGTGTGTTAGTTTCTGCTTTATAACAAAGTGAATCAGCTATACATATACATATATCCCCATATCTCCTCCTTCTTGCATCTCCCTCCCACCCTCCCTATCCCACCCCTCTAGGTGGTCACAAAGCACCCAGCTGATCTCCCTCTGCTACGTGGCTGCTTCCCACTAGCTATCTATTTTACATTTGGTAGTATATATATGTCCATGCCACTCTCTCACTTCGTCCCAGCTTACCCTTCCCCCCTCCCCATGTCCTCAAGTCCATTCTCTATGTCTGCGTCTTTATTTCTGTCCTACCCCTAGGTTCTTCAAAACCATTTTTTTTTTTTTAGATTCCACATACATGTGTTAGCATAAGGTATTTGTTTTTCTATTCCTGACTTACTTCACTCTGTATGACAGACTCTAGGTCCATCCATCTCACTACAAATAACTCAATTTCGTTTCTTCTTATGGCTGAGTAATATTCCATTGTATATATGCGCCACATCTTCTTTATATATTCATCTGTCCATGGACACAGGTTGCTTCGATGTCCTGGTTATTGTAAATAGAGCTGCAATGAACATCGTGAATTATGGTTTTCTCAGGGTATACGCCCAGTAGTGGGATTGCTGGGTCATATGGTAGTTCTATTTGTAGTTTTTTAAGGAACCTCCATACTGTTCTCCATAGTGGCTGTATCAATTTATATTCCCACAGTGCAAGAGGGTTCCCTTTTCTCCACACCCTCTCTAGCATTTATTGTTTGTAGATTTTTTGATGATGGCCATTCTGACCAGTGTGAGGTGATACCTCATTGTAGTTCTGATTTGAATTTCTCTAATGATTAGTGATGTTGAGCATCCTTTCATGTGCTTGTTGGCGATCTGTATATCTTCTTTGGAGAAATATCTATTTAGGTCTTCTGCCCATTTTTGGATTGGGTTGTTTGTTTTTTTGATATTGAGCTATAAGTTTTAAGAGAACTGAAGTACCCAGGTAAGGACTAACAATCTTTACGCCAGTGATTCAAAATGTATAACTTTCCAAGAATAATGCTCTTCCTCAAGCTGAGTAGTGGTAGTCTTTGAAAAATAGTGAACTAAGCTGTGCCAGTATTCTGATCACCAGCACACGATCTGTCTCAGACAGAGACACACAGCACATGTGAGTGAAAACCTCTCCTTTTTTCCTGACTGATCTTGTTCTTCTGTTTCAGAGGTTAAGCACGTATAGACCTCAGATGATTTCTCCATCAAAACTGTACCTAGACAAGGAAATTCCTTTCAGAGTCTGATAAATTGTTGATTAATATGTCCAGGCTCCAACCAGTGTTCTTGAAAATATATTTCTCTTAAATGTATTTCCTCTTAGATATATTGTGGATATACTGATATACCTATACTCTGATGCTTTCAAATTCCTAAAATCTGGGTTCAGCATCCTGGAACAAAAGCCTAACTAAAGGCTCTTATGAAACGTTGAGCTGAAGAAAACAAGAACTTTCACTGATAACTAAGAAAACAAATGTGATTTATGCAAATTAATCATAAAAGACTTGAATGTTTTTTAGGAAGAAATGAAATGATGTCATGAAAAGATCAAGTGAAATGGAATCAAACCATTCCTGAATTTGAGTCTCAGCTCCTACGAAGCTATGTGACTTTTTGTTTGTTTGTTTTTTAATATTTTCTTGGCTGTGCCGTGTCGCATGTGGGATCCTATTTCCCTGAACAGGGGTCAAACCCATGTCCCTTGCATTGGAAGCACGGAGTTGTAACTACTGGACTACCAGGGAAGTCCTGAAGCTGTGTGACTTTGAATAAACCACTTAACTTCTCTGAACTTGATTCTTCATCTGCTGAGATGAATAGTATATTTAAATACTTCATATAGAATATTAATTTTATATTTGTATATTTCAAAAAAAGTTTATAAAGTGATTTTGCAAATAAAGTCTTATTCTTGGAAGGAATAGGCAAATTATAATTGATAAAGAAAAGTTTCAGATGTTAAAAAAATATATATATACGAGAAAGAAGATATAGCATGATAACTTTTGACTGTTTTACAAATGAATCATTAATCATCTAATAACACTTACAGATACATAAGCATACTTATTCCTGGGTTATCTTTATTTTTCAATGCTAACATAAATTTCAAAAGTTAAGTATTGCTCAAAGGAACCCAAGAGAATCAAACAGAAACCTTCTGAAAGTCTAAAAATCATAATCTAAATTTCAGGATTAATAACATTGATTCCTCTGATAAGATTTATTTTACACATATAAACCTCAATAAAATACAGAATAAAAAATAAAAATGAAGAATCTAGAAATCAAATAGAAGAAAGGTCACTTATAATAGGTTAATAAAGTTATGTAAAAAACTGACTACAATAAAAGATGTAGCAAGTAACCCTTAAAGGTTCCCTGAAATGTATAATAGAAAAATTCATGATAAATCTAGAGAAAGAGCAGAAAAGGCAAGGTAAGGGTGAAAAGAAGATTTTTAAGGAAATTTCTAAAGGTACCTTAAGAGTCTAGGAAGTTTCTTTTCAGTGTCTGGAATATTCTAACAAAACTAAACTTAATAGCTGTGTCCACATAACACTTTTGGATGTCTAGTTTTATAATTTAGTGATGCAAGTTTAAAAAAAGATGGACAATTTGAAGGAGGATACACTAGTAAAATTTGTTTTTACTCAAACAAGAGTTGGAGGATCTTCAAAAAGTACTGAGACCTTGTTCACTTGGCTCCAGCTCCATTTCGTCAAACTTACATTCAACCTTCCAACACTATTCCAGAAGCCTGTCCCAAATAAGAATAGGGACGAAAATAAACAGGATTTTTTTTTCACTTAGCTTTTATCTGAATTTTCTGTTTACTGTATTCAGCCTTGATTCCATACCAAGTTTATTTGACAAGCACTGGTGGTAAAACTAGACACCAAATTTTCCTTCGTGAAAACCAACGTGGGTGGCTTCTCTGTATTTTTCATCTTTTTACAAGAGGGTACCTCTTGGTGGTGGCATAAGACCTCATATAGCTGTGTGAGACATTCTGCTACCCAGCCTGTCTAGGCATTTAACAGTTAATTTCACCTCTGTGTTCTACTGGATTAATTGTTATCGGAAGATTTGACCAATCTGAAGACAGGAAAGAAAAGAAATACATAAAATCATCATTATCAAATAAAAATAAAGCTTCACGTACAGAGCTCTGTGCTAAGCATTATGCAAAATAAATAGACATGATCCCTGCCTTCCAGAAGCCTCCATGTTAGAGCAGATGATGTCGACACAGTCAGATAAACAGACTTTCACAATGTAGAACAGAGACGTGATGGCTGCCAGTAGGGCAGAAATAAATCAACAACAGCTAAATATTTACCAAAAGTGAGAGATTTATTATGTGTAATGTATTTTGTATAATACATAGAATAATCTCTGGAATTGGTGACGGCTGAGTAAAGATACAATTCTTTTGTGTCCTGATCCTACTGCATCTCTGACTCCTTGTGTAACCTTAGGTTTTGATCTTACAGTGACTATTTATTGCCCTATAAAAATAAAATAATAGCATTTAAATTTCTTCCTGGTTGCATACACTGTAAGCGCACAGACTCATGAAAACAGAATATAGAAAATTCTATTATGATTTCTAATGAAGTGAATCAGGATAAAAAGTCAATTTTTAGATACCTTATCAAAAATATTCTCACATAAATACATTTCATGATACCAAGTTAACCATTTGGTGACATGAGCTTTTGAAATGGTTGAGATCAACCATTTGATTAGAGACAGGGAATCTGAGTGTTATAAATGGTACTGTTATTCCCCATCAAATATTACCTGTCCTATTTCTCTTAAACTTGTTCTGGTCATCTTTCTCTCTTTGTTCCTTCTTTTCGCCAATTTCTTTTTACCTCTTCTGTAGGATCTACAAATATAAGATAGATATAAGAAGCTCCCCAAACAGTGAGAGGGACCAGGGACCTGTTTCTTTTTTCAGAAAAGGAAGGAGCCTGTTTTTAAAAATATTTTAAATGTATCATAAAAAGAAAGACTCTGAATTAAGAGATCTTAGAGATTATGTGGGCCTCAGTCACAGTGAACATCTTTCCGTCCCTCCAGTGTGCCATGTTCTTTTACATCCAGGTGTTTTACACTGCTGGGGTCATCCTTTCACTCACTCTCCGCAGCTTAGCCAAGCCAATACCTATTGACCTTTCCCCAGAGGTAAACCTTGAGTTTTGCTTCCATACTTTTCCTTATATACGTTCACAGCCTCTTGAATTTCTCCTCCCATGGTAGCACTTATCACATCCTACTTTATCCACCTGTTAATTTATCTCTATCCTCCACAAGGTTGAAAAGTCCATGTGGGCAGGAACTAGGACTTTTCTTTATCATCTAGCTCTAGCCCAACACCTGTCACATGGCAGGCATTTAATGAAGGTTTATTGAAGACATGAATGACTAAGCCAATCACCTGACCAAAACAATTAAAATATGTTCTAGACCTCTAGAGCAGCACTGCCCAATAGAGCTCCCTTCAACAGTGGAAATGTTAACTATCTGTGCTGTCCAGAATAATAGCCACAAATCATATGTGGCTGCTAAGCACTTGGAATGTTACTAGTGTGACTGAATTTTTAATTTTATTTAATTTTCATTCATTTTAATAGCCACATGTGGCTAGTGGTTAATATATTGGACAGGGTAGCTCTAGAATCACAATGGGAATATAAAATATTATGCACGATTTGGTTTGCTTATATTGTTTAATATATTGAACATTAAAGCATAGTTCACTCAAACAATTAAAATTTCCAAGGTGAAATTTCTCTTAAAAGAGTGCGCGTGTTTTGCAGGCACAAATTTTATCTTGTTCATCATCATCTTATATATAGTAGGTATTTAAAAACACTGTTTAGTTGAAATGGGTGGAGATACCAACTGCTAAAACTTAAAGACTTTGATGTTTCTTTTATTTTCTTTCCAGTTTAAGAATAGCAAGTAATTCTAAAAATCAGACAACCACAGTACAACAAGAAAAAGAAAGATGTTATGTTATCCGGACTGAGTGTCCTCCACAAGCAGCTACCTAAAGTCTTTACTTTCAGAAAAGGAACTAAGGAAAGAAGGTCCCTTAATATGTCCCATATCTCCACCTCTGTTCCATCTTTGCTCATGTTATTTTCTTTGCCAAAAGCCGCTTATCCCAATCCCATCTTCATCTGTCCAAATTCTATATGTACTATATTGTCTAGTTCATGTGCCCCTCCTTCATGAAGCATTCATCTTGACAAAAAAGGATGGGATCTGGGAGTCCTCTTAGATGGTTCAATTCTGCTTTGTTCTATAGATGTTTGTCAAGTTCATTAAACACAATGAATGTTGGCCACATAGAATTTAATGTCTCACTTTTCTGAACTACCACCAATATCTATATGTAATATTTCAATTTTTATCATGACAAATTCAGAAAATTAAAAGTCTTCTTGGATGAGTCAAACATCTTTTATATATCAAGGTATTTCTTGATTTGGTGTATTTTCAAACCTAGAGAAATATCTTTCATATGAAACAGAAGAAATCATAAACAAGAGGACTCAGACACTGTGTCATGCAAAACCATGCCACTGAGTGACAGAAAAGATATGCTTGGCGAAATCCCAAGCTACATTCCTAGAACAAGTCCCTGAAGAAATTCTGCTTCCTTATAACACTTGAAAGAGCCATTAAGTCCTAAGTGTATATTACTTTTTTGTGATCAACCCATAAGCAGTAACAGTACCATCATCATCTATATTTCTGGATCCAAGATATGTGCATCAGCGTGAATTAGCTGACTTTAATAAAATTCTTCACATTTCTGAGTATAAACTTTCATGGAACTTTCTTCTGTCCTTTTAAGTAAAAAACAAAAAATCCACATAAATCTTACTAAAGAAAGGCAAGAGATAAGATTATCCTCAATTGTGTCCTCAGTGAAACTCAACGGCTTATCTTAACTATTTCTCACTGCAACTACTCCACATCTTTTCTCCTCTCTCCTTTCTCCTCATTCCTGGCAAATGGATTTTCCCTCTTTAATGAGATATCTGAGGTCACATGGTATATCTTCCCTCAGCATCTGTCCTCTCTACCAGGGAGCTCCCCTACCTTCATCCATCTTTTGTCCTTACTCCTCTGATTTCTAAATATTCCCTCCCAATGCCAATACCTCAACGCACACTCTTGATCTCCTTCTTTCCAGACTCCTCCAAGATCTGTCAGTCTGTAATGAACCCTCTCCTCCCCAGTACCTTCTCTCTCCTCTCCAAAGGCTCCCTTACCTCTGCCTACAAATATGTTCCTTTTCCCATTAAAAAAAAAAAAGTCTTCTTTTCATCCTAGTGCTCCTATCTCTCTACTCTCATTCATGTCCTGAAAGAGTACTTTACTACAGTTAACTCCGTTCTTTACAGTGTACTTATTCTTTAACTTCCTGGATTCTTCCGCCCATGTCATTGTACTAAAACTATCTTCTCAAGGCCATCTGTGACCTCAAAACCACTAAACCTAGTGGTCTTGTCTTAATCCTCATCTACTTCCTCCTCCGTGGAGCAGGTGATACTACTGACTAAATTCTAAAATTCTTTCACCTCTTGGTTTCCAAGTCACACACTGATCTAGAGAACAAACACGAGAGCCAGCCTCTACACCTACGAAATGCCTACCAGCCTTCCCTCACTCATAAGATACAGGAAAAGAAGCAAGAGACTCACACTGAATCTGTCCCAAGTGGGGAATTAAGCACATAGCATCTCGCCTATCAGGTGAGCTCAGGCATGGTATATAGTCTTGGCACTCAGAATGTAAGCCTCTGATTCTTACACCCTTCTGTTGATTATCGGTCATAACAACTCCTCCTGTGATGTTTAAATAAAAAGAACAATGGAATTAAGTTGCGTTAGAGGCTACTGTAACTGACTTCCCAGAACTTCCGGGGGTTCTTCTTTGGCAGAAAGACCATTCACTGCACAGTGAAAAGTCTTTGGGGGAGTACAGTAGGGACCACAGGGACAGTCAAGCTGCAGTGACTGCAGTAAAACAGGGTCACACAGCCTAAGAGGGACCTTTTAATAGCACAGTGTCCTGATCTCTTCCTCCCCTCTTTGACCACTCTTGCTAACTTCTTTTCTTCTATTCAAACCCCCAAAGGTAAGTATTTCTTAAGGCTTCATCTTTCATCTTCTCCTCTCTTCCTGTTTCTCTCTCTCTCTTACTATTCTTATGTGCCCCTACCCATTCATTTCAATCATTTAACTAATCTTCTGTTTTTTTCCCTCAACCACTGTCTTAACGAATCTTAATTCCCCAAACCAGCTCCTCCGCCTAATATTCCTCTTTCTGTTAATGGCAACACCAATGCCCTAGTTACCCAGATGCAAATCGTCCTTGAATTCTCTCTTTTCCTTTACTTTCCACACACAATCACAGCTCCATTCTGCTGATTCTACCTACCAAATGTTTCTCCTTTCTTTTCCTTTTCCACTGCCACACCTTATGCCAGGCCCTGACTATTTTTCACATAGGCCTCTGCAATGACCTCTTAATTTCAATTCTCAGTTCTAGTTTCTCCCTACTCCACTGTATTCTTCCAGTTAATTATACTAAAGCACAGACACTAGCTCCTGTCCTGTCACTGCTAAAAAGTTTTCATAGACTCCTCACTGCCTAGAGAATAAAGTCCAAAATTCTTCAGTTCACTTTTTTTTTTTTGCGGTACGCGGGCCTCTCACTGTTGTGGTCTCTCCCGTTGCGGAGCACAGGCTCCAGACGCGCAGGCTCAGCGGCCATGGCTCACGGACCCAGCCGCCCCGCGGCATGTGGGATCTTCCCGGACTGGGGCACGAACCCGTGTCCCCTGCATCGGCAGGCGGACTCTCAACCACTGCACCACCAGGGAAGCCCCTTCAGTTCACTTTTAAAACCTCCCGTACCCTGGCTCCAAGCTTTATTTCTCATTTTATCTCCTACCACTCTCTTCCATGAAACCTATACTTAACCCTCCCTCAGCTACTCCCTGTTCCTAAATACGTCCCACATCTTCACCTCTGCTCCATCTTTGCTCATGCTCCTAAAAGCCTAACTCCTACCCCAATCCCATCTATACATATTCTATACATACAACAACATCCGGTTCACATGTCCTCCTTCGTGAAGCATTCATCTTGACAAAAGGATGTAATCTGTCTTGTCTACAGAGTCCTCTTGGACGGTTCATTCTTCTTGGTTCTGTAGATGTTTGCATAGGTATGCTCTCTCCCTCACTAGATAATAAGTTCTCTGAGACGGAAACAATATCATAATCCTTTAGTTCTTTCTGAAATGCTCAGCAGCGTATCCTACAGGACACATGTCTGGAATATGCACTGAATTAATGAAGTCTCAGAAACAGCTGATGTAATTGTGCTCAATTTAAGATGCCAAAGAACACCTGATTCAGAAATAGTTTTGTGTTGAAAAGATAATTTTTGCTTTTAGAATCCTCAGAGAACTCTGAAGTCGCACTCTACCAAAAATCTCATTACATACAGTGTTCCTGACAATATTAGATACGCTAATATCTTAAACTATTTCTATTTCTTGAAAAGCTCCTTTCCTTCTTCTACCCCCTGCTCCTCCTTCTTATCAGTTTTTCAGAGGACACCTTTACTTCACCTCATGAAGTTTAATATAAGGCTGTGATGTTGATGTCGCTTTTTCTTTTTCCTTGAAGACAGCAGCTGTACCATCGGCCCTTCCTCAAAAAATGTTTTTGGACAAGGCCAAACTTCAAGATGTCATTTAGGAACAAGTTTAGACCATACCTTATTGCAGTGATATGTTCCTATTTTTTACAAGTGCTCTGGCTCTGTTCATATACAGTCAGAATATAGAGCAAGGTTTAATATTATTTCTCCCAATATATCTGATCATTCGTTAATATTACAGAAATACTTCATTCATTCTTCCATGCATAGACTTCATATGCTTAAAATCTCAACCTGATATGCATTTTGTTTTGACAATACTTTCAAGAGTTTGGACAACTTTTTTTTTTTTGCGGTACGCGGGCCTCTCACTGTTGTGGCCTCTCCCGTTGCGGAGCACAGGCTCCGGACACGCAGGCCCAGCGGCCATGGCTCATGGGTCCAGCTGCTCCGCGGCATGTGGGATCTTCCCGGACCGGGGCACGAACCCGTATCTCCTGCATCGGCAGGCGTACTCTCAACCACTGCGCCACCAGGGAAGCCCTGGACAACTTTTTTTAAACTTCCAGTTATCATTTTCTCTATAAATGAAGCCAGGGAGAACTTTCTACCTTTGGTTTGGGCAATATTTGGTGTACCTATCGAGAGAACTGTTGAATCTTTTGTAATGCTACTGGTATTATAGTATCAACAAAAATTAAAGTAGCAACAAAAATTAAAGTCATTCTGGAATTAAAACACTGGAAAGAGTGACTAATATTTTATTCATTCTGGCCTTCATTTATCCTAATGAAGAACTTTTTTTTAATACCTATATATTAGTTTTACCATTCTAATAGCATTTGGAAATACCTATTGCTTTTACCAACATTTGTAAATCACATGGGGTTATTTGCTCAAAAGAACATGAGGTGCAGAAATGTTTCCAAAGGCTACAAAATGGTTGCATTATTTTAATAAGACAAGGGAAAAAATGTGGTTTATTTTGCAGATAAACACTAAGCTATAGAAGGTGCCCTTATGAGAATGAGGTACCTTCAGGGTTAACTATAAACAACTTTGCAGCTACATGATATCACCTCATAAAACAACAGAGTGGTATAAAGTCAATTATGATTTACATTAGTTAAAAAGAATGCTACTATGGTTAAAATATAATTTAACATTCTAAATTCAGATAGGCTTGAACTCTCATCTATTGATAAAGAGGCTCACTCTTTTGTGACTCCTGCGATCATACGATCAAGAGGAAACAGCTTCCAACTTTCCAATTTCAAAACTTTTGACCATTCTTACTCCTCTCTGTCTAAACCTTTTAAACCAAGAGGACAATAAGCTTTAGGGGGAAAAAAAAGGATGCTACATTAAAGGCTAAAGTTAGTTAATAAGTAATTTTTCAATTTATATTCTTCTAAAGATGTTCATTAAAATTTCATTTAACAATAATAGCACACTACCATAGAAGAAAGAAAAAGAACAAAAGCCCTCTGATAACACACTGATATTGTTATTACAAATCTCACCCAACTCCAGACCAAATGAGTAATAGTATATTTCAATGGATACCAAACCACAGGCTACCAACTACATACACTATAGGCAAATTTGCTACCAGAACAAAAATATTATAACATTGCATGTTAAATATCACTTATCTCTAGACCCCAATTCCTGTTACAAGAGATACGTACTTTTTCTACTCTGTCTCAGAAGGCATCCAGAGTTCCTTGCCTATTTGTAGGCAATAGGGAGACAACATTGCTATGACCAAAGAAGTAAAATGTCCCCTAACCTGAACTCAACCTTGCGTGATTCTAGAACCAACCAAGCCTCATGAGAGTCTGTTTTTCAAAAGGGTCATATCTACAATGTTCCTGTAAACTACAACAAATTACTCTGAGCCTATGTATAGCTGGGCTCTAGTATGCGGTGGGAATACTAACCTATATGTCCAGTTTAGCACTTAATCTAAATACATCTCCAAAAGACAGAGCTTTTCCTTGACAGAAAGAACTATTTACCTAATTTTGTCACAGTGGCCATACTTATTTACGATCAGTATTAATTCCTTTTTTTTTTTTTTTTAAAGTTTTTGGCAGCCCTGCGGCATGTGGGATCTTAGTTCCCTGACCAGGGATCAAACCCACACCTCCTGCATTGGAAGCGCAGAGTCTTAACCACCGGACCACCAGGGAAGTCCCAGTATTCATTTCTGAAAAATATCACGTTTCCTGTAGTCGTAAATGTTTGCTGCGCTATGTAAAGTTGTCTAAAATAGGAGAGTAAAGTGTTTCTTAAATATCTTATTGAAGACATTGTTCTCCAGGCAGTAGGTTTTTCCATTTTTATATATACACTAGTACACTAGGTAACTTAAGTGTTAAACATCAGTGACTGCCTGATACATACACAAATGAAGATAAAGTTTTTTGTTTAAGACCAAATATTTGCCTTTCTACAAAAAGTCTTAAGCCTGAATGTTCTTAAGTTGAATTAAGTCTTGTTTCCCAAGTAATTTGCTTCAAACAAAACATCCTCGTTCCAAAAAAGATCTGTATATTAATAATTCTAAAAGTCACAATACTAATGTGACTCTTTCAAAAGGAATTCTGAATATGGAAACAGCAAGTATTTTTGGAAAATGAAGGAAAAACAAAGAAGAAAACATAGATAAAGACAAATAATTAATGGAACACCAACCATGGGCCAGACAATAAAATGAGAGTTAAGGATACAGGCAAATAAAACACAGTCCTTGCCCTCATGAAGCTTACAATCGATTTAACGACATTATTTTTCTCACATCAAAAGAGCTATCCATATGACCATCAATCCACGAATGAAAGATAAACATGCCTTACAGGAAACTCTCTCTTAATTCCTGAGATAATGTGTTCCCTTAAACAAGAGGCTTTTTGTCTTTGGGTGATTTTATGCTGTATATTCAGTCATGGGGATATATAATACATATATTACTACTACTGATGATGACGATGATGATGATGGAGAACACAGCAATAGCTAATACTTGTTAAGCATTTGTTAAATCCCAGATACCACACTAAGCACTACATTTATAATTTAGTATAATCTTCACCATACCCTATTTGATAGGTACTATTATTATGCATGATTGTACAAGAATTAAAAGATTACTGATCAAAAAATTATTAGATCAAAATAAAAGACTTAAATATATCAAATTAAGAAATCTAATTTTACTTCTTGATTCATCTATCTGGGACCACAGGTAAGAGTTTAATAAGAAATATATAACTGTAAGTTACAACTACCTGCTCTTCAGCAAAGTATACACAAAGGTTAGGAAAAGAGAGGTGATAGGGAAGAGAGAAGAAATAGGGGGCTTCCCTGGTGGTGCAGTGGATAAGAATGTGCCTGCCAATGCAGGGGACACAGGTTCAATCCCTGGTCTGGGAAGATCCCACATGCCGCGGAGCAACTAAGCCTGTGCGCCACAACTACTGAGCCTGCGCTCTAGAGCCTGCGAGCCACAACTACTGAAGCCCACGTGCCTAGAGCCCGTGCTCCACAACGAGAAGCCACCGCAATGAGAAGCCCAAGCACCGCAATGAAGAATAGCCCCTGCTCACCGCAACTAGAGAAAGCCCGCGCCTAGCAACAAAGACCCAATGCAGCCAAAAATAAATAAAATTAATTAATTTTAAAAAAGGAGAGAGAAGAAATATACACATCTCCTACTCTCTTAAAGCTGTATCAAAAAAAAAATTCAAATTGTATTATCAAACAGCTTATACCAGAGACTTTTATCTGATCTAAAGGAACTTCTTTTACCTGTGATAAAATTTAAGATTTAGGAATTAATTTCTTCAGTTATTTATTCCACTGAGAAGATCTAACAACTCTTTTCCCACTTTTATTCCCTTTATATTTCATTTTCTAAAAATAACCATTCATTTGACTAAAAGACTATATTGGAAAGAAGCATTTTCAAATTCCCTGAAAGGTATCCCTCAACTGAAATCAAGATACCCTACTGAGAGTTGAGAGTTCCAAAACTCCACAGTTAAACACATACCTTCAAATCCCAAATTCACTCAGACTCTCAAAACTGCTATCCCTAAAGGAACAAAACAGCCCCTCCTTCTCCAAGATGCTATTTGGGAAGATACTTCTCTTTTCATGACCCTGAACTGGATTGATTCTAGCAGACTCCTTTGGGTAGAGTCCTAATTATAATAATCCTTAAATTTTTAAGGGTCATAGAACTCTTTTTTTTGCAGTACGCGGGCCTCTCACTGTTGTGGCCTCTCCCATTGAGGAGCACAGGCTCCAGACAAGCAGGCTCAGCGGCCATGGCTCACGGGCCCAGCCGCTCCATGGCATGTGGGATCTTCCCGGACCGGGGCACAAACCCGTGTCCCCTGCATCGGCAGGGGGACTCTCAACCACGGCGCCACCAGGGAAGCCCATAGAACTCTTTAAGTATATTTTGAAGGCTATGGAGTTTCTTCCCAGAGTAATGTTCCTAGGTACTTACACAAAAAATGTTATACAATTTAAGGAGTTCTGAAGACTTAATGAAGCCCAGGTATGGGCCTCAATTTAAAACTCTTGGTCTATGTTTCCTCATCATCTACATACTTGTTTCTAGCATAGAAGCTTGGGATCATATATGAAAATAACAGAGTGAACCTTTTGGGGAAAAAAATCAATTAAAAGGAAAATGTTAAATGTCCCAGGTGGAAGGGGTACTTAGCAATTTGGGGCATCACTAGTCGGGTTGTACATCAAAAGGTTTCACGAAATCGTAAAAGTGAAACCATCTAGAAGTTACCATGGTCTTACTGTGCACAAAGTACATTATTCTCTCAGACTCTCGCTGACATTTTCTTGCTTTATATATTTTAATACCATTTAACCAATGGAAAATTTGACCTTCTAGTACACTCGCATTTTCTTTACTGTTCCTGATCCTTATCTGGAAGACAGTTTAGCTTATGTTGTTTTTTATTGTCGATTTTATGATTTAACTCTAAAGAGGTGGAGAGAGAAGAGAGGTCTTGCTCTTCCCTTGGCTAGAATGAGTATACCTAAATAAGTATTTTAATATAGCAATACATTCAAGCTAGGTATGAGTCTTTCTCTTTGGTAAAAGGGCTCCCTGATCTACCTAAAAATCACAGTGACTCTGATGTACATTTTTGCATCTCCATGAACTATTCCCAATCTTGTAGACTTCAAAGAGATGCTATCAAATATCTAACAATCTGCTATCAAATATCTAGCAATCTGCAAGGTCCATAAGGGAAAGGCCCCAATCAGTTTTGGTCACTATACTATGCCCAGTACTTAGCAAGCCTGACACACAGTAGTTGCTCAAAAAATACACCTATAGTGCACTGGAGAAACTCTTGAAGCAGCTACGACTTCTACCACTAAGTATGTGAGCTCGGCAAGTTACTAAACATCTCTGAGACAGTTTATTTATCTAAAAAAAAAGAGAATAACAATCCTTATAGAGTTATTCCTAGGATTAAGTAAGATCAAGTATATAAAGCATAGTATGGTAGTGACAAAAGTACCATAATTATCCTTTAATGGAGACCTACACTTTGAGGCCTATTAGAATGAATATAGCTGAATTTTAAAATACGACTACATTATAAATGGATGTGATTCAAAGTAATTTTATGACCACATTTTTATTAAATAAATAAATAAATAATAATAAAGGGCCCCAAAAAAACTAGGAAAAGAAATATTAAATACAGAGATGGGGTGGGGGGGAGACAATCTCAAAAATAAGGCAATGTTTTAAAAGAAAATAACTTCCTTATATGTTTGTGGCTTAAAACACAACTAACATTTTCCAAGTGACAAACCTGGCACAAACATAGTAACTGGGAGATTTATTTTTGCTAAAATTATTATCCAGCTTTGTCAAAAAAAAAAATCCTTTCTCCTTAAAGGCACATACTCTACGATGAAATTTGCCTTGGTGGTGAAAAAATTTTAAAAGCCCATTAAAATGTGCTTTTCTTTTTCCTTCTGGTGCCAGTTTCTTTAAAAACTAAGTCTAAAGCGCCATCTACTGTGTCTGTTAGGATCACATCACTTTTGCTCATGTTATCAGAGTACGGCAGAAATGCAAAATGTAGTAAATGTAAAATCTGTTACTTTAAAATCCTATTCCAAGGAAATTTAAGAGGGTGTGCTTTTTTTCCCCATTATATATTTATATACAATATACTTAGTGTAAATGCCTACCTACCTACACACACACACATACACACACACACTCATATCTGAGCAATCATTTTTCCTGCTTTCTTTTCACTTTCTTCTTTAGTAGGCCTGAACTCATTATAAGAAGAAATCACAGTAGGGACCAAATGCTTACTTCTGTAATTAGAAGAACAAGTAATAATAGTAGCAAAGTTTGACTGAGGGCTTACTGTGTGCCAAATAGTGTTTTAAGTGTTTTCACTCAATATCTCATGTAATCTTCACAATAATCCTTTGAGGTGTCATTAGTTTTATCTCTATTTTACAGATAAGAAAATTGAGGCACAGAGAAGTTATTAAAACTTTGCCCAAGGTAACACAACTAGTAAGTGACCAAACTATGATTTGGATCCAGACATTCTAGGTCCAGAACCCATCTCTTAACCATGATATCAAGCTTTCTATTACTATTGGTAGGTTCAAATAATGATTAATCAGACTTCAGTCATCAGAACTCCATAGGACAAACTCTATATCATGCTTTATTTCAATACATTCTAATATCATTCTACCTTTAAGCTTTTTTTGTATACATCTATTTTTTAGGAGGTGTTATTTTTATGCAAAGAAGAACTTGTTAAAATACCTGGGCTCTATTCCAGATTCTGATTCAATATGTCTGAGCTGAAATTCGAAAGCTTTGTCAAATTTGACACAGCCAGTCTGGGGCCCAGCACTTAGGACTGTGGAGCTTTAAGACATATTTTCTTCTTGGGCTATCCATCTGCTTTTAGATTAGAAGTTCTCCTTTTACTTTATGAGTTTAAACAAAGAGAACTATGAAGGCAAAACTCTGTCATAAATTTAAATATGTGGGCAGATTTTGTGTTTTACTGACTTTCAAGATAGGGAAGCATAAGATTGATAAGTGGAAATTCTTAATTTTAATAATCTTAGAAGAGAGCTTCCCTGGTGGCGCAGTGGTTAAGAATCTGCCTGCCAATGCAGGGGACATGGGTTTGAGCCCTGGTCCAGGAAGATCCCACATGCCGTGGAGCAACTAAGCCCATGTGCCACAACTACTGAGCCTGTGTGCCACAACTACTGAGCCCACGCGCCTAGAGCCCGTGCTCTGCAACAAGAGAAGCCACCGCAATGAGAAGCCCGCACACTGCAACCAAGAGTAGCGCCTGCTCATTGCAACAAGAGAAAGCCCGCGCACAGCAATGAAGACCCAACGCAGCCAAGAATAATAAATAAATAAAATAAAATTTTAAAAAACAATAGTAATCTTCGAAGAGTAAGGAAGAAATGAAGTAAGCCTCCCTAGCTGCTTTTAGTACACAAACTCTTTTCTGACCTTCCAATAACTTATTCTCTGTGCCAGTGCTTTTCAAAAGTTACCAAACAACTTATTCTCTGTACGAGTGCTTTTCATAAGTTACTCCACGGATTCTCATCAAGGGGGAAAAGAGAAGACAAAAATTCAACAACATTCCCATCCTGCCCTCGTTTAATCCAAATACAGTTTCCATAGATAAAGTCTGAAAACCACTGACTTACTCCACTGACACGACTGCAACTGACTGCTGTTTGTTTCAAGTGGATATACTGGCATGGCAGAAAAAGAAATCTTGAGGTAAGGGGCTGTGTCTTTATTCTTCTGAAGTAAATGGATGGATGGGTGGATGGATGGATGGATGGATGGATGGATGGATGGATGGATATAGATGGCCAGACCACAGCTCCTGTACTGTAACAGTGACTATCTTATTTATTAACCCACAGGGTCTTTTTCATTACACAGATGGAAGTTTTAGTGAGAAAATATCAATTCATTAAATGAATCTCCAGTTACTATACAACCTCCTGATTCCTCCCTAAGAGTACACTTGGGGGACATAGAGCTCTACCAATTTTAAAAAGAAAAGGTCACTTATAAACATGGTGTATCTATAATATAGTGAAACAAGTATTTTAACAAGACTCTACCACTTACCTATCTAAATGAGTAACATTTGTGAAATAAATCAACCAAGAACTTATTCTAAAGGAAAGCCTGCCATTTGCAACAACATGGATGAAACTGGAGGACATTAGGCTAAGTGAAATAAGCCAGATAGAGAAAGATAAATACTGTATGATCTCACTCATATGCGGAATATAAAAAAGTCAGACTCACAGAGAGTAGAATAGTGGTTAGTCAGGGCTAGGTGGGGAAAATGGAGAGATGCTCATCAAAGGGTATAACCTTCAGTTATAAGATGAATGAGTTCTGGGGATCTAATGTACAGCGTGATGACTATAATTAATGATATGGTATTGTATACTTGAAATTTGCTAGGAAAGTAAATCTTAGGTGTTCTCGACACAAAAAAATATAATAACTATGTGAGACGATGAGTGTGTTAATTAACTTGATTGTGGTAATCATTTCACAATGTATATATATATCAAATCATCACATTGTACACCTTAAATATATACAATTTTATTTGTTCAATTATACTCAATAAAGCTGGGGGCGGGGACAAGCAGGTCATCTAAAGATTAAAAAAAACATCGTAATACTACTATTACACAAATATTTTTGCAATTTCTCATTGGTAATTTTCTCCAGAAATTTTTTTTTAATTAATTAATTTATTTTTGGCTGTGTTGGGTCTTCGTTGCTGTGCGCGGGCTTTCTCTAGTTGCAGTGAGTGGGGGCTACTCTTCGTTGCGGTGCACGGGCTTCTCATTGCGGTGGCTTCTCTTGCTGCGGAGCAGGGGCTCTAGGCGTGCAGGCTTCAGTAGTTGTGGCTCGCCGGCTCTAGAGCGCAGGCTCAGTAGTTGTGGCGCACAGGCTTAGCTGCTCCATGGCATGTGGGATCTTCCCGGACCAGAGCTCAAACCCGTGTCCCCTGCATTGGCAGGCGGATTCTTAACCACTGCGCCACCAGGGAAGTCCTCCAGAAAATTTTGAAGCAATTAAAAAAATATTAGTTTCACTACTATAATTTATATTTTAAATTTATCTACTTTGATCATTCATCTTATTCACTTGCTTCTAAATGACCATTAGCTATATCAAAAATCGAAAATAGGGGTTTCCCTGGTGGCGGAGTGGTTAAGAATCCGCCTGCCAACGTAGGGGACATGTCTTCAAGCCCTGGTCTGGGAAGATCCCACATGCCTCAGAGCAACTAAGCCCGTGTGCCACAACTACTGAGCCTGTGCTCTAGAACCTGCGAGCCACACTACTGAGCCCGCATGCTACAACTACTGAGGCCCGCGTGCTACAACTACTGAGGCCCACGCACCTAAAGCCCGTGCTCCACAAGAGAAGCCACCACAATGAGAAGCCCACACGCAGCAACAAAGACCCAATGCAGCCAAAAATAAATTAATTTTTTTAAAAAATCGAAAATAACCTAAAAAATGAAGACCTTCCACCACAGAAAATAGTCAAAAGGATGTACTAGGAGCTATTCCCCAAAAGAGGAGCATGCATAAAATGAGTATACAATCTTCCATGACCATTTTGAGGGAAACAGCACTTATTTGGATATACTACTGCTGGCATTAGCAAAGAAAGAAACTCAGATACCGTATCTTTAAATCACTACACTTTATAATTACAACTATTACATAGTAGTTTTCATTTTCTATATATCAAAATGTTCTTTGTCCTAAATCTTCTTTCATGAGAGGAATCAAAGCCAACTCCTTTATAGGGACCCCACAGTCTTCCTCTTGGAAGACTTGATAACTTCAATGTATTGACATTACTCCTGCTACATAAACCTTCACTTCAAGTTTGGTGTGTTTGCTACCACATTGCCCAATTCTTCCACTCTTCCAAATACTGTGAAGAAGCTTCCCAGAAATCCCTGTTTGGATCAGCAAAAACAATTTGGTGTCATCAGCAGATTTCACCATTTCCTTCTGGAGTCATTAAAACATTAAACAAGCATGATCTTGGTATCCTTGGAGCTACTACTATTAACCTCTCTCCAGCTGAAGTCAAGCCATTCTCGGCTATGTTGTGATTCCCATCATAGGGCCAGGATGTGTTTATATGCTAAAAGCTTAAACTCTTTTGGATTTTTTTTTTAACTGAAAGTTGCAAAATGCATTACGAAAGTAAAGGGGAAAAAGTTCCCAAAGTAAAGGCCAAAGAAACCAGCAAAGAGAAACAGCTCCTACTTGAGTAGTCTTACCCAAGCACTCAAACCACTTCATATTCAACTCATTCTAAAACCTCAACCCAAGTTTGACCTTTGCCCTCCAACTATTTACTTCTTTTATAATCATATGATAAACCTTATTAAGCACATTTGAAAATTCTATATGAATTTTAACTAGCAGGTCCAACTTATTAGCTTTTTCCCCTCCTTATTACATTTGAAGGGAAAAAAGCAAACAGTCCTTACTCAGAAAGTGAAAAAGCAAACAACTTCCTCCTCAGTCAGGTCTGTACTCTGACCAAGAGAAATCACTCTTTCTTTTATTCAAGTGCAAATCTGTTTGAAGCTTTCATTCTGCTTTCCCAGCCTGCTCTCTGCAGCTGCATAAAAGATGAGACATGGGAATGAAAGAAAACTAGATTGGAGCCAAAAAGCAATACTGTCCATATGCAAACTCACTCAAAGAGCTGCAAGGCTTCGGTACATCCCTTCTCACTTTTTCCATTCTAGCAGAACCCTAGCCAAAAAGAGGAGGTACTGTACTATACCTGTCCAATCCTGTTGAAAACAACTTCTCATGCGTAATCAGGGGAAAGATAAGGTTACTCGCGCCCTTGCCCCGCCCCGCTCCCAGTCCTGACACAGCCCCTGAGGTGTTCTCAGGATCAACCTTTAGCTCTAAACTAGATGGAATGAAGCAGGATCTGGGAATGACTGGAAAGATCCTCACAGGTCATCCTCATCTTAAGATGCCTGTGGCTGGAGAGAGTGGCAAAGGCACAGAAGCAATAAACAGAATCTGCTTCACCTGTCTTACGCCGTGCAAAATCAAGGCAAAATCTTCCCCTCCCAAAAGGCTAAATCTGCTGTAGACTTTCAGAAAGTCTGGCAGCACATTAGCCTACATGCAAGGGTGTCAGGTAACCATAATCCCAGCACACTACTCAGGCCAAAAGTGAAGCACGCAACTGAAAAAGTTCACCATCAATGTCAAACTCTGCTGGATCAGAAGGGTATTCTCAAGGGTTTTTACTCAGATGTCATCATAACTCCATGTTATTTTTAATACTGTTCTTTGGATTTTGCCCCACAGAGAATTTCCAAGTCACAAGAGGATCATGAACAATGTCCAGATGTATAAAATGCAAAAATACTTCCCTCCCACTTGTGGATTCCAAGATAAACACCACAAGAAGCACGTGTGACTAAACTCAGAGCCCATTCCAAATTAAATAATGCATCATGTGCACAGTGTAGGGCTTAAAAAACAAAACTGCACAAATATTCTACACGGTTCATAAGCCAGACTTGGGCAAGCACATGACCACATTGTAAGAAGGAAACATGAATTGGAGAGTAGGGGTAAAGGGTGAGAAAAGTCTCAGTCATGACCTTTCCCAGAAAATTGGTGCTACTTTCAGTGAACACTTGTATAATATGGGACATAGATGAAAGAAGAAATAGTATTCTTCCTTGTTTTTTTTCTGCTGATGGCTCTCAATTCTAAAACAACCCAGCAAATAGGAAAACCCTACAAATATTTCAAAATCCCTAGCTAAGCCATGCACAAACATCATTAAATATACACACACACAGAGGTAATGAATACTTAAATGTCTGGCTGGGCAGTCCAGACAGAATCCTTTTGACCTATAAACTGGTTTCTACAGGGAGTACATGGAACCTTAGGGAACACAGAAACAGGGCATTCAGGTCATGTTAAAAAACTTCTACATTATTTTTATTATATTTCAAAAAATTAAGTAAAGTAAAAAAACAGATGGATGGGTGAGTAGATACTAAACAGAGAAAGTTTGGCTGAGTTCAGTTTTTCTCCAGTTTATCCTAAGTAAATGCTTCTAATAAATTAAGACTGGGAAATGCTTACTGAAATATCTTGATTTTTAAAAATTATATAGCATTTAATAGATACAGAAGAATATATATGCTATGTAGGTTATGAAGTGTAATGATAAAATAGATACCTATGAACCCATCACCCAATTTATGAATTCGAATATTCCCAATCCCAATGAAGTTATACATGGGCTCCTCCTGGATCCCATCTTTCTGCCTCCCTCCCAATGGTCATCAATATTCTGAACTGTACATTTATTTTATTCTTGCCTTTAAAAAAATAATTTTTTCCACAGCTGATGTATTTGCTAATCCCCCTTTGTGTACGCTTCCACATTGGGGAGAAAAAAAAAAAAGAGTAAAGTCCTTACCTCAATGTTTTGTTTTTGTTTTAAGTATCTACCTGTTTGCCTATCTTCCCCCAAATGTAAGTACCTCAGGATCAGGAATGATGTCTCTAACTTCCCAGTGCCTAACAAAGTGATAGGCACAGAATAAGTGTTAAATAATTATTTTTCAACTAATCTTTCAAATTAGAGCCCAAATGCCTTAAATGTTTCACAGTCAGAGCTGATCAACAACAATAAATATTGCTCCTTTAATCATTGCCTTCTTCTATGACAGATATCCTATCCCCTGGACCCAGGACCAAGTTTATCAATTATCTCCCTAGACTCCAAATCAATACAACAGTCACTATATCACCTCATCACACACTAGATAAAATCTTAGGTGGTACTGAAATTGTCAAATGAGACTATTCCTCTAGAGTCACAGAGTGCTGACTCCTTGGTCTGGGAGAGCACATTATCAGGCACGGAAGTTTAACATAATAGTATTTGAGCTACACTTAACCAGAAATGCCAATGGGACATGGAAGTGTCAACTGTTTTCTACTCAAAGACAGTGTCATCTACAAAGCAAACAAATGGATGGAGAATTCCTGCTATTTGACAGCAAAGAGTTTCACAACCACCTTAAACATTACATACTGAACACAAGTGTTTTGGGGGCTGTGTTCTTAAGGATAAACCTACTCCTTCAATTGTGTCACCATTATGCAGTACGTTTGATTACAAATTTGTCCACCAGCCCAGAAGAGCAAAAGTGACAGTTAATGCCATTCTGGATGCAATACTATATCGTGAGACCTCCCCACAAAGTGTTAGTGTTAGAAAACTTCTCTGACTCATCTCTTCTTTTTGAACAAGGCACAGATTAAGAAGATACAAAATATCTTTCTGGGGGTAGAGAGAAATCAGGAGAGAATGTGCCGGAAGAACTTAAGCCAGTCATAAGACATCAATGTAAAGGATCTTTCTAAAGAGACAACTGTACTGTTATTCCAAAAGATTTAACAGTTACACTTTAGAAAGCAAAGTTCGGGGAACTGTTCACACAGTGAACAAGTGTCACCTATAGTCTGAAATTCATGCTCGTATTGTAAAATATTAAAATTTAAAAAAATTAAAAAGCACTGCAGCACATGCCAAGCTACTTTAAAAAAAAAAAGAATCCATAATGGTTTTAATAGGCCATTCCAGGAAAAAAATTCGGGACATTGAACATCATTCTCAGAAGGCTCTTAGTATTCTATTTCAAACACTCAGTGCAAAAAAGAAAAAAAAAATCACTCATCTGTGCCCATCATTTGCCACATATGACCATTTTATAATTTATCTCAGTCAACTTTAAAAATATCTTCACTGGGCTTCCCTGGTGGCACAGTGGTTAAGAATCCGCCTGCCAATGCAGGGGACAAGGGTTTGAGCCCTGGCCCAGGAAGATCCCACATGCTGCAGAGCAACTAAGCCCTTGCACCACAACTACTGACCCTGTGCTCTAGAGCCTGCAAGCCACAACTACTGAGCCTGCGTGCCACAAACACTGAAGCCCACGTGCCTAGGGCCCGTGCTCTGCAACAAGAGAAGCCACCGCAACGAGAAGCCCACGCACCACAACAAAGAGTAGCCCCCACTCGCCACAACTAGAGAAGGCCGTGCACAGCAACGAAGAACTAAAGAAGCCAATAATAAATAAATTTATTAAAAATATATATATATCTTCACTATTACCATTGCACTTTGATATCAAGCTGAAGGTGTGGTAAAGGGACCAAGAATGTTCTCGAATGGACCACTGGGAAAGACTGGCCAAAAAGATGGGCAAGTGATCACAACCACCTCAGTGTGTCACTCCACGTTCATCAGAGCAGTCCACTTGTCCAGTTAATAACAGAAAAACACAACCGAGACCTTCCATTTTCTCCACCATCTAAATTAGAAGTTTTGTAGCCAAAGGGCAACTCTCACTCTATCTAAAGTCAAAGAAAGACAGCAGCTTGTAGCGCTATGATGTTGATAAACTGTGAGGACATTTCTCTGATAGTGATTTGACTAAAGTAGAACTACTGCCATCCCTGCTGGAATCAGTTGGCCCTTTATTGTTTTTTGTTTTGTTTTTAGCTATATCTCTAAAAACATACATTGGCTGAACCACAAAAGAGGGAAACAACTATTCTCTTCTCACTATCCCAACCCCTAGCATTTCTCTACTAGTTTGTAACTAGGATAAGACAAAGACAGCAGGAAGAGGGTATGTTATATGCTAGAAGGCTAGAAGGCTAGAAGGCTACTGAGCCTGCGCTCTAGAGCCCGCAAACCACAACTACTAAGCTCATGTGCCTAGAGTCCATGCTCCACAACAAGAGAAGCCACCGCAATGAGAAGCCCGCACACCGCAACAAAGAGTAACCCCTGCTCGCCGCAACTAGAGAAGAACCCACGCGCAGCAATGAAGACCCAATGCAACCAAAATTAATTAATTAATTAAGAAAAACAAAACAGTGAGATACCACTTCGCACCCACTACTAGGATGGTGGTAATTAAAATTTTAAAAAAAAAGACAAGGGTTGGCAAAGACAGAGAAGTTGGAAACCTCATTCACTGCTGATGAGATTGCAAAATTGTAAAGCCACTTTGAAAAAATAGTTTGGCAGCTCCTCAAGATGATAAACGTACACTTACCATATGACCCAGCAATTCTACTCCTAGGTATATAACCAAGAGAAAGGAAAACACATGTCTACACAAAAACTCGTATGTGAATGCTCATAACTGCATTATTCATAATATCCAAAAAGTGGAAACAAATCAAATGTCCAGCAACTGATGAATGGATAAACAAAATGAGGTCTATTCATACCATGGCATATTATTTGGCAATGAAAAGGAATGAAGTGCTGATAACATGCTACAACACAGATAAACTTTGAAAATATCATGATAAGTGAAAGAAGCCAGTCACAAAGACCATATCTTATATGACTCCATCTTTATGAAATTTCCAGCAGAAGCAAATCCATAGAGACAGAAAATGGTACGTAATTGCCATGGGCTGGGGGAGGGGGAAATGGAGAGTGACTGTTACTAGGTATGGGGTTTCTTTGGGGGGTGATGAAAATGTTTTGGAGTTAGTGATGACAGCTGCACAAATCTGTGAATATGCTTTAAAAAAACATACTGAATTATCTACCTTAAAAGGGTAAACTGTATGATATGTGAATTGTATCTCAATAAAACTGTTTAAAAAGCATTTGTTATCTGAAGGCTTTCTGTAACGTGTTCTTTATAAAATAGCAAGCATTTTGAGGTCTATAATGATGCATCTATTTTGTGATACATATTCTTGAGTTAAAAAGCTCTGGCATTCAATAAATAGATGTTGATCTAGTGACATTGACTTCTGGGGGCAGTGGAATTCACCCGCAGTGGAATCTGTCTTCCTGTCTTTTACTCTATACTCAACTCTGACTTAGTTCCAATATACATCTTTGTAACATGAAGTCCACAGCAGGTCCTAGGGCCTGAAGTAGTTAATAATAGGTGCCATCAGTCCCTATTATGTTAGAAATAAAAAATTAGAAAACTACAGCTGGGCTATTTATCCAAGGTCAAGCAACAGAATCCAACATTAAAGTTTAAGAGTTGTATTTACAGAATTGGCATTACAAATCCATCTCTGTCTTAATGACTGGTGTATCATTTGGTTATCTTTGAAAGTGTACTACATCTTATACTTCAAAGTAATTGTCTACACACTCTCTCATGTATGTGAAAAGTGTTAAAGGCAGGTCTTTCTGGTGTATCCAAAAATTAACTCTTTCAGAAAGGTGTCCTATTAGGAAGCTATCTTTTACCAAGTACACTATAAGTAATAAGATTTATTCATTCTTTCAACCAAAATTTATTGAGCCCTCACACCTGCCAAACACTGGGATTACATGAATGAATTAAATTAGACACAGACTCTACCATAAAAGAATTCACTGTTACGGAGAAACACAGAATGCCTCGTACACAGGCAATGGCAGCAGCGTGCTATAGTTGATGAGGAAGTATGGTGCTGTCAGGAAAGTGTTCAAAATCAGAAGCCTGAATTCTACAAAGAGCCAGGAAGGCTGTAGACGCTAATCAGGAGATGGCTTGCTGAGGTCCCTATCTGAACCTATCATTCACTCAACACATTTAGACCCCGACCCCCGCATACCCATTAATAAGAGGCCAAATAATGAACTGCATCCTCTGGATTCCTGAATTACTAGCTCTCGAGGAGCTAATTTTCAAATATTTTAATAAGAATACTTTTTTGAATTCTAGAAAAGGTTTTCTCTAGTAGGGGATTGAAATAGAGGATATGAAACAAACAAAACTAAAATTTAAAAGTATTCTTTTCCATGTTATTTAACATACTCTACAAAGAAAGGGTCAAGATTTTAAGTTCAGATATTTTAAGCTCCCTTTACCTGTAAAATCTCAGAGGGTAGGGAGAACGTATTGTTTACCATGGGATCCTCAGCTGACTCTCATTAAATACATATCAAATAAATGAATAAACAAGGAAATATTGATAAATCAGCAACAAATGGCATAGGAGCCACTTTCCTGAGGTAATTACTGATGGTATTTGACAACCTCCTTCACAATATACCTGTTTACGTTCTCCTTTTCTCTCTTCTTGCCCTACTACTTCTTTTCTCTCTTTTTCTCATTATCTCTTCCTTTCTTCCTTTCTCTTTTATTTTAAACCTGTGTCTTAGGACTGGCACCAGCTGTTCTCACTGGCCATTGCTTTGCTAGATTGACCCTAGTAGTAGTAAGGGAGTTCTTGTATTTTCTAGTTATAAAGCACCACCTAGTGGTCTAAGTTCCGTTTATCCAGAAAGTACCACATAATAAAACTGAAAAACCTGCAAGTTACCTAAGAAATATCAAGTTCTTCTTGATATTTGATATCAAGTTCCAGTTCTTCTGTTGTGCCAGTTTGGTCTTCTGGCAGCACCAGATACACTGAACCCACGTCTTTATATCTACAATTAAGTTGTCAGAAGTTACTGATGTTGATACTATACAAACATTCATAGTCATGAGTATATTTACTTTGTTTCTTACCCTAAAGCAGACAAATTGTTACTTCAATTCTGGTAGAATCAGCAAAGATATGATTCCTTTAAGATCTTTTATTTAAATTACACTTTAAACACTATAAAATCAAATCTGATTATATATTCCTCTGCAAAAACGTTTCCTAAACTTACTTGATTATAATCCAACAAGATATTAAGTGGCATTTGTCCTACTGTCCCTGAATCAGTGACAAGGGCCCACAGCCGAGAGCAAGAAGCAGTAAATGCCCAAATCAGGGAAAGCACCGAAAATTATGTCCAGATCTCTCCCCCGAGGTTTGCTAAGGAGTCGCAAAACCAGCTGGTGCATTCAACCAACCCTCCCAAAGACAGAACTAAGGCAAGGCAAGGGAGAGCCTGGAAGTCTGGCCTCGTGGGAGTGGCATCATCAACTACGCGGGCACCTCAAGAGAACTAGTCATAGAGACTGGGAGGCGAGACGTCTGCAAGGAGAGACTGGCAGCTTGATTCCAAGTGGGCTGCTGCTTGCTGAGCTGCAGAACCTGTAAGCACTTGAACTAGAGAGATATGTAGCTAACTGTCCGGAGATTCTTTTTTTTTTTTTTGAGCAGGGGCTACTCTTCATTGCGGTGCATGGGCTTTCTCATTGCGGTGGCTTCTTGTTGCGAAGCACGGGCTCTAGGCGATCAGGCTTCAGTAGTTGTGGTGCGTGGGCTCAGTAGTTGTGGCTCGTGGGCCCTAGAGCGCAGGCTCAGTAGTTGTGGCACATGGGCTTAGTTGCTCCGCGGCATGTGGGATCTTCCCAGACCAGGGCTCGAACCCGTGGTCCCCTGCATTGACAGGCGGATTCTTAACCACTGCGCCACCAGGGAAGTCCCTGTCTGGAGATTCTTGAAAGAAGAGCACTAGCTAGAGTAGTCCATGCCCAAAGCCCAAACCCCAAAAAAGGACTGTAGAGAATACAGCTTGCCTGGTAAGAAAAGGACTGGGGCCCTTGGGGGGCACATAAGAGAGCTTTATCGGTTCCAATGCCCCTAAGTTTAGAAGCACGAAGTAAAAGAAGGATGGGGAAAGGGGATGCCCAGGAGTACACCTACCCTGTGAAGAATACACCACTAACACGGACCAGTGCAGGAAGCCACGGTTACCCTTCTCTGTGGGGGTCCTCACTGACAGAATGAATGAAGTTGGACATCTACAATCATCTATACTAAGATCACAACCCTGGTAGAGACCACCAGTATCTGGCAGAACTAGAAGATTTAGAACACTGCCCTCCACTAACCACTCTGAAAACCTCTAATTCCCTTATTCACTTATTCTGCTGCCAAAGAGGACCTGGATCTTGAAAACACAGTATCCCTGAGTTAGACCACAAGGAGTCTGAGTCACAGCTCTAGCCTGCACTGGGAGAATATATTTCCCAAAGTTATACACACATATACACATGCATACTCCTACACACACACACACACACACACACACACACACACACAGAGGAAAGTTGTGGTGTGTGCTCTTGCTTGAAGTCACCTAGACTAGAAATTTTGGGAAACAATACTTGCTTATATCCTAATAAGTTGAACTTGCTCAATAAATTGGTTACAGTAAGAACTAGCAGGGCACTGGCTAAAAACAGATTCCCAGCCCTCCTCTGAGGATTCTGATTTTCCAGGTCTGGGGTAAACTTTAGGGGTTTTTTGTTTTGTTTTGCTTTAACTTTCTACGTGATTCTTATGATCACACATATTTGAGAAACACTGTCCTAGGAGGAAGCGATCAAATTTCTGAGTATGGCACCCCTGCTCTACGTGATGGAGCTCATGTGTTTCCCAAGCCATTCCTCTTACTCTATGCCACAAACAAATAAAAATGTTTGCCATTTCCACAAATAGTACTACATCTCCATGTCTGTCTTCTTAATCCATACTTTTCTTGGGATGACCTTCTCTCTTTATACATTTGGTAGACATCATTTGCAGCACTTCTAACCCTCTATTTTATTACATTTACTTGTTTATAAGTTAAATTTCTTTCTTTGGGACCAAGAATTATCAGAGGGCAGGAATAATGTCCTAACCTGTCCGGTATTCTCAGGACCTCGCACAGAGCCTGACATATGGCAGGTGCTCTATCAGTGTTTGTTCAGTGAATTAACTTATGTTCCCAAACCATATATTATAGGATGACCATTTATTATAGGAACTTAACTACCATAAAATCTTACATGATATTAAAACTTTAAAGTGATAATCTTCATTTAGATTATCTTTTTCTCCTCTTGCAGTTTTTCTTTATGTACTCACTCCATTTATCTGTACAGTATATATATTAACTGACCAAGTGAGAAATTAGATAAGACATAAATATCATTCCATATTTATATGTGAGAAATATTGATGTGACACAAAGCTGCTACATTTTATATTATGGCCAAAGTGTACCAAGAAAAATGCAAGGTCTAGGCCAAATAGGTTTATAATTAATTAAGAAGTATTCTTTGAACAGTGCAAATTGAATTTGTTTGTAATCAATCTCCAACTACAAAATAACTTTAGAGTGAAGAATTCCACGCACAAAAAAGTTCATTATTATATTGGGAAAACATTACCTTATTGACATGAGTCAATGGGGTATAAGCCACCTTGGGAGGATAAAATAAATTATAATTTATTAATTATAATTTAATAATTATTATAATTTAATTATAATACAAAAATTTTAGTTGCTTTCTATACCTAAATTAACAACTGAAAGTTTTTTCCCTTGCACTATTCCACACTCATTTTAAAAACAAGATGTTCTTGGACTTCCCTGACAGTCCAGTGGTTAGGGCTTCTTGCTTCCAGTGTAAGGGGTGTGGGTTCAATCCCTGGTCGGGGAACTAAGATCCCAAATGCTGCATGGTGCAGCCAAAAAAAATAATAATAATATAAAAAATAAAAACAAGACATTTTTATAAATATACAGTGCCATACATACAAAAATAAAAACAGATACATGCTTATAATATATATACATATATTTTAAATTCTTTAAACTAACAACAATTGTTTCCCCCTGCCCACCCCCTGAAAAAGAAAAAAGAAAAAAACTTTCTTTTCTAGAGTGTGGAAGGATTTTTCAGCTAACCCAACAGTCAGCCCCAAGCTGTTGGTTTGACAGTTCAATTACAGATGCTGAAGGAGCTAAATACTAGATTTCTAAACCTACATTCCAACTATGGGTGGTCTAGGAGCAGAGTACTAAGCTTTCCAAACCTTCACAGAATACAGTAATTACCCACTTACTTGTGTGTACGCCATACTACAGTGTAAGCTCCTTTAAGTTGGGAACAGTTTATTCCCTAACTCTCTGAAAGAGCTATGAAACTCCTTCAGAATAGTCAAACACGTCATATGTCAGTTCAATCTTCTTCTTAGAGACATCTTCCCTGGATCTTACATCCTCCTACCCCAACTGTACTTACTGGTTATCTCTAGACCTGCTACTCAGCTGTCATCCTGCTTTATTTCATCATCATTCTAGGAATTTCCTTTATGTCTCTCTAGTGTTATATCCCATTTTCCTAGGTTTCATGTCATCTTTTTTCTTTCATTTCTCTTTCATGTCTTACCTCTCTTTTTGATCCTTCAATAGCTTTCTGAGAAAGGATGTATAGGAGATAAAATTTTTGAGACCCTGCATGTTGGAAAATACTGTTATTTTATCCTCATAACTGACTGACTATTTGGCTGGACATAGAAATCTATGTTTGTAATCATTTTCCCTCAGAACCTTAAAGGCATTGCTCCATTGTCTACTTGCTTCTTGTGTTACTTCTGAAAAGTCTGACATTCTGCTTAACCCGTGTCCCATGCATCAGCAGGCGGACTCTCAACCACTGCGCCACCAGGGAAGCCCTGTTCCTTTCTTTGTGACTTGTTTTTCCTCTCTGGGGTTCTAAAATGTCTCGGTAATATGTCTCTTCCCCGCCCCCCTCACCTCCAGCCATTCATAGTGCTGAGCACTTTCCGTTTAGAAACTCTTGTCCTTCAGTTCTGGAAATTTTTCTTGTCTTGTTTCACTAATAATTTCTTCCTTTCGTTTTCTTTGGTTGTGTCTCTGAAAGTCCCATTAGAAAGGAGTCAGACCTCCTAAATGGATTCTCCATGATTTTTAATATTTCTCTAATATTTTTGCATCTCTCTTTTATTTTCTGGGATATTTCCTCAGTCTTCCAATCTATTACTTTTAGAAGTTCTGCTATTATATTCTATGAGCTCTTTGCCCCTGAATATCCCCTTTGCAACTTCTTATTCTTGTTTCATGTAGCAATATATTCTCTGATCTCACACAGAAAATTATGTCAGGTACCATACTAAGTGATTTATATTCACCATATTGAATCATCACGAGCAACCTATGGGTGTATGTCTTTTTCCCCATGTGGGTGCCTAACAGACATCTCAAACTCAACATACAGAACTGAACTCCTGATCTTCCCCCTAAAATTTGCTCTACCCAAGTCTTCCTCTTGTCAGTTAATAACAATTCCATCCATCCAGTTCTTCAGGCCAAAAGCCTAGGCTACTCTTTTTGTTTCACACAACATATCTAAGCCATCAGAAAATCCTGTTGGCTGAACCTCCAAAATGTATACAGAATTCAATCATTCTTCACCATCTTCATTTCTACAACTAAGTCACCATCATCTCTCACCTAGGTTACTACAAAAGCTTCCTAACAATTCTCTCTGCTTTTTTCCTTAACCCCTTATAGTCTGCTCTCAAGGCAGCAACCAGAGTGAGCATTTTAAAACCTCATTTAAAACGTCACTCAAATGTCACCTTCTCAATGATGTCAACCCTGACTGCCCTAATTCTGCACCTGCTCTCTTCCCTAATCCATTTCTCTAAGACCCTGCTCTGCTTTTTCTTTTCTTACAGCAATTACTATTTTTAACACACAGTTTCTCTCTCTTGCTTCTCCCCCCACTAGAATATAGGCTGCAGAAAGGAAGAGACCTTCATTGTTTTGTTTACTGATGCATCCCCCACACATAGAAGAGTAATTAATAATAAATGTGTTGAATGAATGAATGACTTTTATATGTAAGAGAAGTAAGGCCCACAAAGATTAACTTGTCTAAGGACACACAGCCAAAACATGAAAAACCTGGTTAGAATTCATGTTGGCCTGGTGCCAAAGTCCACATGTTTAAGTTAGACTGCCCCTTGTCCATGTCTACGATTGAAATGAGGTGAATCCTCTATAGACTTCCAAGCTTTGCACTTTTTTTCTTATATTTCCAGCAAAGGAAAAAATATAACCCTTTGTATAAATTCTGAAGGAGAGTGCTTTTGCAAATGTGTGAAGCTGTAGAAGTGACGGCATTTAACTCAATAAAAGCCAGCAGATTAAACCACACTGGAAATTTCTTTCAGCCCTTCAACTACCTAGATGGGAACAAGGTTGCCAGAGGAACATCTAAGTACGCATCTCTGACCCCCTGGTAAGACATGTACTGCTTCCTCCCACTTTTACTTAGCAAGGCATGCCTTTGATGTTCATACTATATGACTTTATCCAGGATTTTCCAACCTTTCTTCCAAAGATTTACTTTAAACACATGCTATTATGTATTCTAACTGGACTATTGAAAAGTTTTTGGCGGCTTCCTCTACTCCTATTCAAACATCTAAATTACATATTCTCCTTAAATAAGAGCTAGGGAGGGAAAAAGCGTCAGGCTCCAAGAGGAAATATTACTTTTTTGTATTGGCAGGCTTAGAAAGCAAGGATAGAGACTTATACATGTCGTAACTTTATAGACGATACTAACAAAGAGAATCAATACCGTGGTACAAGTACGTCATTTGATAAATATCCTCTGTGTTATGTAAGAAAGACACACTTCACCCCCTCAAGTTAAGAGGAAAGCTGGGAAGGAGGCCTTTTATTCATCTCTGGCAGTAGGTCTGGGAGGCAGGACTAAAGTTGCAGGAAAACAGAACTGTTAATGCTTATTTTCACATTCACTACTTACCTGATGTCATTTCCCTCCCAGCAAGTATGATAGAATCCAATAAAGCTACAGGAATCAGTTCTGGAAAAGAACAGTAAGCTATTGCCAAAGCAGGGAAGAAAGTAAGCAGTAAGGTGTCTATTTCCAAAGAATTCATTCAGGCACTTTCCTTTTTCCAAGATACCACAATTTTTTCCTTCACTATTAAACTCAAGTCCATCCAGTAAACTTTACTCGGTTAGTACAGCAAACAGTTGCTGTTTTTTGCCTGACTGTCATTTAATCCTCCTTTATTCTGGTAAATATACTCCATTTCTTTTGAAAAACTACCCCTCCAGATTCTCAGACCAGATGTTTTGGGAGGAGCCTGCATCCCCACCAGTAGGAGTCAGGTGTGCCATCCAGGTCCAGCAGGAGCAACAAACCCTCCCGCCACCGTGGGCACATAGTGGGGCTAGTCCGGTCAGAATGAACCCCAAGAACTTGTACAGGAGCTACGAGGAAGTGAAGACATAAATCTAAAGCTGTTTTGCCAAAAGTAGACCCTGAGAATGAGGGTAACACTGAAGAAAGTAGAACAGAAAGATCAAGAGAAAGAAGACTGACTCCTAATGAAATCATTTGAGCCCTCTGGATTAAATCTCACTTGAAGCTAGACAATGTATGTGTGTGTGTGTGTACATGTGTAAATATGCACATATATATATTCTAATATAAGGCATTTACCAATAATATAAGGCACTCAACACACAGTTACGATTGCTATAAGGAGTGCTGAAAATCATACTTGATTTCTGGAAAAACTGGAAATTCAGAAATGAGGCAAAGATCCATTTTCAGGGTTACAACCATAAAAGTAACTATTTTATTCACTCAAGCTGCCAGCAAAGTCCAGAAATATAGTAGAGGCAGAGTGGATACAATATTTCTAGGATTATTTTTACTACCTTATTGTGCAGACATTCAGCCTTAGATTAATTAACCAAGTGAACAGTGAAATGTGTTATCATTAAAAACAGCATCCTCTTTGCCACTGAGCAGTCTTATTGATCATTCCAAAGCCTTTTCTTTTCTCACTTGCTTCTTACTTCCGTCCACTTCAACTTCATTTCCTCTCTCTACTTAGACCTTCCCAGCACTAAGTTAAAAATTCTAGCAGTCTTACTATATCAAAATTAAAGCATCATTCATTAACTTGATAAAATAATACATACCTTAGTCCTAAAGCCAGCATCTTATTTAATAAAGAAACACTAGGGATGTACCCACTGCAATCAAATGCAAGGCAAGGATACCCACTATCACCACTAATATTCAACATTGACTGAAAGTATCAGCCAGTGAAATAGGCTATACTTATGAGAGGGAACTAGCCCTACCAAACACTAGAATATAAAACAAAACCTCTATAATTAAAACATGCAGATTGCCTTGAACTCTGATCCTGCCGAGGTTTCTCTCGTGGGGTTCTAGTTCTCCTGACCTGAGTCTTTACATTTTTTTAAGTTAAAAAAAAAAAGCAGGGCTTCCCTGGTGGCACAGTGGTTGAGAGTCCGCCTGCCAATACAGGGGACACGGGTTTGTGCCCCTGTCCAGGAAGATCCCACATGCCGCGGAGCGGCTGGGCCCGTGAGCCATGGCCACTAAGCCTGCGCGTCTGGAGCCTGTGCTCCGCAACGGGAGAGGCCACAGCAGTGAGAGGCCCGCGTACCACAAAAAAAAGCAGTAGCAGCACACGAATAGACAGAACACGAAATGGAGTCCAAAATCAGACCCACATACATATAGAAACTTATAAAACTAGATCCATACAACAAATCATTCACACAAATCCCAAAGGATCAGAGATCAAAATGTAAAAAATGAAACTATAGTCAATTCTTGGTATTCATGGCAATTATGTTCTACAAAGTCTCTGCAAACACTGAATTTGCAAATACTGAATCATTGCTCCTAGGTGAAACACAGCATTAGGTTCCTACAAGCCTCTGGTCACACATATTTTCAACAACTGATCAATGCATAACTTGTTTTATGTGTGTTTTTTGTTCAAAGACACCTTATTTAATATATGTTGTTGATTCATTAACACTGAACACACTGCCACAGCACTATAACTCATGCCTAAATGAAACTTAGCTAATACACATATTTTCTCCCTAAGGTACATCACAGTCTTCTTGTGCTTAACTGAAGTGCTGAGGACACACCATTTCAGCACTATGCTTTGGGGCCATTTTAAACAGTAAAATCGCCAACAAAAAGCACAAAAATATGAAAAGGACACCGTTTACAATACGAGAGCTGAAAGAAGGTAGAGCACCACCTTGACTGACCTCAGCTGGGACCATGATCACTCAAATTTTTTGCCACTCTGCATATATCTGTAAATGAGTATTAATTTGGGGTTACAAATAAATTTTAGCGAAGAGGCAATTTTACAAATACAGAATCCACAAACAATGAAGATCACTTGTATGTACATACTTCAAGAAAACACAAGTGGCTTCCTCTTTAACCTCAGTATAGGGAAAGGCTTTGTAACTATGACTCAAATTCTAGATATACTTAAAAGAAAAATGTTTATATATGACTACATAAGAACAAAAAAACTTATGCATGGCAAAAAAAATGTACAAAAGTCAAAAGAAAACAAACAGAGAAAGTATTTGTAAAATACATCACAGATAGAAGGCTAATAATCACTAATAAATTTTTAAACCCTTAAGAATTAAGAGAAAGAAGTCCAAACACCCCAAAGAAATATGTGCAAAAAATCAATAATTTACACAAAAAGATATAAAAATGACCTTTAAACCTAAGAAAAGATGTTCACCTTTTCTCATAATAAGAAAAATACACGGAGATACCAATTCTTAGCTATCAGATAAGCAAAATTAACAAGTATAACATACTATGCTGCTATTTTTATATACATTGCTGGTGGAAATGCAAATTAGTACAACTCCTATGGAAAATTAGGCAATTACTAACAAAGTTACATATGAGTTTACCTTTTGACCGAACAATTCCACTTCTGGGAATTGACCATGAAGATATACTTCCAACAGTACTAACATCCATAAGCACAAGATTATTCACTGCAGCACTGTTCATCATTGCCAAGGACTAGAATACAATCTAAATATCCACATATAGAAGAGTGGCTGAATAAACTAACAAACTGGCATAGCCACACAATGGACTTCAATGTAACTGTAAAAAAGAATGAGAAAGATGTCTGCGAACTGATACAGAGTTATTTGCAGGTTATAATACTAAGCAGAAAAAGCAAAGTATAAAAGAATAACTATATATTGTACAAATCCATTTATATAACATATTCAGAATAGGCAAATTCATAGAGACAGATAACAAATGAGTAGTTGCTAAGGGCTGGGAGGACAGGAGAGTGAAAAATGACTACTAATGGGTATGGTGTTTCTTTTGGGGGTAATAAAAATGTTCTAGACTTAGTGGTGATGGTTGCAAAAGGGTAAAAATTATCATATGTGAGTGACATCTTAATAAAAAATTTTTAAAGAGTATCTATAGTATGCTGCCTTATGTAGAAGAAATAGGGGTAATAACATCTGCATGCATTTGCTTTTATGCAAAGAGAAACACAGGAGGGATAAACTGGAAACTTAACGAGATTTTTTATCTACTGAAGGTAGGTGGAACGGGATGGAATGATGAGCAAGTGGAAAGGGGATAGAAGAAATGGGGGCGTGACTTTTCCTTTTGTATACTTCTAACTTCTGTATACTTCTAACTTTTAGAACTATGTTAAAAATAAATGCAGCGGGAATTCTGTAGCGGTCCAGTGGTTAGGACTCGGCACTTTCACGGCCATGGACCCGGCTTCAATCCCTGGTCAGGGAACTAAGATCTTGCAAGCCTCCTGGTGCAACCAGACATTTTTAAAAAAATTTTTAAAACATAAATGCAGAAATAAAATCAAGCAGGGTGGGCTTCCCTGGTGGCGCAATGGTTGAGAGTCCGCCTGCCGATGCAGGGGACGCGGGTTCATACCCCGGTCCGAGAAGATCCCACATGCCGCGGAGCGCCTGGGCCCGTGAGCCATGGCTGCTGAGCCTGCGCGTCCGGAGCCTGTGCTCCGCAATGAGAGAGGCCACAAAAGTGAGAGGCCCGCGTACCGCAAAATAAAAAATAAAAAAAAAAATCAAGCAGGGTGGGGGGAAAACCCTAAAATGGTATATTAACAGAACTATTTTTCAAATGTATAACATAATCACACTGGGGTGGGCGTGGGGGTGGGTAGAGAATGAACCAAAGTAGCTTTTTTTTTTGTTTTGTTTTTTGTTTTTTGTGGGTTTTTTTGCGGTACGCGGGCCTCTCACCGCTGTGGCCTCTCCCGCTGCGGAGCACAGGCTCCAGACGCGCAGGCTCAGCGGACATGGCCCATGGGTCCAGCCGCTCCACGGCACGTGGGATCCTCCCGGACCAGGGCACGAACCCGTGTCCCCTGCACCGGCAGGCAGACCTCCAACCACTGCGCCACCAGGGAAGCCCACCAAAGTAGCTTTTAAACACAATATTAGAGTTACAGTCCCTGCTTAAAGATTCTTTTAAGTACAAATTGTAAATTCTAAATAGCAGGGAGTTTTCCCCCAGGGGTTTAGGTTAGCATTTCTGAAACACTTTGTGTATTCTGTGATTGAGTAAATAAGTAAATATACTATGGAAAATGGGAGTCAGGTTTCCCACCATTGGAGAAGGGATTTACAAATGCAGAAAGGTAGAAAAATATCATGAACCTGTGATGCTGGAGCAGAACTGGCAGTATCAGTATGGAGTCAGGATTTTACACAGATAGAAGTAGATAAAGATGTAAACATAAATGTAGAAACAGATGCATAAGTGCACGTACACACACGCTGGTGCACGTGCGCACACACACACACACGCACGCGCGCACTTTTTTCCCCTAGTTATGTCTGCTAAAAGGACCTAGAATCAATGAGCACACCAATTACCCAGATTTTGGTTTCTAAATACTACTTTTTTTTTTTTTGGCCGCGTCAGGTCTTAGTTGCGGCATGAGGGATCTTTCGTTGAGGCGCGCAGGCTTCTCTCAAGTTGTGACATGAGGGTTTTCTCTCTCTAGTTGTGGTGCGTGGGCTCTGTAGTTTGTGGCACACGGGCTCTCTTGTTGAGGCGCACGAGCTCAATAGCTGTAGTGCGTGGGCTTAGTCGCCCCGCAGCACTTGGGATCTTAGTTCCCCAACCAGGGATCGAACCTGCGTCCCCTGAATTTTAAGGTGGATGGATTCGTTACCACTGGACCACCAGGTAAGTCCCTCTAAATACTATTTTCTTTTAAAAGGAGCAAGAATTGATTCTAAGCCTGGGAAAGTATGGGTTAGCCAAAAAGTTCGTTCAGGTTTTTCCATAAGATGTTCCAGAAGAACCCAAACAAACTTTTTGGCCAACCCAATACAAGATGAGCATTGGAACATCATTTTATGTTAGAAGGAAACTACTCAAAGAATAATGAGGATTTGTCAGAAGGACATACAAGCGAGCTAGATGAGTTTTCCACTGGCCAAATCTGGGACAATTTCAGAATCGGAATAAATAACAGTAATAGTTTACAGATCACTGAATAAAAAAAAAAATTCATGAGTTCATGCTTATAAAAATAAATAAATAGATAACTAAACAGAAAAAAAGGAAATTTCTTCCTTACAGTGGAAAGCCCATTAATAAATGTAGATAAAATGATAGTATTAGAAAATCACTATTTGTTTTTTTTTTTATTTTTATTTTTTGCGGTATGCAGGCCTCTCACTGTTGTGGCCTCTCCCGTTGCGGAGCAACAGGCTCCAGACGCGCAGGCTCAGCAGCCATGGCTCACGGGGGCAGCTGCTCTGCGGCATGTGGGATCTTCCCGGACCCGGGCACGAACCCGTGTCCCCTGCATCAGCAGGCGGACTCTCAACCACTGCGCCACCAGGGAAGCCCGAAAATCACTATTTGACAACCATCATAGTAATAACTGATTCAGGCAAGAAGCATCAATGGATGCTAAAATAATGAAAGCTTGAGGAGTAACAGAATATTTATAACTTCAAAGTCATCTCCTCATAAGACACTTTAATTCCAAAGGGGAAAATCATAAATTTACAGTAGAAAACCTGGCAGATACTTCCTAAACAAAGTGATTAAAGTTAACACCAACAGTAATAGGACAAATCAATATCATGCACATTCTGTTATGATACACTGAAAAGAATACGTATCACTTCTCTGGTATTCTTGTCAAAAAGACTATTTCTTACATCTCTTCATGTGAAAAGTCAGACTAAAGGACATTCTACTATTTAGGTGCATATTTAGTAAAGAGACATGCATATTTTTAGGTAAAGAGGCATCACGTACATATAGGTAAAGGAACAAAACACACAAGCAATCATACTTAAACTCTCATTAAAAATTTATCTATCGATGATTATTGTTTAAATCAATCAATTTTTTCTGGGGGGGTGTCACAAAATGATGATCTTTTATTTCTATCATTTCTTCCATATTTATTAGCTGGAATTCGTCTGTAAAGGGCTACTTGATTTCCCTGAAGTATAGCTAATACAGAAGATAGGGTAAATGCTGAATTCTTTCCTTTAAATTGCCAATTTTCAGACTAAGGAATTAGTGCCCTAGTTTCTCCAATGGTTCCCAGTGAGATGTTAGGTATTTCTCCTTTTATCATTATGATATATATTATTTTATGTATTAAATGTGTTTCAATCAATTGTGTAGGATGTTTTGTTTTGTTTTTGAGACTCAAATTTTCTCATCTTTGGCCAATAGGAGCCACTCATACATTTGAAGTTGAGTTTTAGACACAAAGAATTTGAAGAGCTTATGAGACATCCATTGGTTCTGAAACAAGAGACAAAAAAAAGAAAAATACTATAGAAGTACAATTCTTATTCCTAAGGCATCCTAACCACCATACAGAAGTGCCTGAGAGGATTTTTTAGTACAAATTAAGATTTTAAAAATAATATATTCACTAAACATTTACTTCATCTGTCTGGGTCTTTTTTTTCTTTTCTTCTATTTACAATATGATGATTAATGTGTCCCAGTCTATTAGACAAGGTTCCTTCCCTCAATGAGCTTAGTAGGAAAGATACCATAACTGTTTATCTTACATGCCAGGTGACAAATACAGGTCAGGACAAACATATCGCAGAATAAAATTAGTGTTACAGAAATAGAAATAAGGGATTATATCCAGCTCGAGTAATCTTAAAAGAATTATTTAAGTCAGAACCAAAAGTAGATTTTGATATGCCAGGGAATTGGAGGAAAGGCATGGGGTGTGTGGTGGGGAGAGCCAGTGCAGGGAAGGGCATATTAGGAGTGATGAAGAGGAAGGAAAATGCAAGGCAATTTGAGGGCAAGGTGAAGGGAGTAGACTATTTATAAGAATAGCACTATCTAAAAGAACTTTCTACAAAGTGGACATGTTCTATATCTGTGCTGTCCAGTACAGTAGTCACCAGTCACATGCAGCCGCTGAGACTAAAGAACTGAATTTTTAGTTTTATTTAAGTTTATTTAACTTAAAACGAATAGCCACCTGTGGCTAGTGCTTACCATACTAGACAACACACTATTAGAATAAAAACTCAGAACGGGTACTTTTTTTCTGTTGAATAAACAAATGAATGCATGATTGAATGCACACTCAAATGAATATTCCAAAGGGTATAGTATCTTAGGAAAATGTGGGACACAAAGTTGGAAAAGTATGTTAGAGCCAGATTATAGATGGCTTTGAACACAAACTAAAGAGTTTGAACTTTATTTGAAAGGTAATTTTAAAACATCACTGACATTTTCTTAATAAGAGAAGCATAATAATTGTTTCAGGGCAAGTAACCTGGCAGTAGTGAGCAGGCAGTACTGACAGGACAAAATGTGGAAAAAAAGAGAGGTGGGTAGCCTAGGTTAGAGATTCTCAAACTTTTTGATTTCAAGATCCTGTATTACTTTTCTAGGCTATCATAACAAAGTACCACAAATGGGGTGGCTTAACACAACAGAAAGATATTCTCACAATTCTGGAGGCTAGAAGTCTGAAATCAAGGTATCGGCAGGGTCACACTCCTTTGAAGGTTCTAAAGAAGAATGTTTGCCTCTTTCTAGCTTTGGTGGCTCCTGGCAATCCTAGGTGTTCCTTGGCTTGTAGCTGCATCACTCCAATCTCTGCCCTTGTCTTCACGCGGCATTCTTCCGCATAGATCTCCTCTGTGTCTCTGTATTCAAATCTCCTTCTTCCTTCTCTTATAAAGACACCAGTAATTGGATTTAGGGCCCACCCTAATCCACCATATCCTCATTTAAAACTTGAATACAACTGCTGAGATCCTGTCTCCAAATAAAGGACCAGGGATTACAACTTGAACATATCTTTTTGGGGACCACTCAACCCACTACAGGCTCTGTTACATGCTTAAAAATTAATGCGGTTCCCAAGGAGCTTTTTTATATGTTGATATTTACCATGTTAGATATTGATATCTACCATATTAGAAATTAAAACTAATTGCTTAAGTGCCTATCTACTCATTTATTTTAAGACAATAATAATAAACTCATTGCATTTTAACTTAACACATTTTTTATGAACAATAAATGTATTTTCCAAAAAATTTGTGAAGAGTGGCACTGTTTTATATGTCTGTAAATCACAATCAAAGATGGCTAGATTCTCACATCTACTTCTGCAATCTGTTACAATGCATAGTTTTGGTTAATGTATCTGAAGATAATCTGGCCTCAGATATGTAGTTGGAAAAAGAAGTGTTTAAATAGCTTTTACAGATAACTATAGATATTCTTCCTTGATAGTACACCAAAGCTCAATAAGTGGTCATTTTTTAAAGGCAAATCAAAACCACAATGAGATATCACTCCACACCTGTAAGAACGGCTATCATCAAAAAGAACACAAATAACAAATGTTGTAAAGATGTTAAAAAAAATAGCAAATGTTGGTGAGGATGTAGAGAAAAGGTTAGTTGCTACTTGAACTACTGTCAGTGAACTTTTGGGGCTCTGTTGCATTGGTCATGTGGAATATATTGGTTATCTTTCCAATGTCAACACATTTCAAACACCATCAATCTCATCAGAAAAGTCTTCAAGTATTGGGAAGTTTTTTCCACATTTTCATTTTTGCTTGGAAGCTTAAATTTTACCACTAGCGATAATAAAATTCTGTTTGCTCATTTTTGGGAAAACTTCTGCCAGATATCAAAGTCTTGAATAACCACAGTTTGTCTACCAGTCTTTTTTTTTTTAATGGTGTTCCATGAAAAAAAATAGTTTAGCTCTCAAACAACTGCAAAAGTGCTCCTCCTTGAGACAACCATTGTACTTCAGAATGCACACATGCGTTGTCAAATAGAGTAATAATACAACATGTACTCAAGCGGTAAGATTTAATGAAATTAATAATTTTCACTGATTCATTAAGGACATTCTTAAGCAAAACTAGATTTCTTTCACAAGTGTGTAGCAGTGAAGAATGCAATGATTACTAATATAGTTTGGCAGTACTGTCTTAATTTGAGTAAAGCACTACAAATTTACCCTTCATTGTTTTTTCACCATCAGTGCAAAGCCAGGACAATGAAAAAGGCAAATAACATCTTAGTACAACTATGAAAATATTGATAGTTATGAATTTGCATACTCCTGAGAGATTCCCAGGGACACCCACCCTACCCTGGGGAGTCCCAGATCAAATTTTGAGGACCACTGCCCTAGGTAATTGGTTCTCAACTTTGAGGTGTGTCAGAATCACCTGTGACCTCAAATTAATGAATCAAATCTATTTGTACATTGACAAAGCACCATTAGATGAATCTTAGGTGCACCAAAGGTTGATAACTACTGGCCTAAATGATACAGTGATAGATAAAACTAGGCTTTATAGAAGTGGGAATGAACAGGACCGCCTAGAGGGGTGGGATAGGGAGGGTGGGAGGGAGGGAGATGCAGGAGGGAAGAGAAATGGGAACGTGTATATGTATAACTGATTCACTTTGTTATAAAGCAGAAACTAACACACCATTGTAAAGCAATTATACTCCAATAAAGATGTTAAAAAAAAATCATAAAAAGGAATGCTTCCAATAGAACCAATAAATCATTTCTTTAAAAAATACTTATAAAATAGAAATCTTTAGCTGGTAATATTAAAAAAAAAGATGAACAAACAAAAAAAAAACTAAAAGACTTTACAGATTGATAAAATGTGAGAATATGAAGAAAATCAACATATCAAAGGTTCTGAGTCTTGATTACTGAAAAAAACTGGTGATACCATTAAGAGAATGAGAGAAGTCAGGAGAAGCTTATCAAGGAACTAAAGAAATAGGAAGGAAGATGAATTACCTTTTTCATGCTCTTCCGGATTAGAATTAATCCCCTCTTCCTCTACATTTGTATCTCTATCTTTAAATTTTTCTTCATTTAAAAATGTTACTTTATCTCTCATTGTATTACAGTGTACTGTTTACATGTCAGTCTCCCACTCAGTAGAAATCAAACTCCTTGAGGACCCGAATGAGCTTGGGTACACCAGTCCTGGGCTCTAACTATATGATCTTGGGAGTGTTACTTACTCCCTCTAGCCTCAATTTTATCATGTCTAAAATGCAGATAAAATGGTCTACCTTTTAGAATAACTCTAAGGATCAGAGAGAAAATTTCATAGTAACTAACATAATGCCTAACAGTAAAAACTCAGCCAAGAACAATAATAAAATCAATTGTCATAGTGGTATTACCATTAAAAGTACTCCTTTTAGAGCTAGCAACTTTCTGATTAAATACAGACCTTTGCTAGTTCTCACTGTAAAGCATACCAGATACCATTCATCCTCAATTAATTACATAAATGATCAACTAATTTGTGAATTGAATTATCCAATTTATCCTGCCACAGGCTCATTAAGGCCTCTAGAAAAATGGACAAAAAAGAAGTATAATTTTATAATCTGTTTTGCTTTTTTGGAATGCTGCATCTCATTCTGCACAAAAAGTGGAAGAAAAAAAATTCTAAAATAAAATTCCTAAATTGCTAGTGGATTTAATTTACTCATGCTATCTTTAACCCTCATATATACCAATAATTTACAATTTACAGCAGGGGGACAAAATTATTTTCTCTATTCATGTAACTGAAACATACATCTGGTCTAAAAAGCAGCAGTTTGCAAGAAGAACTCCCCAGAGGTTAATGGGTTAATGGTTCTGGAATAGAAATGCAGTACAAAACTCTAACTAGTTGAAATAGGAATGGGACTGAGGAGAGAATGGGAAGGGGTAATCCTAGGGGAGGTAAGATGCAACTCTCCAAGCTGGCTTTCAGCCAGCACAGCTAAGCGCACATCTCCTGACTCGCCAAAAATAACATTAGGGTCTTTGTGACCACAAGTAGTAAGGACTTCAGTTTTAGGTTTCATCTAAAAATAACTATGAAAACAATCCAAAAAACCCATACATCAGTCAAAGTGTGATGAGAATTTTTTAAACTCTGTATATGATTCAATAAATGCTGTTTCTATTACAATCAGAAATGGTGCTTCCCCCAACCCCATTATTTCTACATGGCATGCTTGGAGGAGGCTGTAGCTCCTTCGAGAAAAAACTCTCCAATGTCATAGTAGGATGCTTTCACTGGTAAGTAAACAAAAACTCAATTCAAAGTGGCTTAAAATAACACTTCTCCAGCTTTTGTGTGTATTCTGATTCAGTAGGACTAGGGTAGGGCCTGAAATTCTTCAGTTCCAACAAGCTCACAGGTGATGCTGATGATGCCAGTCCATGGACCACAGTTTCCATACCAGGGATTTAAACCATAAAGAAATACATAGATTAACATATCTGGAAACCCAGAGATAAGACTGTTCAATAATGTCATCAAGAACCCATAGCTTGGGACTTCCCAGGTGGCACAGTGGTTAAGACTCTGCACTCCCAATGCAGGGGGCCTGGGTTCAATGCCTGGTCAGGGAACTAGATCCCACATGCATGCCGCAACTGAGAGTTCACATGCCACAACTAAGGAGCCCACGAGCTGCAACTAAGGAGCCCGCCTGCTGCAACTAAGACCCAACACAACCAAATAAATATTAAAAAAAAAAAAAAAGAACCCATAGCTTATCTATCTCTAAAATGTCAGCTTCATCTTAAGGTTGGCTCCACCTTCTTGGGTACTGTATGGATGATAACAGTAATCAGGGCTACATGTTTCCTTGGTCATGTTCCACAGAAGATATAGAGTGGCTTCCCATGGATCTCTCTTAAGAGCAAGGAAGAACAGCCCCAAAGCTTAAAAAAATTTCCTTGCATCCTATTTGCAAGGATTAGGTCATGTGCTCATCCCTGAACCACCAAGCAGCAAAGTAACCTTCAGACCAACCAGGCCCACCCCTGAACTGAGGTGAAATCAGCTTTCCTGATGCTTATTGGTTACATGGAAGTAGAGGAATCCTGAAAAAATCATGGGTCCGTTAGGAAGGAAGAAAGAGGAACAGATGCTTAGTAGGCTATAAACAACATCCAATATAAATAAATATTTTCCTCCCTCATCCCATCAATGTTATCATTTGGTTCTGAATCCAGTGCATCAACTTTTCCAGCTGTTAGAAATCTCATTAGACTGGGACATCGTCAAAATCTTTACTATCTTTTGTAGGATGGCTTTCAAAGCTCTTTCATCTATTAGAATTCATATTACAGTATAACTATAAAAATAATTTCAAAATACTTATCAATCTAAAATGACAAAGAAGTTTATTACTACAGAAGGCATAAGATTATAGCATAATAAGAATAATAATGGCAATAGGATATATAGTAGCCCAGCAGTAACGTAGAAAATAAATTCATAATGTGGGATATATAAATAAATAAATGAATGGATAGATAAATGTGAGCTTTGGTCTCAAATCTATCAATCTTTCCATGGAAGCAAGGCTTCCTCCTAGGGTGAATTATATGGTATGTAAATTATAACTCAATAAAACTGTTTAAAAAAAAAACACTTCCCTTTAATAACACAGACCAACAATTTGTGGAGAAAACTGTCTAAAAAAGACTTAGCCACAAGATTTGTCACAAATGCCAAACAACTACTATTTAGTTTAAACAAAAATCAGGGTCACAAAAACTGCGTCAGAGGTCTCTGAAAGCAATACCAAAAATGTGGGCTGTGTGATCTGACCCTCAATGTTGCTCTACCTCGCAGAATTTCTAGACTCAGGAAATATAATATTCTCTAGAAAAAACACTCTCTGCTAGTAAACAGAAAGCAAAGGCTAGAGTCAACTATATGGGCTCAAAGCTTGCACAACAGTTGCTCCTAAGGAAAACTTGGCAAACATCTCAGTCATAATATACTAACAGATGAGACTTCTTTTTAAAACTACTAATACTAAAGGAATGTGATCATTTTACAGGTGGGGCTCACTATTTTATAAAGGATTCTATCTTGTATTCGGCACTAACGCTATAAAGGGAGAACTATTAATTCAAAATCAGACCTATGATGTACAACATAAATTATTATACAAAGCTATCTCCAGATGTGGGTCAATGCTATTCAACTTGAATTCTAATTGGTACCTAATTCAAGTCACTACATAATTCTGGCACTACACAAATCTAGTGAAAGATAAAAATTTTAAGGGTATTATTTTTCACAATAGCCAAGGTATAGAAACAACCTAAGTGTCAACCAATGAATGAATATTATTCAGTCATAAGAAAGAGGGAAATTCTGTCATATGCAATAACATGGATTAACCTGGAGGACCTTATGCTAAGTGAAAAAGGCAGATACAAAAAGATAAATACTGTATGACCTCACTTATATGTGGAATCTTTAAAATAAAAAAAAAAGTCAAACTCAGAGAAACAGAGAGTAGAACGGTGATTAACAGGGGCTAGGGTGGGGGAAATGAGCAAATGTTGGTCAAAGAGTACAAGCCTTTGATGAATAAGTTCTGGGCATCTAACTACCTACAAAATGAAAAAGAAATGTCTCTCTGGCCTCCAAGGGCCTCCTTAATCTAGTTATTATTTCCCATTTAACCTAATTTCCTACCCTCAGTAAAAACTGCTGCTTTGAGTAAGCTGATTAACTTAACGGAAGTTTAAAAGAAAATTTACACTTTTTTTGCTTTTATGTATTTGCTCATTCCATTTGTAATACTTGAATTGCTTCCCTAATCCTAACTGTCCAAATTTTACCTGTCTAGCCCAAGTTCCATCTCTCCCTTTAAATCAGCCCTAACAAGCCCTCCAGGTGATTTCTATGCACACTCAATATTGGCAACCATTAAGCTCTCGGGATTATGAGTGGCTATTAAAAAACTGAAAACCTCTCTACAGCACTTTAAGTGAATAGGTATTTATTTGTCTCATATAAGAAAACGTCTGGAAGCAGACAGTCCAGGGCTGACATCCAATGACGTCAACATCCTTAGTGTATTGGTTTATCACATCAAGAGCACAGATGATTGCTGCTCCTTCAAGACAGGAAGAAGGGACAAGCAACAAAGGACCATGCCAGAAATATCACTTCCCTTTTATCTGGAAAGTAAAAGCTTCCTTAGAAGCTTCCCATTCCCTACTAATAAGTCTTCACTTAAATGTGGTGGCAAACTGTATTTTCCAAAGGTGGCCACACCATCATATTTATCCCAGCTCACTTGTTCTTTTTACAATGTGATAGGTACTTCTCCAACTGAGAGGTCATATTCTCTCCCTTTGAATCTGAAAGGGGGACTTGTGATAGTTTTGACCAACAGAGTACAGCAGAAGTGATAATATGTGTCTTCTGAGGCACCATCATAAAAAGAATACAGCTTCCATCTGGGGGGCTCTCTCTCAGGAAACTCTTAGAACCCAGAAACCACGATGAGACCACGTGTGAATATTCCAGCTGGGCTTGCAGCAAACACAGCATTAACTTCCAAACAACAGGAAGGAGTCTTTTCACATCAATACAATCCCAGTCCCCAGTCTTGAGTCTTCTAGCTGCAGCCTCAGAAATCGTGGAACAGAGACAAGTGGTCACCACTGGTTTTATACGAATTCTTGACCCACAGGAGAAATAATAAATGATATTTGTTGTTTTAAGTCACTACATTTTGGAATAATTTATTAAGCAGCAATAGAGAACTAAAACAGATACGATTGGCCAGAACTGGGTCACATGACCATCTTCAGCTGCAAAGAACCTGGGAAATCAGGGAACATGATTGCCATGAACTTAGCTAAGGTGGACACACTGCCACCAAAACATAATCAGGGTCCATTAACAATGGGAGGATGAAAATGAGTACTGGGTAGGCAACTAACAGTACATGCCACAACCACTTGGTTAGTACTCATTATCTACTACCTCATACCAACACTGACATTTTCTTAAATATGTGTCTTACATCCACTTAGTAGAATATATAAGAGTCTTGAAGGCAAAGACTATTTCATTACAAAATGCCTTAATCGGTAGTTACCTTAAAACTATTAGCTATTTAACTTCTGAAGGGAAATATTTAGGTTATACTTTAGAAAGAACTTCTAGGTCCTAGAAACTGTGAGGTTCTGAAACAAAGGCACAGAAAAGGTTTTATAATTTTTTTCTGCAGTTTTTTTTTTTTCAGAATAATTTCTCTGGGAAAATGATGGTGTGACTGAAGAATGGAATAAGCTTTGACAATGCCCTGCAGTATACAGACAAATATCAACTGACCTCAGAGTTAGACTGAGTCATCACAATGGTGTTTGGAAATCCTGTACAAAGCTGACCAACACAGGCACTAGCTCAGACTTTTATAGAGATAAACACTGATGCAGGCTAATTAACAACTGCAGGGTACTTTGTGAACATGAAGTGCTAAATATTTATTTTTAAATAATCACACTGATTTAGCAATAAATGATAAACTTACTCTTAGTGGAACAGTAACACTACTGTAGTTCCTAGAAATGACACTAGCCCCCAAGTACTCCTGACCGCTCATGATTTTCAGCGAGTCTCTATTTCTTTAAACAATGAGTAGAGTAATATAGAAATCAGATGTTATTGCAAGTTAACTTAAAAATAAATCTTAACACTAGTCAGAAAACATTCCAAAACGTTTATTTTAGCTAAACAGAAATGTCACCTAAATTTAAACAACTCTGATTCATCATTCTAATAACTAAAGCTGAAAACAGCCACTTCAGTTGGTTATGAAAATATCAACTAATACTCACATAGTGCTTCAGAATTTACAAAGTCCTTTCATAGACAGATAGATCTTCCTATAAAATTATTATATATGAGTGCTTTGTTAACTGTAAAAATCTCTATAAGTTAGTAATTGAGCAATATGTGTTTACTATTATTCATCTACTACAGTATTAATATTACTATTATTAGTAATAATAAAATTAAAGCTTATGAGGCAAGAACTTTTATGCCCTTTCTACAGATAAGGATATTGAGGCTGAGGAAGGAGAATTGACTGGTCCATAATCACACAGTTGAAATACATTCGGTACTTAAACTCATATCTTCTGACTTGAAATTCTGGGGTACTTTCTACTGCATCTTGCTATTTCTATAAAATGTTTACTTCTTCAAAGCATGATTCCCAAAGATGGGAAGAGAAAAGTGAAAGGAGAGGTCTATTGTTGAACAGAGAACTGTCATTTGTAAGGCTGTAGAGCAGGCCAATCTCAAGTCATTGGACAACCCAGTAAACTAAGCTAAAGATCACAAAGAAAAACAAAAGAGAGATTCATTACAGTATAGTCTAAGAAATGAAACCAACTGCAGTAACTTTAAACTAGGAGCATTAAAAAAAAAACTTTTCACATTATAACATTTTCAGTATTGCTTTAAAATACTGCACTTTGGTTATCGTAACTATAAGCATCACTTAATTCCAGTTCAAGTCAAAACTGTCCCTCCCTCAAATATATACACTAAAGATCCTTTGAGTCATGATGCTTATAAAAACTACCTTAAGTTGTAAGTTCCTAGGAACTTTTAATTAAATACATGAACACTCAATTTTACGGGACACATCTGGAAATGCCATGAAACTGAAATGTCTCCTGTCCAGTCACAGCACATATTAAGTCTTCATTAAACCTCAAAGCAAAATCTTAGGAGGCTGTCTGTACTTCAGATGTTCCCTAAGAGAGGTACAAAGTACAAGTGTTTAGGAATTACTTTCCTAAGAGAGCATACTAACCACAGGATTTAAGCTATGACTGGCCAATTCCAGCTGGAAAATATAGAAACCCAACAAGTCTTTAGCACATTCACTAGCAGATAAAAGGCATTAAATTATACTCAACATACATGTACAATTTATATGCAGCGGAAAAGCAATCAAAGCTGCAAGTATTCAAATATTTCTTTTACTTGAAATACCAATACGACTAACAGAGAAGCACTTCTACCATTACACTTCCAAACAACAGTCAAAGCATTAAGCAAAGTGTGAGACTTCCCATTGAAAAAGGCTTGGAAGAAAGAATTCTGAGTATTGAACAGCTTTTAGTATTGCAATAAGAAGTAAGGGAGCAAAATAATTTTGGCAACTGCATTAGGAAGCAAAGTTCCACTGGAAATAAAAACATGTGCATTGGAATCAGACATATCTGAGTCCTACCCTTTCCACTTACCTAGCCGTGTGGTTCTGGGAAAGTTATTTAACCCTTACAAACCTCAATTTCTTCAACTATAAAACAGGAATAATATAACCTACCTCATAAAGTTATTTAACATATTAAATGAAAAATGTTTGAAATGTACTCACTATAATACCTGGAACAAAGTAAGTACTCGATAAGGTGCAGCTGTTTATAATTTACAGCCTTTCAAGTATTTCAAGATGATTTAAATAAACTAGACCAATTTCAACAACTACATACTTTTGCCAGTAAAACAATACAAACTCTGAGATACTAAATAAGGTCCTTGATCTTAAAAGGGACTTCAAAACCCAAACATTTATGATCAACTTTTTTTTTTTTTTTTTTGCAGTACGCAGGCCTCTCACTGTTGTGGCCTCTCCCGTTGCGGAGCACAGGCTCCAGACACGCAGGCCCAGCGGCCATGGCCCACAGGCCCAGCCGCTCCACGGCATGTGGGATCCTCCCGGGCCGGGGCACGAACCCGTGTCCCCTGCATCGGCAGGCGGACTCCCAACCACTGCGCCACCAGGGAAGCCCTATGATCAACTTTTAAAAGAAGTTTAGGTTTTCAAACCGTTAATGGTAAGAACGAGAACAGTTGTTCTCCTTCTACCCACATATATTTATTTTTCTCTCCTATAACAATCAAAATAGTATTAGGGATTAAAAAGCTATCATTTGATTTAATGTTTTATTTTTAATAAGACACTTCCCAGCAGAGACTGAATCAACATTAAGAGAATCAAAACAAATAAGAGGGCTTTCCTGGTGGTGCAGTGATTAAGAATCTGCCTGCCAATGCAGGGGACACGGGTTCAAGCCCTAGGCCAGGAAGCTCCCACATGCCGCGGAGCAACTAAGCCCGTGCACCACAACTACTGAGCCTGCGCTCTAGAGGCCATGAGCCACAACTACTGAGCCCACGTGCCACAGCTACTGAAACCCGCCGTACTGAGCCTGTGCTCCGCAACGAGATAAGCCACCACAATGAGAAGCCCTTGCACCACAACGAAGAGTAGCCCCTGCTTGTGGCAACTAGAGAAAGCCCATGCACAGCAATGAAGACCCAACGTAGCCAAATAAATAATCTTTTTTAAAAAATCAATTATACTTAAAAAAACAAAAGAAATACCTAACTTTTAATATCCTCTATTTTAAATTATTTTAGTTGTATTGGAAGACAGTTAAAACCTTTAAACTACAGCTGTCATGTGTTTACATAGACTCAAATGTTTGGAAAATTTCCTTAAGTCTTAAAAAGTCAATTAAATGCCTACTTTAATTCTTTTTTTTTTTTTTTTCCTACTTTAATTCTTATACTCAATAAAGGAAAACATTCTAACTGCAGTAATTAAAGTTTGTTTTCTTTTAAGACTAAAACTTTGCCTAGGACTTCTAGCTCTTATAAATTATCTGAGAAATAAAGTTACTGGCTAAACAAACTGATGAAAAACAGAAATGATAAAACTAGAAGCTTCCAAAAAGAAAACAAGATTTAGGATGTTAAAGAATTAAGCTTGGAATAAAAAAATTTTTTTAATACAAAGTTGTTTTTTTTAACATCTTTATTGTAGTATAATTGCTTCACAATGTTGTGTTAGTTTCTCCTGTATAACAAAGTGAATCAGCTATATGTATACATATATCCCCATATCCCCTTCCTCTTATGTCTCCCTCCCACCCTCCATATCCCACCCCTCTAGGTGGTCACAAAGCACCGAGCTAATCTCCCTGTGCTACGTGGCTGCTTCCCACTAGCTAGCTATTTTACATTTGGTAGTGTATATATGTCCATGCCACTCTCTCACTTCGCCCCCACTTACCCTTCCCCCTCCCTGTGTCCTCAAGTCCATTCTCTATGTCTGCGTCTTTATTCCTGTCCTGCCCCTAGGTTCTTCAGAACCATTTTTTTTTAGATTCCATATATATGTGTTAGCATACAGTATTTGTTTTTCTGTTTCTGACTTACTTCACTCTGTATGACAGACATAAGTATGGAACATTTCACGAATTTGTGTGTCATCCCTGCACAGGGCCCATGCTAATCTTCTCTGTATTGTTCCAATTTTAGTATATGTGCTGCCGAAGCGAGCACTAATACAAAGTTTTTAAAAGTGTAAAATTAAAACACTAACAACATATCAACATGTATGTACTTGGAAGTTAAGTGGAATTAACTCAATGAACACATTCAAGATAGACAAAGGACATACAATAATATGAACCAAAGAAATAATTTTTGTCTTTAAAAAACACAAGAGAGTATCCTTTGAGCAACCTCTCATATAGCCAAGATTGTATTTCAAATTGTTTATTTGAATTTAATCAAACAGCTGTTAGTACTCCATTAAACTCAAGATCCCATTTCTCTACAATGCTCTCCTTTGATAAGTTAAAAATCATAAAATAGAATATCATCCAATATTATTAAACTTCTAAATAAGGCATTAGAGTAATAGTATATACAGAGCACTAATGTTAAATTCCCACCTTGACGATCACAGCTCTTTGTATAAAATCTTGATTGATGATGTCTCACAGAAGTTCATATATCATATTAAATTAAAGGTATGGAGCTTTCAAATTATGAACAAATCAATTTTAAAGGAGAAGGAAAGGGATGGGGGAGAGATCAAAGTTTAGTTTCCAAGTATCTTTTCACTTTTTATAAAGAATGTTAGAATGTTTTCCCTTTAGGTATTGTAAGAGCTCAAGTAGGCACTTAATTAAATATGCATTTCATAAATTGCATGACTAGAAAAAGTGATACAATCATTCTACAAATATATACTGGACACTTAATCTAAGACACTATTCAATATGGATACTATTCTATATAAGCAGCTCCAAAGGATACATAAAAATAGCTCTGTTTTCAGGGAGCTTCCTAATATAACTAAGGAGCTCAGACATGAACATACAAAAATTTAAGAAACACTGCAAAGCAATAAATGATTAAAGTTCCAATTAAGAAGTTAAGACCATATGTATTACAAAAGAAGATAGAATTGATTGAGGCTAAAACCTGTGTGTAGAATCAATTGGTATCTAAAAATCAAGTGACACAAAAATCTCAGAAAAGAGAGAAAACTTGAGAGCTCAGACATGAAAGAAGAGTAAAGTTTAGAAAGGGAGAGATGAAAGAGAAGGGCATCCACAGCTAGAATAAACAGAGGGTGACAGGGATAGACCAACAGCCAGCACCAAAGAGAAAGGTAGCAGGCGTAGGTTGGAAGCATATGAAAGCGAACTTTGAATATCCTATCAGGAACTTAGACTGAATCATTCAACAAATACTGATTGCTGTAACTATTCTGCGCCACGTACCATCCTAGATGCAAAGGATACAAGTGTGAACAGAACAGCTAAGTTCTCTGCCCTCATAGTGACGATACTCTAGTAGATTTATTCCATAAAAAGGATGGTGCCATGCAATGCTTCTAATCAGAGGATGAGATCAGAGATATACTTTAGGAAAATTATGTAGGCACCTAGACAGAAAAAGAGACAGGCTGACCAATTAACACACTGCAATAATAATCCAAGAGAGAAGTAGCAAGTGATAGTATTCAGTTATGCAAATACATCTTGAGCAGTCTTGGATAAAACACCTCATTTCTCTGCATCTCTGTTCTGACGTGAGAATTGAAGTTTGCCACTCAACCACAACCTTAAGATTCTCAACTGGAAAATTCTACAAACACATCAAGGCACCATGTAATATGTGCAAAGTAACACTAAAATCTAAGAGCTGCAACTTGCTTTCATCTCTAACTTCTTCCTACCAGCTCAACTTTCGAATTATACTTATACTTTATCAGTTTAACGACTATCTGTCTCCAAAAGAACACTCTCTTTCTGAATGAGAATGGACAGTAAGGGACAAGGTTAGACGTGATAGAATTTAGCTGGAGCCTATGAAGATCTATGCTACCTCCCTTTATTTCTCTCTGTGTAACCTGTAGTCCCAAGTAAAGGACAGAGAAGGGGGTACCAAGGTATTTACAAATCTGTTAGAAACAGAAAAACAACAGTAGACAAGGTACTTATTTCATTCCCCATTACACCACAGAAAGCTATCTGTCTCCTACAATTAACTTATTTATACATGCCTTACGGGCAAAGATTATGTTTTATTCATCATTATGATCTCATAGTGCCTAGCACAGAGTTTTGTACACATTGTTGGGAGTGTAATTAAGAAGAGTGACTGACCACCCACTGGAGTAAAAGTTCTGAGCCCCACGTCAGGCTTTAGAACCTGTGGGTCCGGCAATGGGAGGAGAAATTCCTAGAGAATCAGACTTTGAAGGCTAGTGGGATTTGATTTCAGGACTTCGAAAGGACTGGGGTAAACAGAGACTCCACTCCTGGAGGGCACACACAAAGTATTGTACGCATCAGGACTCAGGGGAAGGAGCAGTGACCCCATAGCGACTGAACCAGACCTAACTGCTAGTGTTGGGGGTTCTCCTGCAGAGGTGGGGGGTGGCTGTGTCTCACTGTGAGGACAAGGATACTGGCAGCAGAAGTTCTGGGAAGTACTCCTTGGCGTGAGCCCTCCCAGAATCCGCCATTAGCCCCACAAAACAGCCCAGGGAAGGCTCCAGTGCTGGGTCACCTCAGACCAAACAACCAACAGGGAGGGGACTGAGCCCCACCCATCAGCAGGCAAGCAGAATAAAGTTTTACTGAACTCTTCCCACCAGGGCAACAGCCAACTCTACCCACCACCAGTCTCTCCCATCAGGAAACCTGCACAAGCCTCTTAGATAGCCTCATCTACCAGAGGGCAGACAGCAGAAGAAGAACTACAGTCCTGCAGCCTGTTGAACAAAAACCACATTCATAGAAAGATACACAAAATGAAAAGGCAGAGGGATATGTACCAGAAGAAGGAACAAGAAAAAAACCCCAGAAAAACAACTAAATGAAGCAGAGATAGGCAACCTTCCAGAAAAAGAATTAAGAATAATGATAGCGAAGATGATCCAGGACCTCGGAAAAACAATGGAGGCAAAGATCAAGAAGATGAAAGAAATGTTTAACAAAGACCTAAAAGAATTAAAGAACAAACAAACAGAGATGAACAATACAATGACTGAAATGAAAAGTACACTAGAAGGAATCAATAGCAGAATAACTGAGGCAGAAGAAGGGATAAGTGACTTGGAAGACAGAATGGTGGAATTCACTGCCACAGAACAGAATAAAGAAAAAAGAATGGAAAGAAATGAAGACAGCCTAAGAGACCTCTGGGGCAACATTAAACTCAACAACATTCGCATTATAGGGGTCCCAGAGGGAGAAGAGAGAGAGAAAAGACCTGAGAAAATCTTTGAAGAGGTTATAGTCGAAAACTTCCCTAACATGGGGAGCAAAATAGCCACCCAAGTCCAGGAAGTGCAACGAGTCCCATACAGGATAAACCCAAGGAGAAACACGCTGAGACACATAGTAATCAAATTGGCAAATAATAAAGACAAAGAAAAATTATTGAAAGCAGCAAGGGAAAAATGACAAATAATATACAAGGTAACTCCCATAAGGTTAACAGCTGATTTCTCAGCAGAAACTCGACAAGCCAGAAGGGGGTGCAATGATATACTTAAAGTGATGAAAGGGAAAAACATACAACCACGATTACTCTACCTGGCAAGGATCTCATTCAGAATTGATGGAGAAATCAAGAGCTTTACAGACAAGCAAAAGCTAAGAGAATGCAGCACCACCAAACCAGTTCTACAACAAATGCTAAAGGAACTTCTCTAAGTGGGAAACACAAGAGAAAAAAAGGACCTACGATAACAAACCCAAAATAATTAAGAAAATGGTAATACGAACTTACATATCAATAATTACCTTAAACGTGAATGGATTAAATGCTCCAACCAAAAGACACAGGCTCGCTGAATGGATACAAAAACAAGACCCATATATATGCTGCCTAGAAGAGACCCACTTCAGACCTAGCAACACACACAGACTGAAAGTGAGGGGATAGAAAGAGATATTCCATGCAAATGGAAATCAAAAGAAAGCTGGAGTAGCAATACTCATAACAGATAAAATAGAATTTAAAATAAAGAATGTTACAAGAGAAAAGGAAGGACACTACATAATGATCAACAGATCAATCAAAGCAAAAGATATAACAATTATAAATACATAGGCACCCAACATAGGAGCACCTCAATATATAAGGCAACTGCTAACAGCTATAAAAGAGGAAATCAACAGTGACACAATAATAGTGGGGGGGCTTCCCTGGTGGCACAGTGGTTGAGAGTCCACCTGCCGATGCAGGGGACATGGGTTCGTGTCCCCGTCCGGGAAGATCCCACATGCCGCGGAGCGGTTGGGCCTGTGAACCATGGCCGCTAAGCCTGCGCGTCCGGAGCCTGTGCTCCGCAACGGGAGAGGCCACAACAGTGAGAGGCCCATGTACCGCAAAAAAAAATAAAAATAATAATAGTGGGGGACTTTAACACCTCACTTACACAAATGGACAGATCATCCAAACAGAAAATTAATAAGGAAACACAAGCTTTAAATGACACAATAGACCAGATAGATTTAATTGATATTTATAGGACATTCCATCCAAAAACAGCAGATTATACTTTCTTCTCAAGTGTGCATGGAACATATTCCAGGACAGATCACATCGTGGGTCACAAATCAAGCCTCAGTAAATTTAAGAAAATTGAAATCATATCAAGCATCTCTTCTGACCACAATGCTATGAGATTAGAAATCAGTTACAGGGAAAAAAACGTAAAAAACACAAACACATGGAGGTTAAACAATACGTTACTATATAACCAAGCAATCACTGAAGAAATCAAAGAGGAAATCAAAAAATACGTAGAGAAAAATGACAATGAAAACACGATGATCCAAAACCTATGGGATGCAGCAAAAGCAGTTCTAAGAGGGAAGTTAATAGCTATACAAGCCTACCACAAGAAACAAGAAATATCTCAAATAAACAATCTAACGTTACACCTAAAGGAACTAGAGAAAGAAGAAAAAGCAAAACCCAGAGTTAGCAGAAGGAAAGAAATCATAAAGATCAGAGCAGAAATACATGAAATAGAAACAAAGAAAACAATAGCAAAGATCAATAAAACTAAAAGCTGCTTCTTTGAGAAGATAAGCAAAATTGATAAACCATTAGCCAGACTCATCAAGAAAACGAGGGAGAGGACTCAAATCAATAAAATTAAAAATGAAAAAGGAGAAGTTACAACAGACACCGCAGAAATACAATGCATCCTAAGAGACTACTACAAGCAACTCTATGCTAATAAAATGGACAACCTGGAGAAATGGACAAATTCTTAGAAAGGTATAACCTCCCAACATTGAACAAGGAAGAAACAGAAAATATGAACAGACACATCAAAAGTAATGAAATTGAAACTGTGATTAAAAATCTTCCAATAAACAAAAGTCCAGGACCAGATGGCTTCACAGGTGAATTCTATCAAACATTTAGAGAAGAGCTAACACCCATCCTTCTCAAACTCTTCCAAAAAATTGCAGAGGAAGGAGCACTCCCAAACTCATTCTAAGAGACCATGATCACCCTGATACCAAAACCAGAAAAAGATATTACAAAAAAAGAAAATAAGAGACCAATATCACTGATGAATATAGATGCTAAAATCCTCAACAAAATACTAGCAAACAGAATCCAACAACACATTAATAGGATCATACACCATAATCAAGTGAGATTTATCACAGGGATGCAAGGATTCTTCAATATACACAAATCAATCAATGTGATACACCACATTAACAAATTGAAGAATAAAAACCATATGATCATCTCAACAGATGCAGAAAAAGCTTTTGACAAAATTCAACACCCATTTATGATAAAAACTCTCCAGAAAGTGGGCATAGAGGGAACCTACCTCAACATAATAAAGGCCATATACGACAAACCCACAGCAAACATCATCCTTAATGGTGAAAAACTGAAAGCTTTTCCTCTCAGATCAGGAACAAGACAAGGATGTCCACTTGCACCACTCTTATTTAACATATTTGGAAATCCTAGCCACGGCAATCAGAGAAGAAACAGAAATAAAAGGA